>NC_092523.1:79886969-80190000 GCF_037038585.1 Patagioenas fasciata | reverse complement strand
AGACGGCTGCTGCCCAGAGCAGAGGGCACCTTGGACCAGAGGAGAGGGCAGGAAGGAGCTGAAAACCCTGCTAGAGAATCCTGCGGCACCGGTCGCTCTTGGACTAAGGAAAGGCAAGCGGACACTTCCCAGGCCAGCACAAAGCCCAGAGTCAGCCAGGCTGGGAGGGTGCATCAATAGAAGCCTCTTGTGTCCCCTGTGGAGACGCTGGACCCCTGGCAGGGATTACGTTTATTCTGAGCACAAGTTCAGGATGTGAGGGCTCATTTTTAAACAGAACAAGCTAAAGCGATGCTGGCTGGGAAAAAGCCTGGGATATTGCCCTGTTAAAGGCCATTCTTATGAACAGGTCTTTGTCCTCACGCTGGCCAGCAGCACTCAATACCTGAAGTCTTGTTCTTAAAACAATGTTCTGCAGCACCAGAGCTCTACGCTTTACTTGTACTGGTCCAGACCTGGAGGCACCAGACCAAGACTTTGTAACATCTACCTGCAAGCCCTACGTGGAGGCAAAAGATACGCCCTGAAATGAAAGCCCTAGCACTACTACGGGAGCAGCATAAATTAGAGAGAAAAGTCTAACTGCTTATGTTGAGACAAGTCCTGAGTCACAGTTCAGAAGGGAAGAGCTGGACCAACCCCAGCAAATACACTGAAAGAAACGAAATTAAAAACAATAAAGGGCGAGGGCGTCTGTGCCAACCCAGAGATGCTGGAAACGTAAAAGGGCCAAGTCCAGGAATTAGGCTCATCAGCAATACCACCCCACCTTCCACTCACAGCAGCAAGTCCAGCGTTTGAGGAGAGACTGGAGTTCTGTCCCCATCGCTCCCTCTCTGCCCACCAGCGAGAGCTCTGCGAGCTCTGGGCAGGGCAAAGGGGCTACTGAGCACCAGCCTGGGGCTGCTGGGCTGCGTGAAAACGGCACAGAAAATACTCCAGAATGTTCAGAGTTTATGGGATACGCCCTTTTTTCCATCTTCACTGTTTTAAACATCGCTGGCAGCTGAGTGCTATGGTTGGTTAAACCCCAAAGGAGAATATGCAGCCTAGAGCTGCTGAGCGAGCCCGCAGCGCTTCTGATGATGTGTGGCATTAAATCTGAAACCACAATTCAGAACAACCAAAAGGGAGAAAAGTAGTTACAAATGGGCTTGGGAAAAAAGGGGGTTATATGCTTGCTAATATGTGATTGGACATCAGTGTCATTTTGGGGGGATTTCTATGTTTTTGTTTAAATTCAACAGTGTTTATTAAAATTGAAAGGAGACGGATACTGGCAACTTATGGGAAAAAGAAAAAGAAATGTTATAATAGAACAACATGGCTTGCCAGGCAATGTGGGCACAAATGGAGAAAAAAACAAAAGAGAAAGAAAAATACCGAGTAACAAATTGCTGAAAACCATGGGCAGTAAAACATGTTGACAAAACACAGCACACCATGAGCGGGGTTTCCACTCGGTACCTGTCAGCAGTCTGTATGCTGGGCTGTAGCACAGGTATGAATTCCTGCTGCAGTAACCCCAGGGGAGGGCTAGAAGTCCTTTAAAAAACAGCAAACAGCAGCATTCAAACACCCACACGCCACCCACCCCAGTGCAAAACAACTCCAGATACAGGAGCGAGAAAGGACGAGGATGAGACCACGGAGCAACGTGAGCAGCCCAAGGACCTCACAGCGTCAAACATGCAAATATCCCCAGACTTCATCGCAAGGCTGTTCTGCCACTGTGGTCTAAATACATATATATATAGATATCGCTATTTTTGGACGGTTATGCTGGGGCAAAGGGCAGCGGGAGAGCCCACGGCGTGGAGCTACGGGATGTGCTGCTGAGCCCAAGCCACGTGCATGCACAGCGGGTAGCGGCCAAGTCGGTGTGTGTTGCAGGTTGCACAAGTAGCTTTTCTTTAGCTCACAGGTGGCCTTTGTCACCTTTTCCAACTCAAACCGCACACAAAAACGGCTGCTAGAGGACGGTGCAGTGTCAGAGCACAAATGCTCCCTCAGAGCGGCCTCCCGTTTGAGGTGACCACATGAATTAGCTGCCAAAAGGTGCTTTAGCCAAAAAATGGTGAAATTAAGTCCTTATCTCCGTGTGCTGCCTATAACACGGGCTGACAACCTCAGACCTCCAGCCTACAGCAGATTCAATGCCCCACCTAAGGAGAAATGAGAAACTTGGTCTAGAGAAGCCTAGTGTCACAATGTCACCCAAATCTTAGGAGACACCCAAGCACCGAGTGCTTTGTTCACCCCTGTGGGTGCTCAGAAGGGAGCAGAGAAGCAAGACTGACGTTTATGTTCCTATAATGCTGTGTCAGGTGCCTACCAGGTGGGCGTTTTGGTTAATATCTATAATTTATTAATGAACACGGATGGTGAGCTATGGTTATAGAAGTCAAATAAAGAAGGGCATTTTAGTAGTGCAGAAACACTCTACAATAACCTGAAATTAAACACTCACAGGAATTATTCAATCTAACCTGAAATAAAATATTCACAAGAATTTTTCAATCAATTGAGGGAATTTTTCAAGAGTTCTTGGCACGAATGAGTCCAGTGCTTGCAAAAATGGACACGGGAGCAGGAAATACAAGGGAACAGCACAGTGTTACTGCCCCCAGGCTGACAGATGTTTGCGAAGGGGATTCTGCACAACTGCATTTCCATTACTGTTCGCAAGGTCTGCAGTCAGAACTAAACACACCCAGACTAAAAATTACACTTCTGAGATACTCAGTTCCACTTCAGTCCCAGATTCTCCTCCTCTGGCCCCAAGGAGAGATGAGACGGGAATGTGAGCAGAGGCAGAACACTCAACACCTTCCACATTGAGTTTACACAGCGTTTGGTAGACTAAGATCAGACTAATTAGACTAAGATCTGACTAATCAGACTAAGATAAATAAAAAGCAGGAGCACATATGAATCAGCCATATCTTGCATATTGTTCTTTTCCTCTGTAAGGCTGCTGGCTAACACTGCTGCTATTACCACTGAAATCAGGAAAACTGTGAACCCGGGCTTGCCTAAAACCGAGCTCAAAAGCACTTGAGGGCTGAACTCGTAGCTCATGGCAGAATTCTCAACCCTGCCAACAGAACGAGCTGGCTGTATCACCGGTTAAACCCTGACCGTGGGCCCTCGTCTTCCCACAATGGACACAAGCAAAGGGAAAGGGAGGATCTGTGTTTTGCAGGACCCGATAACAAGTCTGCAGGCTTCCAATATCTTCCTTCAGCTTCGGAAAACCACACTGCAGTTGGCTTTCCTGGGTTCAGGAAAATGAATATATCATTTCCTATAAAGTATAAGGTACTGAGGAAAAGTACTGGAAGAAGAATGTGGAATCCACTTGAGGAGAAAATGTCCTGGAAGTCATGAAATAAAAAGCTCTTAATAAAAAAAAATCAAACCATACCAGGACTGGTGAGAATTTTGAAAGATGACAAGCAGTCTGCAGCTTTAGAGCCTACCAGGCACTTACTGTAAGGGAAAACAAGAAACAGGGCTTCTCTAAAACCCCAGGGGAGGCAGGGATGCTGCCGAGGTCCACACGGGTGGGAGACACCAGCCAAAAACCGTCCGGGTACCAGGGGAGCCGGCGGCATCTCCCATCAGCCGACTGCCCTCAGCGCTCCCTCCCAGCGTCCCGCTCATGATGTCCTTCCTGTCCTACGTGGCTCAGCCACACGTGGCCTTTTGAGCTGGACGGGGACATCTGGCCGTTTCGGTTCAAGAAGCACAAAGAAAACGGGCCTCTCTTCTGCAAGCATTTCCATCGTTCCACAAACAAACCACTGGGCAAAAGGTTGGAGGGAGATTTTTGTCTTCCTAGAAAGGCTGCTCACCACCTACTTCCTGATGGGGGGGGTCAGAAGAGTCAGTAAGTGCTACCACGCCAATCAAAATAAAGCCGGGAGGCAGGGAGATGGTGCTGAACTGCTACAACCAACTTGGGACGGCAGCTGAGAAGTTACGGAGCGTGGTCTGCAGCGCGGAGCCCTCTGGCTGACAAAGCTCTTTACCGAACGTCGCCGTGGCAGCGCTCCCCGGTTCCTGTTCTCACCCAGCGGGTTACGAGCAGTGACACAGAGCAAGGGTAAGACTTGGAAAAGCTACAGCTTGAAAGATAAAGCTCGGTCACATAATTAAGCACCTGTATTTCTTCTTTAATTACACCTACTATCTCATTTTAGCGTTGGTTACCTGGACTCTGGAAAATCTATTGACTGGCACAGATTTGGATCTGGTTCTCTGATGTTAGGCTCCCGGTTTTTAAAAAAATCCCCCCATTTCTAGTGAGAAAGTGAAGAACCAGAACACACTGCCCCAAACTGGAATTCCCACAAACTTCCGCAATTATGTTGTCTTACGAACTAAAATACCCCAGGTTCTAATAAACAACCACCAGGATATTGCAAACATTCTGCCACTGAGCCCCACAGCAGATTCTTGTTCAGCCTTGACTCCAAACTAAGAACACTTAGGAAGTTAATCCGTATTATTAATTTCCTTCAGCATCTCGTAATGAGCTAAGCAGAATAAACTTGTTCAGTGGGTAGCAAGAGGTGAGCTGCTATTAGAGTTTACCTGGAGTGTAATTTAATCAATGTTTGTTCCCAGGTTTTTCATCCTTTGTGGTCTTTCATAGCCTTGTTTACAACAAACAGTGTTTTCTGTTCAACATCACTGTTCAGCACAATCATTCCAGACCACTTTGTACCTGTGCCTCATTATTTCAAGAATGCTTGCAAAGTGCAAGTGTCTGCCTGAAAAAGCAAAACTGTTTTCACTTTAATATGAATCGTCCTAAAGCAAATGCAACAAAGGTCTGTACAACTAAAAGCTTAAAGTTGATGAACCCCCAAAATGAAATGTACAGTTCAGCAGGAGTCAGAAGAAGAACCTCCTGGCCTTATTTGAACTCCTCAGCCAGCTCCTTCCATTTAAGCTCAAAGATCCGTCAAACCCACAGTCCAGAAGATTTCACGAAAGCAAAGACAACTACAACACCCCTTTTTTTCTTCCAAAGAAAACACTAAATGCTTTTTTATCCTTACTTGATCAACATTGCTTGATTTGGCAGCAATTCCAGATGAATCTTCCCTCCTTCCTGTGTTCTTAAGTAAGCAAACTCCTCCAACATATCAATATCTGAAGAAAACGTTAAAGATTTGAGTGGGGAAAAAGTGAGAGAGGACATTCCTTATCCGTCCCATCCCTGCTGAAAGGACGCTCCAAGCCAGCAGCTATTGAAACATCAGCACAGTGTGTATTCCTCACCCTGCACAAACTCATGGGAAATGGCTTTTTTAAAGTGCAAAATGCACACATCAGTCAATTCATTTTCTTTATTTCTCTCTTTCTCCGTACAGCCGGACAGAGGTAAAGCAAGCTCATCACTCCACACATATTCCCTGGTTGTTTTCCTTTCTTTTCCTGCCTTGCATGGTATGAAGGTAGCGCGGGGCTGGGACAGGAGACACCCCATGGTGGCACACGCAGTTTATTGTGGTCCCTTATTCACCTTTTCTTTCTTTTTTTCGCCCTCCTTTAACACCAGGGTTTTCCCACTTGTCTCAGGTAGGAGTTGGAGCACCTGCCTCCTGGGGCCCATGGCTTAAACATTAAACTGTGTGTGTGTGCGCTGAGCAAAGCAGATGTCAGCTCTCAGACCGCAGGAATCAGACACGCTTTGGACGGGCTTTGACACAGCTCATTATCTTAACCCCAAAATCTGACCTATCACAAGAGGCTGGCGTGCTATGGGAATAAAAAGAGTGTGATTTGTGGAGAAGAGCTGCTGCTGAAAGTATCGAACAGCGTTTTCAACGCCCCCGCAGACAGTTTGGGGTGTGCACCACGTTCTAGGCTAGAGAAAGGATACTCGTGACGTAGTTGAAGAAGTTCTCGTACTGGAAGTTTCCTTGCTGGCAGATTTTGTTGATGGCTTTCAGGAACAGGTTCTCCCCGCGCGGCCACTCGTGCTGCAGCAGAACCACCACGTGGCCCAGCGCCATGTCGTCCCTGCTGTCCGTGAACGCCCGCAGCTTCGGGGAAAGGACAGCGGGACAAGCGGGAAAGACGTGTTGCTTTTGTAAATACGCGCGATCGATCTCACCTATGTCTGGGCAAAGTTCTTTAGGAGTGTATTTCATCCTGCACTAATATATACATTTAAAACCGGCTGGAAATTTCCAGCCAAAATACCATGTTCTCCACTCGCCTATAAGGGAAGTCCGAATACAGACCAAAATATTTGGACATTAAACTATTTCCTCTGCCCAAAACTAAACCAAACAGAAGAGAGAAAACAGAGAACAAACCCTCCTCCATTAACACTCCCCCCCACTCAGAAAGAAGCCCCTCCACAAGCACAGCAGGCTGAGAAGCCCTTGAGGCCCAGCCAGTTTCGGGACTCGGCGACATAAGCCAGGCCTGAGAGCACAAGAGGAGGCGGAGCCTTGAGCAGAGCTCACCTTGAAGCAGGCCAGGAGGAGGTGCAGGCAGTACGGCATGATGGCTCTGCTGGTGCACGGCCACAGCTTCAGGTCGGACCCTGCCACAAAACACTTCATCAGGCGCTTCTTGAAATACATTAGAATGGAGAAAAACGCATCCACAGTCACCTCATTTCAAGCAGAGATGGGAAACTTTGAAGATAAATTATAAATTACTCAAAACATGAAGTTACATGATTCAAAAGCTTTTCTTCGTTTCCCTTTTGCTGTGGTAGGACCTTGTCACCACCAGACAGTAACAGGTACCCGCAGGAAAACCACTCGCAGTAACCAGAGGGCAACTTCCTCCTTTTTCGTAATACGAAAAGACAATAATGGTATACTCCAGCGAAACGCACCAGCTGAAATGATGCTGACACCGAGTTTAGGGTAGTAAAAGCTCCATACCTTTCCTGAATTTAGACTTGACTTTAGGTTGCTCCTCTTGTACTTTCCCTCCTTCTTGTATTGGAAGTAAAATACAGCACATGAGGTCAAGCACTTTCTCACATGTTTGCTGTACCAAGACGAGAGAGATGATGATGCTAAGTTTAAATTAAAGTTCTTAAGATATATTAATAGTGATTAAATATTTCAGACACAGCAAAAGACAAGAACTACCACAAAATTCCCTGCTAGAACTTCAGTGGACTTAATGTGTGACTTAGTGTGGTGGAGCAGAGACAGAGCTGTGATACGGAATGGCACTGAACAATCCCGGAGAGCCTACAAACGTCATTTTAATGGTGCAAAGATATGTTTTGGCATCCTTCATTTCAAGAGCGTAAAATGGATACAACTAGAATCAAATACTATTTGATTTTGGAGGATTAAGTTTGCAAATGAATTCTTTGAACAGGTTTAAAAGCTCGTTCTGTCCATGGTAAAAATAGGAAAACGGCAATTTGACAGCATGACAGGAACGCTATACATTTTTAATGCTATTTCCTAGAGACAGTAAGAGGCCTGTGGGGATATATAATCCCATTTCCAACTGGAAGGGACAAAGCCTTGTCTGTAGCGCTGGGATGGTGTTGGGGCCTAAGAGACTCAGCCTTTCTTGGTGGTGCCCACACGGGCTCAAACCGCCCGGCACTCCTGGAATATTAAATGCACAAAATCTGTATTGCAAAGGTAAAGCAAGTTCAGAGGTCAGGCCTGACAATATTGTTCTGGAGTCTCTTATACTGTCACTTGATAACTGATTATTTTGAGCAAGACAATCACAGAAGTTTCTTTTCTAGAAACCTTTTCTTGCCTGTGCCACATGGAGCCTCTGCCCAAGAATTCTCCTCTCAAGATGTAAAGCAATTCAAATTTACGGTTACATTTACAGACAACTCAAACGCTTGAAGGTGTGGAAAATCATAACTACGCCTCCCAAGTCAGAACTACCAAACAGACGAGATCAGAACGATGCTCAGGGACAGTGAGAGGTGGCGGAGCGCAGCACAGGTTTGCCAGCTGGACACCCGTTCGAGTTGGGCTAACAAGAACTGCCCATGGGCTAATGAGAACGTGCCGAGGAAGACAACAAAGGGGAGGCGCAGGGCTGGATGACGAAGGGCCGCGTGTGGAATGCCGTACGCACCCGGTACTCTCCGAGGGCGAAGTGGCACGTTGCTAACTGGATCAGCGCTCTCTGATTCTCCAGGGATCCTTGTCCTGTCATTTGCTGTGGAGAGTGAGAGCCCTGAAGAGCTGCCAAGTGATGCAGGCTGCTAATTGCCTTTTTGTATTGTCCCTTTAAACATAAGATAGAAAAAGACAGCATTAGAGTCTTCTGTGTACAATGGCTTGGGGCATAGAGAGAAAAAATCCTTTACAGAAAGCTTTCAAACGGGGTGTCCGAGTAACAGGGCTTTAAAATCTGACTGGAGCAGAAGACCCTCCAGCGATGTGCTGTGTGCAGCAGTGCGGGGCGATGAGCACAATTCTGCTTTAAAAAGCCTGTCTATGAAATCACACTTCTAACACTCCTCAGAGTTAATCATTGCTTTACTTAGTCGAATAAAGTTTGCAATAGCTCGTGTTCGGTTACAGGCAAAAATAAAAGACCTCCAAAAGAAAACCAGCAAAGCAGCAGCTCTGTTCTGCAGATAGCAGCGGGCAATCAGCCTAACTTCTGAGAAGAGGGATAAATTTTAACTGAGACACATTAAAAATCTGCTGCTGTTTTAAATTCCTTCTCTCTGATTGCGTTCCAGTAGAATGTACTGCCAGGCGAAGCAAAGGCACTTCTCTTCCATATCGCTATATATATGTACTGGTCAAAATGCCAGCGTGGGTATCTTTTCCATACGCCAAAACGAGCTGGACTCAACAAACAGCTACGAGGAGAGAAATTCGTGAGTCGGTTACCTGGGGTAGGAATGTCGTGATTCCGCCCCAAGGGTCACTGGTCAGCTGGCTAACCAGAACAGCTCTTCACGTTGTGGGGTCATTTTCGCCAGGTTTTACTCTACTTTTCTTACCTGGTAGATGATCATGTCTGTAAGAAAGATCCTCAGCCAAAGCCACGTGTCTGTCTTCCACGACAGGCAAATTCTGGTGAACTCTGCGCAAACGGTCAGAGAAGAAAACGGAAAAGAGAAAACTATGTATTTCACAGATTCAGGTTAAAAATCAGTTGTCTAGAAAAAAAACCACATAGCTGAATTGAAAACCGAAAACGCAGAACAGGCAGAGTGAGAAATATTTCCAATGTCGGATAATCTTTTCGTGTACTAGCATATTTTCATTATCTTTCTCTTCATAGTGTCCAATACCTGTAAAAGCAGTTAAGTGGCACTATTTGCCTGCTATGTAGAAGAGAATGTTGTTCTCAAGGTTATCACAGCAGATATTATCACAAAGGGAGAGACACAGTAAAGCCATGTCGTCTTAAGCCTGACCTAAAGCAGCCATTACCAGCACATCCTCACCCAGGATTATCAGCACAACCCTCAGTCAAAGCTGCTCCCAGAATTGACCGGTGAACAACCAAAGGTGCATGAAGAGTGAACAAAAATTCCGGAAGAAAACATTCAGAGTTGAAACAATAACTGCCAAGGCTACATCAAAAACAGTCAGGACCCACAGTGAATTCCATTTTAAGGATTCCCAGTGACTGGAGTTCTATGTCACCAACAGCACGGTGACTTTTGTGGGCAGCGATGCCGTGTGGAGGCTCTGCAGCGGCGTTACCTTTGTCGAGAGACTCCAGGGAGTAGAGCAGCTCCCAGCTCTCTCTGGCCAGCTTGAAGCTCTCCAGCACCTCAATGGAGTTCGCCAGGTCTGCCTTGTTCACTGTGATGTGGCGGCTCCGCGCCTTCCCGGCAGGATCCTCGTCATCCGAGCTCTGCTTACAAGCCAGTGCAAAACACAGAGTCACTTCTTCAGTTAGACTTATTTCACATGAGTCTGAAGTCATGCAACTTCCACTGAACACAAGAAAACTCTCTACTAGAGATGCCAAGGTCCTGGTTTAAGTGCCTTTAGGTGACTGTCCATTTAGCTTCTTTTAATGTTAGAATGATCTGGTTTGCTACCAGGACGCTCAGTGGTGTAGTGCGATAAACGGTGTCCCAACGAGTTAATTGTTAAACACTCGGGCCCACCACCGCACTTCAGCCACATTATCTTTGAAAAGGACACACACACTTCACAGTTTATCACTCAGAGATTCTCTAAAGGAGTGGTTTTCCACTATTAAAGAACTGGATGTATTCACAGTCCAGTCATGAGGAGTCAACTCATTTGGAGGTTTGGCTGTAGAACATCTGGCGGCTATAGTTGCCATTTTTAACAGCTGCTGCAGTCTCTGCAGTTGCAGTATTCACATCAGCACATAAACATCTACAGCAATTGCTACAAAAACGGTTTGAGTTTTGCTGGTTTTAGCAAAAAAAAATAATCTGTTTGCAAATTGTGGCCATAAACAGCTATTCCAGGATAGCTCTAAAATGCATCCATTACATCTGTGTCAAAAGCACTATTGCCTGCACTCCAGTACCAATGCCATTCTTGTTATGAACAAAGAAGTCTGGAGAAGTTACCATTGTTTTTTCTCTTCCTTCGGCAAGTTTCCTCTTTTTGTGGATGTGTTTGTTGCGGTCGATGTCGGTGTCGCCGTAGACGTTGGGCACGTCCTCCAGAAGAATCAGTGGGGCTTGGCTTGGGGCATTTGGACCTGGATTTAAAGAGAAATTAATTGGAGATGGCTTTAGCGCGTGGTCAGGCGGTTGGGTTAATGACCGTTGTATGTCCCATCCAACTGAAATCTTGTCTCCTATTCTGCTTTATTCTACTCTGCTTCCAGTGCTGTCCCAGAGCATCCAGGGGGATCTGGCACGTGTCATTTCAATCTCAGTGCTTAAGTTTCATTCCATATTATATAAAATAGGAACAACTCTTCTTAATCTCAAGCAACATCGTTATGTGGCCACTACTGAGAAAGTTTTCCTTCCCCAAATTATTTCTCGTTTCCCACGATCAAACTGTATATAGATGTGCAACACTCACACAGAGGAATGGAAAGGAAAGGGGAAATCTATGAATCCGTTTTCCCTTTTTCAGATCTCTACCAGACTACACAATAGTGCAGATGCGTATTTTCAGTATGTGCATTTGTTCTGTTTGCAGAAAGATGTGAGACTGAGGCCTCATTTGTAATTGCAAAGAACTGATTTAAGAGCTTAGTGCAAGGAGAATCCATCTCACCCCTTACCTACAGGAACTCATATTAAACTTTTCCCCTCTACCCAAAAGTGCCGTGTAAGGAGTCCATTAACACAAGTTAACGTTACAAGAAACAACCAACCTGGCATGCTTAGCAATTAACGCTGCCTTTATTCCAAAACCTCCAGTCCTAAACCAAAGCCAGGCCTAACCTCAGCCTTTACTTGGACTGCAAACTTTCTCTGCCATTTCTGCAAGTTACACGGCCACAGAAAGTGCAGTGTTGGTTTTTTCTGCCAAACTGTGCTCTAGAATGCAAGCTTACAGAGGTTTTAATTGATTTCTAGCATAGGGTGTTATAAATAAATCCCTAAAAACATCAGCCCGAATAGCAGCTCCTGCAGGCGGCCTTCCCGTTACCAGAGTACAAATCGCCTCATTTATGTCTCGAGTCCCCAGCAAGGCAGAGAGGAATTATTGAACAGAAATGCATTGAAAAGCTTTATCTCAAGAGGTTTCTTGCAAGTCCGTGCGCACGAGAAGAATTTGGTCACGGATCAAAGCTCGGAGCTGCCGGATTACGGAGCAGACGGCTTTTATCCCCGCCACACTTCCAAAACATGCACCATCTTACCTACAGCGAGCCCTCCAGAGAGGAGGAGGAAAAACCCTGATGACGGGAAGGATATGAAAGGCTCTGGATACCGCTGGGCTCTAATGCTAAAGCAGCAATGAGTAAAAATTGCCTTGGCAATCTTCTGCTGTCGGCAGACGAGGAGGGTGCCAGAAAGCGGCAGCGCAGGGCCCGTGCTCTGCCGTCTCAGCACGCTTTGTGCTGGTTCGGCCTGGAAACGTGCGCTTTAACACGGAAGAAGCAATCCATGTGTTCCAAGGAACCCGATTAACCCCAAGCCCACAGACTGGAGGGGGCAGGAAAAGCCACAGGTAACATTCACATTTTACATGTTCCGTTTACAAACTACTCCTTAATTACTTAACGATTGATGTGCAAAGCACACTTAAAAGATCACGGTTAAACTATACCAAAAAAAAAATATCCAAGTTGGAAGCTTGTGAAATGCAGGAAATCTTTTCCTGTTTGGTTTTATAAAATAGATTACAAATAACTTTGCAGCCCTGGCCGTGCACGCAGACCGGCCGTGGGTGCTGGGAGCAGCTCTGAACCATTAGAAACTGACCCTGGAAGAGCGAGGGCTGGATGTTGCTGACGTACTGGAACGCGTTCTTGAAGAAGACCAACATCGTGGAATACACGACTTGATTCTTATATTTAGCGTGTGCGTCGCTGTCGAAGTTACTGATGTATCTGCACAGGTCCTTCATTCGGTGCAAAATATCACCGTAACTTCTGAGGAAGAGAGCCAATAATAATTCAATTTGTTACACAGACTCCAAAAGGAAAGGGAAGAACGCATAGAGAATATGGAAAATTTCATGTTTTGGCTGAGGAAGTTGTATGGTCTTGAAAGAAAAACTGCACTGAATTGAAACGCAGGTTAAAATCCTTCAACCCACCTCCTTAATCATTAAAAAGCCAAGTTCTCCTTGAGAAGCAGCATGTAGAGAAGTACACCTTTCTCACCTTCGTCCCTTATCCATTTGCCACTCGCACCTCATCCCCACCACGGAGAGGATTTTGAACAGCCTCTCCCACGGGTCTGTGATCTGCGAGGATTTCTCTGTCAGGCCGTCGATCACGTATTTCTGAGAGCGCTTGCTTGGGGACAGGATATCGGAGGAGTCCTGCGAACCTGGGGGAGCAGGCACGTTCTTCTCTTTGTAAGGAACCCAAAGCAACTGGTTTATTTTCAAGGAGGGGACGTGTAAAATGTACACCTGAGCTGTCAGGGTGACCCTTCTTTCCCAAGAAGGTAACGGGAAGCGGGGGCATACCAGAGGTGCCAGGCTGGGTAAGGACATCTGGGACATTTTCTCCTACCTCTCAGTACACACAGTGAAGCATCATGATGTATTTTGATGTAAAAGAACTAAGAAACATCAAATACTGTTATTGATCTTTGTCTACCGGATACATTACAGAAAAGTAATGCACTCTTCATTATGGGCCTCGCTTCAGTAATACTAAAATATATCTACGAAAGGCTGATTTTGTGAGAATATTCTTACCTTGATATTGGCTTTCTGTCTGCGTAGATCTAGTTACATAGTTAATATAAAATTCCGCTGCTTTATTCAGGTATTTATATAACAAGCTGGCAGGAAGACGAACATCGGGGTTGTTAATGATCAGAGGAAGAACATCACAAACTAAAATAGAAAACAAACCAAAAAATCCTTTAGGTTTGTGGGGTTTTTTGTTCTGTTTGTCCTCTGCAAGGTTTCTCGATCAGCAAAATGAAGCCTCCATCGCTGGTGGACAGAGGATGACCCCGAACCTCACACGAATGAGGGCGATAACAATTGGTCCCATACGCTTGGCCTGGCCTCATGTGGCCGGGGCCCCTTCTGGCTAAAGCGGTTTTCTACTCACAGTATCCTGAAAGCAGTTTACTGACCTCAGAACCTTACTGCCGTACTGTAAAGTTGTGTAATAAACCAAGAACGTGAATATCTTCTTACCAAATAACTTTCTGAAGCAATTCACTGGGGATTCTTGGTCTTCGATACTTTCAGCCTCTAACAATGACTCTCCAAGGCCCACCTGTGCAAGCAGAGGGGGAAATCAAACCCTGGAGCAGCCTGCAAAGAGTACTGTTTGCATTTCCAAAACAAAACACAACACAAAGTTCTATTTGCTTCCGTTTGTTTGCTGCCCAGTTCTTTCCTGGTGGTGACCTCAAGGTGCAGCGATCTGAACAATGAACCGCAACTCAACAAGAGTGAAAAGGACCCACCTCCTCACCCGGGGAAATTAAACACAGGTAGGCAAAATCTCAAGAAACAGAATGGCGATGTCCTGAACAGTTACTGGGAGTGTGTGCTCTTACCCCGTGTTGCACCACGGTCTCTGGGAAGCGTCGCAGAAGCAGCAGGAGCATTTCTGCCCTTTCCAGGGTGTTAAAACACTGCTCTGTGGCCTTCAGTAACATCTCACACTGCACTCGCCCAGGGAGGGTTTCAAATAAGCCTTTAAAAGAAGAAAGCGTTTGACTCACTGTCTGAATTGTAGAGGTGACTGCCAAAGGGTTACAGACTGGTCCATACCATTTGCCACGGACAGGGAGAGAGACTGCCTTGTACGTTTTTGGCTTTTATGATCTATGCCTGGGAAAACAGCTGTTTCTTTCAGAGAACACCATGTGAATATTGATCTGTGTTTAACTGGGTGCATGGAGCTTGCTCAACAAGTAAGAGTGCTGACGAGTGGGATACTGAAAATATTTAAGTATTTGACATTTTAAGCTGCTTCTTCAAGATTTTTTGTTATTCATTTACTTACATCCCACTCCTGCAATTAATACTTCATCATCAAAAGGTACCTTTTCTATTTGAACTTCCAGTGAGACAACGAAAAGAAACCAAAAGATTCTCCCTGTAAGTTACATGTACTCTCTCCAAAAAATAAACACAACCCACGAAAAAGCAAATGTTTCCTTAAGCGGAACAGCCCGTGTGCCGAGTTACGAGCTGCTCATCTTTAGAGCTTCTGCAGTGAATCTTCAGAGGGCAGGTTGTAGGCTGGCAGGTGCAGATCCTGCTTGCAAAACCGCCTGTGCTTGCCAAGACTTTCTGCTCACTTAATTTTCATCACCCTCACTTCATACGTATAAATTCAGCCCATTTTTACGATCATTCGTTGTTCTCTGCAGTCAGAGATGATGATTCCTAATTCCCATTCCACATGTTCCCTACGGAACCTCTTTTCTCAGTGCTTTTTGTTCTGGCAGGCTCAGTCTGCCCCTACCAGCGACCAAGCAATGGGAACCAGCTCCTCCTGTCCCTCTGTCCTTCCTAAGGCCGACAGGCTGAGCTGAGCAAGCCTCACCTCTCAAAAACTGTGTCTGCTTGTCCTGCGAGTCATTCCTTAACGCCGCCGTAATAACGCTGATCTCCCTCCACACAGCAGGCTGGTCGGGGAAGTTCACAAACCTGTAATGAAGTTTGAGGCGAGGAATGCACCGTGATCTCAAAATCTGTTTCCAGGGCAAAACCTCCCTGTGAAAGAATGTGCGTGGGCAAATGGAAAATAAACCCCCCTTTTCGTTATTTCGTTTTAATTAATAAGACCTTTTCTGCTTAATTTATCCACACGGACTTGCAAGAACACTCACATTATGTCTTTGGCAAGTCTGAGGTTTATGGGAACAAGCACCTGGCGCGAGTGTAGAGCCACGGCTCCATGACTTACATGTCGTAGAGCAGCCGGCCCGCAGACGCTGTGCGCTCGGCATTCCTCTCAATCGTGTACATCTCGTACTGCAAGAGAACAGAACATTTATCAACCACATTAGTCCTTCCACGCTAAAAAAAAACATCCCCGGTTTGCCACAGCAGTCTGAATCACAGTAACGGAAAGGACTGCAGCATTTGCTGTAGGAATTAAGAGGTTAGACTGCCTAATCACACATTAAATTACGCGTAAACTTCTGTATAATAATGTGAGTAATCTAATATTAATATGCTGGCTTTATTTTTAGACAAATAAGAACCTTAGTGAGAACTCAGAGAGTTCTTTGACCAGGTTTTGCTTCCAGTCAAATGCAGAGCGAAACCTCACGGCATTATGAAAACCACAGGCAAGAGAATTACTTGAAATCCCTATTAGAAATGACTATTTCTTTGCAACAGCAAACCCAAATATTTCATCACGTGCTAACACAAGAAGCTTCTCTGTGCCGCAGGCCGGGCCCCGCTGCTGGTGCTGCCACGTAGCGCAGGAAACCGTGAGACCACATCTGGAATATTGTGTCCAGTTGTGGCCCCTCAGTTCCAGAAGGACAGGGAACTGCTGGAGAGAGTCCAACGCAGCCACCAAGATGCTGGAGGGAGTGGAGCATCTCCCGTGTGAGGAAAGGCTGAGGGAGCTGGGGCTCTGGAGCTGGAGAAGAGGAGACTGAGGGGGGACTCATTCATGTTTACAGATATATAAAGGCTGAGTGTCAGGAGGATGGAGCCAGGCTCTTCTCGGTGACAACCAGTGACAGGACAAGGGGCAATGGGTGCAAACTGGAACACAGGAGGTTCCATTTAAATTTGAGAAGAAACTTGTTCATGGTGAGGGTGGCAGAGCCTGGCCCAGGCTGCCCAAGGAGGTTGTGGAGTCTCCTTCTCTGCAGACATTCAAACCCGCCTGGACACCTTCCTGTGGAACCTCAGCTGGGTGTTCCTGCTCCATGGGGGGATTGCACTGGATGAGCTTTCCAGGTCCCTTCAGATCCCTGACATTCGGTGATTCTGTGAACGGCGCCATCGCAGGCACCGCCGCGTCCCCGTCACCGCGGCAACCGCCGGCCCCGCCCCTCCACCCCCATTGGTCGAAGCACCAGCCAGTCAGGCGGCGCCCGCCGCAAGGCCGTGTGGGGGAGCGCCGCGCCCTTAAATAGCGGCGGTGCGGCGGCGCCGCTTACCTGGATGTTGAAGTCGGCGGGGTAGAGGCTCCGCGCCGTGATGAGCCAGGCCTTGGCCGCCCACAGGTCCCCGGGCACCAGCTCCCGGGCGCGCTTCACCAGGAACTCGCAGTCCCCCTGCGCCGACATCTTGCGCTGGGCCCGGCGGATGGGGGGCGGCCACGGGGAGAAGGAGCGCGGTTGCGCCTGCGCTCTGCTCCCCGGGGCGGGTGTGCACCGCCCCCTGGCACGTGACTGAGCGGGCAGGGCCGGGGTGCGTTTCTGGCGCCGCCATGTTGGGAGCGGGCAGAGCTGTTGGGAGCCCGTGGCGCCGCCATGTTGGGAGCGGGCAGGGCAGGTGTGCGAAAAACTAATGGCTGTGAGAAAGCGTTTCTTGGTTTACGAAGTTATTTTTTTTTCCAGTTTTACCAGTTCTGTGTCCCTGGGGCTTGCGCAGAATGATTTCTCCAGCTGGGCTGCCAGTGCCTGGGAGTTTGAGGCTGTGACCAAGCGCCTTGTTTGTCCCTTGGAGCTGCAGCACGCAGGAGGTTGGGTTTGTGACCAGAGGGGAGACACCAGGAGATGGGGAATGCAGGAGTGGGGCGCCTGGGACCTGTTACAGCCTCTCAATGAGCAGTGTCTGTTCACGGCCTCCTTGGTGGCAGCATTGGTGTTTTGGGGACCTGGTGACTTCTCATGGAGCGAGGGAATGGGGATCTCTGACTCCAGCCTTGTCTGTGCATTCTTGATAGTTGAACCCAAATTCTGGCTTAAAATCAGTATAACTGCCCACAATCCATTTGTGTAGTAGTCTAAGGCAGCTTTTGCTAATTGACCTGATTTTTATCTGATAATTTAGGGTGAAAGGGACTGCGGGAGATCATCTGGTTCAGCCATGTGCTCCAAGTGCAAACAATGCAATGCAAATAATGCAGTTTGGCAGTGACGATGGGATCCATGCTGATACAGCAAACATTTCGGCAGCCTAATGAGCAGGGGTTGTGAGGTGTGGTAAAACACTTTCCTAGTTTGTAGGTCTGGGAAACAGAACCCGGTTACAGTTCTGTCCCACCCAGCAGGGCCAGAATTGTTCATCACGGTTCCCTTGTCCCCCGCCCTGAGCACAGGGGTTTGTGTGCGAGCAGGACCCTGCATTCCGTTCACAGGGCTCAAAGCTTAGCAAATGCCAACTTGCTTTGGTAAATGGGTGTATTTTATCCAGAGACTTCTTTTGCATTGTGTCAAAGCACTTTTTAGGGGGCTGATTCATTTTCACCTGGAAGGGTTTGGAGAGAAGAGGTTCAAGAGATAATTTTTCCCTGTGTAAGTTTTCTTAGTAGAGGAAGAACATGGACAGGGAGAATTTCCCTCCACCTGCTGACTTCCCACATATTTATGCTCATAATGGCCCTGTGGCAACTCTGATAGATGCATAAATAGAAGATAAATTGTATATTAACCTGCTGTGGATGTCTGTCCCTGCTTTGAATCCTGCAGTCAGGTCAGAAAGTGCATTCCACACTTGAAATTTCATCTTTTTCCTTCCTTTTTCAGATCCCATTCTTCTTCCTCGTGGGTTCTTTCTTGGCAGGTGCGGGTGGCCTTGTCACTTGGAGCGTCACCTGGTGTCTGCAGCCTTTTTATGGTGGGGAAAGCCGTTCTGGGTGCTGTTTGTAGGCGGTGAAGCGGGGTTGCAGTGGGTTGAACTGTGCTCTGAACACCTTTGCTCAGGCTGCGTTGGTGGTAAAGCAGACGCAGGGTGGTTTCCTCAGGCTCAGGGGTCCTGTGTGGTAATTCCTGCGCGGCTTTGTTAAGGTTTAAGGAGGTTGCTGGGTTTCCTGGCTCTCTCTGCAGTGAATATGCACTTTGAGGATCTGGAGATGCCACCAGTGGCGTGACAGCTGTTCCCGGGTGGGCTGCTCAGCACATCACAGAATCCCAGAATGTGAGGGGTTGGAACGGACCTGGAAAGCTCATCCAGTGCAATCCCCCCATGGAGCAGGAACACCCAGCTGAGGTTCCACAGGAAGGTGTCCAGGCGGGTTTGAATGTCTGCAGAGAAGGAGACTCCACAACCTCCCTGGGCAGCCTGGGCCAGGCTCTGACACCCTCACCCCCAACAAGTGTCTTCTCCCTCTGGTCCCTGGTGCCGTCCGGCTCCGCAGCGCACACAGAGCAGCCTGGGCTCCGCGTTTCCTTGCACCAGATGGAATGGCACAGGAGGCTTCCTCCGTAAGTACCGTGTCTCGGGGAACCCCTTTCCAGCAGCACCCCCGAGCAGAGCTGCGTTTGAGCAGGCAGTCAGTCAGCAGCAGTCAGTCAGCAGCATCCCGCTCTTAAGCCAGGGTTGTGTTCACTAATCTGGATTTAAAAACACCTGTGTTTCCCCTGGAGCAGGGAGTTGAGAGAGGAACGCGGGAAGGTGTGTGCGTGTCCCTACGCCGTGGTAGAGCAGCGGAACAGCGCATCTGCAGAGCCGTCCTGGAGCAGAGCGTGGCCGGCGAGAGGCGGCTCTGGCGGGCGATGCTCGGGGGGTGTTGGCAACCCGGCTCCAGCGGCAGCTCGGCTCCGGCGCTCCCGCTGCTCCTGCTGCACACCGGGCTCTTGGACGCAGCAGAAAGAGCTGCCTTTGCTTTCTTGTTTCCTCTTAAATCTGCCTTGCCAATTTAAACTTGTGGATATCTCTCCCCACTCGGGGAACACTTACATGAGGATTTTATTTAACAGCTCATTCTGTGAAACAGTGGGTTTTTTTGTTTGTTTTTCTTGTTTGCTGTTAGAGGATGGAGCTGGACACGAGGCTTTTCCTGCAGGTCAGCGGCTGAACTCCTGACCAAAGCGTTTAAATCCGAGCGTGGCTTTAGCGAGCGCTGCGTTTTGGGAGGAAAGGTGAGTGGCTGTGTGGTGTGCGCCCGTGTGCGCCCGCTGCTGGAATGGAACCGCTTCAGGTCCCAGGGACTGAGCTCTCAACGATGAATTTACCATCGTCCTTCTGTAGACCAATGCACTGAATTGATATTTTATTATAAACTGAGGCAACATCACAGTTATGCCTATATTGTTTAATTCCTGAGTGTCTCTACTCCTGCAAAATGCAATAGACTGCCCTGTGGATTTCAAGTATTAAGTTTTTGCCTTTTCATTTTGGGCAGGTTTTCTTTGCTCCTGGGCTGGTGCTGTTGCGGGGAACAGAGTTCTTTGCTGTTTGCGTTTCTTACATTGCTCTCAAGGGAACATAGAACTGGTATGGACATAATGCGAGGTAAGACCATCTTCTTTCCCATCTCTGAAATCAGAACATGAAATAGACGCAGTATTTCTCATTTCTAGTTACCAAGATTATTCTGTTGCTGTTTGTTTTTCCTGTGGATAAAGTGTTAATGTGTTTGTCACAAAGCCGCTCATTGTCTGTTTAACACGATATTCTTATTTAATATTCTGTAAATCGTATATTTTTATTTCAACATCTGCTACATCTCTGCATGTTTCTATTCACTCGTGCACCCTGGATTAATGGTATCTCAGTTTTGTAATAGTTTTGGTCTTCTCCACTGTTATTTCCACAAGAGGCGTGTGAGTGAGTGGATTTCTTGTGCAGACTTTGTAAAGCTGAGTTACAAATAATTTCCGCTGTGAATCACTTTCCTGGGAAGATGGTGACTTCTGTGGTGATGTTTAACTGGAGCAGACTTGTTTTCAAACACACACAGCGCCTTCTTGGCGTTTTGTTTTTTAACAGCGCTCTCAAATCCAATAGACAAGCAGTGATGGGTCTGGGGTTGTGTCTTTCCCGCTGGGAACGGCCACGTCGCTGTGCGTGGGCATCACTGCAGGTGTCACTGCGGCCTCAGCCCCGAGCTGCTGCTTGGGAACGCAGTTTGGGTGGGAAACCACTTATTGGTAGTGCCCGGAGGATTAGAAAATACCACTTGTTGGGTTCTTTCCAAGCAGTTTGGGAAGCGAACACTGAAGGGTGATTAATTTCCCTTTTGCCCTCTGCAGTACCCAGGTTATATTTTTTATAATTAAAGATTTTTGCCACATGCTTTACTATGATTTAAGTGGCTTTTTTGATCTGTCTGGATCTTTGTGGCATCTCTTAGCGTATTTTTGAGGCGGACGCGCTGTACTGCAGGTCCGGACACTTTAATTTAGATAATGGTTCTAAATCTATCCTGTTGGCTCCTCTTGCCTCTGGAACTGTTGGCTGTGTGAATTTCAAGCGCTGTTGGCTCCGTTCAAGAGATCTGTCCTTCAATGCTTTGTCCAGAGGCCGTTTTTGCACTTGGGGAGGTATTTGTTTCACCCCATGGTTGTGGTACCAGCTTTCTACCCAGCCATGGGCAGCAGAGCTCGTGGCTTCTATGCTTAACCTGTTGATACCTGGTGTATATTAGAGAGATTTCTATACCCGCCCCACTGATTTGATGCTCTTCTGACAAGGTTTGCTTGTTTTCCCGTCGTTTGCCTCTTGATGAGCCCAAGATGAGTTACTGGGCTGAGGAACGGGGTCTCCATCCCTGTGTGCAGGTTCCTCTGGTGCTGAGGAACCTCTCATTCCTCATCCCATCTTCTCTTCAATGCTTTGCAGGCAGTGCCATGTTAGTCTTTCATTCCTGATCACGTTTTGTGTCTGTCAAGACGGGGGTCGCCCTTGTTCTCAATTATTTTGTTATCGGGGACTGAAAGGTAGCGTTATTAGTGTATTGGTTACCTTATTGCACTTGAGTGGTTAGTCAAAAAAGTGAAGCTCCTCATCGCCCTTTGAGTTTTCAGGAGAAATGTCATCATGGTGAGATGTCCTTTTTACCAATGAGTGTATAATTAGGTTGGTGCAAAAGGAATTGTGGTTTTTGCATTGTTGAGATTGGGCATTTGATAGTGGAATACATTCCTAAGTAAATGTGGTTATGTTACACATCACGTTAATGTGCTTTTTTCACTCGTTTTTGCTACTGACTTACTACTTGCTGGTTATTTTATCTTTGAGATGACCGAAAATTAAAAACAATAGTTTTGAAGTATTGTCTTACTCTACACAAGAGCAATGAACCATTTCTTGATAGGATCGTGACGTGTGATGAAAAGCGGATTGTATGCAACAACTGCTGACACCCAGCTCAGCGGTTGGACCAAGAAGACCCTCCAAAACCTTTCCCAGAGCCAAACCTGCACCACAACCAGGTGACGGTCACTGCTGGGTGCTCCACTGCTGGTCTGGCTCCCTGCAGTGCTCTGAATCCCGTGAAACCATCACATCTGAGAAGGATGCTCAGTGAACTGGTGAGATGCACCAAAAATGGCTGCACCTCCAGCCGGCATTGGCCACCAGGAAGGGCCCGGTTCTTCTCCATGCAGCACCCGATGGTGCGTTGTATGCTGATGCTCCAAAAGGTGAATGCGTTGGACTATGGAGTTGTCTTGTGTGCCAGATTCACCTGACCTCTCGCCACCCGACCACCCGTTCTTCAAGCATCTCGACAGCGTTTTGCAGGGAAAGCGGTTCCACGACCAGCAGGATGCAGAAAACGCTTTCCGAGAGTTCGTCAAATCCCAAAGCACAGACTTTTATGCTATAGGAATACTCATTTCTCCCTGGCAAAATGTAATGGTTCCTATTTGGATAACTAGGCTCAAATGCATCTATATTTATAATGATTTAAAATTCACGGTCCAAACCCACACTGCCTTTTGCACCAAGCTGATAACACGCTCAGTGCTGTGCAGGGCTCTGAGTGGCTCTTCCCCTGACTCCAGTGGCAGCAGCGGCTCCCGGTGCCGTCAGCGACTGATCCCGGAGCGTGCGCTATCGCTGCGCCTGGCTGCGAGGTCCTGCGCTCTGCAGCGAGGTGATGATGTGATTAGCTGCATGTGCAAAAGCTTTTCTTTTACGGTTCTGCTTGTCCAGTGTCACAGTGAGGAAAAAAAACCTCTTATCCAACAAAACCTATGGATGTCTCCTCCAAATACAGGGCCTTTCTTTTATTTCTGGAGAAAAGCGCAAATGCTTGACTGGGGTTGTCTCGTTATGTGTGCGGCTGCGGTCGCCGTAGGGCCCCTCAGCACTGCTATAATGACTCAGGAGCAGCGTCTGAAGAGTGGCCTTTGGCAGAACACCACGCTGCTCCAGGGCTCCAGCAAACCCCAGCACTTGCGCTTATTCGTGCGATTGAGCGAGACCCTTTCATTGCAGCTCAGCTGGATTGAGGCTCCAGAAAGATGACTTGGGTAAAAATATCGTGGGCTGAATGTCCCCCATGTCTGCTTTGGGAAATGCCACAATCCCGGTGATGAAGCTGAAAGAGCGCTCTTCCTCGTGTTCCACCTCAGCTGTAGCAAACTGTCTGAGTTAGGACCTTAATAGCAGGTTTCCACTGGTTTTGGTTCATTAACTACTCATTTAGACTACAGCTATAGGTAGGAAGTGCTCAGGGGCACCTCCATTGGGAAACAAAGCCAGGGCAGCCTGGTCTTCCAGGCACCGTCTCTGCAGTTCCCGATTGTGATGTTCTCCGTGTGGATCCTCGCTGTGAAGTTTCTGGTGACTGGAAGGCATCAAGGCAATCACTGCTGAGGCTGTGGACACTTTGCAGGTTCATTTTGCCCTTTGTTTTTCCTCAGAAGTACAAATTTTGGGTCCACGCTGTGAAGGGTCAATGGTGCAACCACATGGGCTGAGGAGGAGGAGTGCAGGTCATTTACATCTGCTCTGTGCGCTGTCAAAGGCGATGCACACCACGTAGCTCCTTACCATTGGTAGAACCTGTTGAAGAGATGTTGTATTCAGCTCTGTACAATCAATACTTTTCCCCTCCTGTATCCCTTATACTGAAAGCGATAGCTGGGTTTTTTTTTAATTTAAAGGTACTAGCGTAGGTCCCGAGTTTTGTAATAGTTACAGTTCTGGATTCTGTTTTCTAGTTCACTTTCAACAAGTTTACTGGTTTTAGGCTAAGTTATGTTATACTAGCTCTGTTCCCTGCCAAGCACCATTAAAGCCAGCGGGAGGTTCTTTACTGTCCATAAGCATTAAACGTTGAGATTTTCAGTCTGCCCGAGCTCTGGTGAAGCTGCATTTCTGTCCCATCAAAGCCACGGTATCAATGGCCATTCTGGTTGAATTGGTGGCCGCTCCCAGCTCTAGAGAAGGGGCTTGTGGGGCCGGTGGTGAACGGCCACTGTCCTTGTGTTGCGTTGCCTCCATAACAGGGAAACATAAACCAGTTGCTTGGATGGGGGCATCATGCTTCTGTTGAGCCGCTCTTTGCAAACGGGGAGAGGAACTCTGAAGTGAAATCCTGGGGAAAATAAAGGCATTTGTTTCCTTTTTCCTCTGCGTTGTGTGACAGTGGTCCTGCGATTCACTGGTGAGAAGGAACGGAACAGCATTGACTTGGAGCAGCGTGTGGATGCCCTAGGGAATCCGTTCTACTGGAGACAGCAATGGGTTTCTGGCTCGCTGTTTTTGTGCAACTTGTTTTTTTGATAGCTAAGGTTATAAATAGCTGGCAGTTCTTATATTGAATAATCCTCTCTTCCTCTCTGGAATGAGAAACTGGGTCCGGATGTGCAAAGCCTGCAGCCAGATATCCCTATTCATCATCTGCTTGTCGTGTTGCTCGGATTTTGAGGGAATTCTCCTATCGTTGCTGTTTTGCGTATGGTGAAAAGACTGCCCCGGTGGCAGGACGTGTTTCAGCTCAGAGTTCTGCCTCTTGGGTGGTACTCCATTTCACGGCTGCTTTTAGAATTGAGGATTGCTTAATTTTCAAACAGGCCAGTATTTAAGCAAACCATTGCTCTTCGGCTGGAGGAGCCTGGAAATACAGGTAACAGTTTTGAAACACCCTTTTTACAGGAAACTTTATCGTTTTATTTGCGAGAAGGTGAAGCCTCTTGATTTCAGGGGAGAGATTTTGAATGAACTTGTGGAAGCTCTTAGCGAAGGATACGTGGTGTGTGTTGTGAATCGGGTTGTTGGCACGGCCGTAAAGTTAAATAAAAAACAAGGGGATCACGTAACACATCAGAATGTTGACTCAAATCCTAGAGATTGGAAGCAGAAATGTGTAAGCCTGATGCATTTCTTATGGAAGTGGTGGTTACCCGGCTAGAAACCAATGCAGAGATTTGTTTGAGCCATAGGGTGAGAACACGGTGAAGAAGCTGTCACCTCCTGCTTGGCGGGACGGTGCGGGGTGACCCTGTGAGACACAGGGCTGTGGTGACATTTTCTTATGCCTAGCTGAACCAAGTGTATATAGGTACTTACGAATGAATTAGTGAGCTATTTCATAAATATCCCAGCTTTCTCGGAGAGCTGTTCAGGAAATGAAAAACACTTAGGTAATGTGAACGGAATGAAAGGAAAATCTCTTAGCGTTAGAGGAGGGAAAATAAAGCTTCACTCTACAATCCTTTGGAACCAACTGTGCTAAGAAACTAGATCATCGCAAATGTACGGTTCCTGCAAAAAGTGTGTTTTGAGAGCACATCCTGATATTCTTTACGGAGTATTGAAAGATGTATTCAAAGTATTGCCATGAGTCATCAACCCTTCTTTTGAGATGTGGCCAGAAAGAGTTTAAACTGGGCGCGTATGTTTGCGTTTCTCCAACCACGGTTTAAGCTTCCTTCTCCTCGGTTAGCACAGGTGCGCTGTGTCCGGGGAAAATGGCCCTTGTTTTCAGATTTAAGGGACATATGTTACAGGTTTGTGTTTTCCAGTCAGTGCAGGGCTGTGCTTTCCTTGCCCTCTTTGCAGTTCCTCTGCTTGAGCTGCAGAAAACAAGCTCAGCTGGTGGTAAACCTTGATGTATTTTCAAAGGTGGCGATCTTTCTTTGGGTCAGAATGTTTTGGCTGTGAACTGCTGAAGAGGCCACAGCTCCGGAGCCCAAGCTGAAAGAACTTGGCTGGCACTGCTTGGTGATCTTGCACACGAGTTAAACCTCAGCAGCAAGAGCCGCAAAGGTCTGCATTGGAGTTAGGAACGGGGGTTTGACAAATTCTCGGCTTCACTGCTCTCCTCGGGTGGCCGCCTGCAAACAGCTCTGGGAAAAGCTTTTAATCTCCTCTTGGACCCTCTGGCATTTCACTGGTCTATTCTACTTGTGTTTTAACCCCTGTCCCTGATACTAAGACTTTTCCAGTTGTTCACTATAATACTGATTTGACTTTGAGGCAGCCCCATGCGCCTTTGTGGGTCACGTACTCCTCCCCCTCTATACTGGTGTAGCATTTCCAGTTATTTCCATATTCATGGCGCTCAGTAACTCCTCGGCCAATTGAACCAGGCAGCTGAATTGAAACTCAATGTGTTTTCCACTCCAGGAGTAATTTAATCATGGAGAAAGCGCATTATTTTTTCAGAGAGCAGAGCTGTGTGACCTGCAGCACAGAACAGCGTCCTATTGAAAAGGTTTAAGCGTTTCATGCTGTTTTGTGTCTCTGCAACTTGCAGCATGGCTAACGGTGCTGTCTCGGTGTCTTCTCTAGTGTGCACCATTCCAATGTAATCAGTTACAGGAGGTTTAGAAAGGAGGATGAATGAGCTGTGGGACCGTATTTATATCGTATGAGACCGAGTTTCAAAGCTGCAGGGTCCTGTGAAATCCTTCATCGCTGTATCTGTTTTACAGGAGTGCTCATGGAGCAGATTAAACCTATTTCTTTGGTTTCCCTCAGGACTCCCATCCTGGAGTTTAACAAATCTTGAATGGGAGTTGGATATTGGTACATTTGCACAAAAATCTGTCAGCTTTGGTAGGACAGCAAGGGACAGGATTGGCTGGGGGAAGCCTTGCGGGGGTCCTTGCATCCATCATCTTCATCTTTCTTGATTCACCTTTATTGTGTCTTTCAAAAATCATCTGTCAGTTCAAAGAATAAGAGCCCAGTCGTGTCCGCAGCACCGTTAGGTTTGTGATTACATTGTCTGACTCTTGAAGAAATCTATTTAACTGACATTTTAACCTGGGACATGTGTTGGAAGCTTTCGTATTGGTATAGAAAACAAGAAACTAAAGAGGCCTAAGTGTCCCGATGCCTGATGAGAACAGTGGTGTTCCAGAAGAAATGGGAAACGTTCTTGAGAAAGCGCTTGTAAATTCTTCTAGGTAGCTTTGGGAGTTACCGAGGTCATCGGTGTGGTTCCCTTGTGTTATCTGATAAGCTGAGGTGTCTGTGTTCTTGATGTTGCTTTAAGTAGTGGGACCGAGGAGCTTTGTCTGGCGTATTTTACATAGGGCACAGGGAAATGTGCCTTGCCAGTTTTGTGTTAACCACAACTAGTGCTGCCTGTTAGAAATGTTCTTCTGGTGTTGTCTTCATGTCCTTAACTCCTTGGGGAACTTCCCTTTACAAAGGAAAAACATAACAGTGACCATCACGGAAGTGTCATTTTGGGAGTGTAAATTGCCCTGTCCTTTAGAAAGCTTTCTGGTTTTCCCCAGTAATGGATGGAAATGTTTCCTGGCTGAGACTGAGCGGGAAACGGGGAACCCGGGGTCTTTAAAATCGCATGGGTTTTGATCTAGAAAGTGTTTAAAGTGAACAGGCTGGGCTGTCTGCAGTGGGTGTGGTGGAGGCGTTTTCTGGTGGTTCTGTGCGATTTTTGGCAGCCTCGCAGCTGAGGTGGCCGGAGCCCCAGGACAGACCCGTCCCGTGAACACAGCCACGTCGGTCCAGCGTGGGGCTGGGCTGGGAAGGGGCTGGTTTGCCAGGACTTGTGAGCGGCTGAGCTTTGTGTATTTGCAAGCAGCGAAGTCCGCTGCTGAGCGATGCTGCGTGGCGTGGGCCTCCAGAGAGGGCTGCTTTCAGGGAATGAGCCTTGGCTTGGATTCCTCTGGAACAGGAGGCTGCCCAAAAGCAGGTTTTTCTGCCCATTACCGTGAGTTGTCTTTACTTTTGCCTCCGTTTGCCTGGATATTAGGGACCCATATCTAAAGGAACCCTCGCATGCAGTTCATCAGCTGAAGAAGCCGCTTCTCATCTTCTCTTTCAAGACTGTGAATCCTCCTTTTCCTGTGCTCATGGATGTAGAGGGGCCCATCCTATGGTGGTGTTGTCTGTAGCTATAGCCCTTAAACCACAGCCTCCCGCTTAGGAAGGAGAGTGACTTGCATGGAGCATCTCATCTGGAGATCAAGGAGAGCAGTGGAGCTTCCACCGGGCAAAAGGGGCACGGGTCAAAACAGCCCCCGGAGGGTGTGCCCTTCGGAAAACAGGGACATGCAGAACGGGACATCCCAGCCAAGGTATTTGCTTCACGTCTGCTGCTCAGATTCCTTCTCTCTGCCCCTGTGTGACAGATTGATGTGACATTCCAGATCTGCCAGCAGCTGGGGACCTTGCTGTGCGGCTGCAAATACACACACAGGATTGCGTTGGTTAAGATGAGATTCCGGAGGAGTCCTAATTGCAAGGTATTTACCGTTTTCTTACTCTTTTTTCCCCCGGCCATAGTTTTTACCGTATTGGAAGTTGCTGGGTGGGTTGTCAGCACTGCTGTGCATCTTTTAGGGAGAATGAGGACACTCTGGGCCACTATCTGCTATTTTCATATCTGCTGGGGGCCCAGCTGGACCCGACTCACACTGTGCAAGGTGTTGAACAGTACTAAACATCGTTGTTCTGGAGAAGTTTGCTGTGTAGAGATAGAAGATGGGCAGAAAGAAGACCCAGAGAGTGGTAGGAATGCACACAGCTTTGGTGTGGAGCAGAACCCGCTGCCAGGGGTCGGCCCTTCCGAAGGGAACACGGCGAGATCGCACACGGAGCGGTTGGCAATATGAGGGCAATATTTGCTACTCAAAGCTGGGACGAAATGGCTTTATTTATTTAACCATGTTTGCAATAGATTCTCACCCCCTTTTTCTTTTATCCACAGATGACTTTTATGTCTGTATGGCACATTTTGCTGTTCTATAGTTAGACTTGTAGTCCTGGATGTATATGTGATTCCTCAGCTAGCAAGCATCTTGTTAGATCAGTGCCTGGCTCTTGCGTTTCCTATATTTAGAGTCGTTGATCCATTTTGAGGTAGGTGATCTGGAATAAAGCAGAAGCATGTCCATGAAACCAATGGGGGGTGGTCAAGAGCATCTGTGTTTCTATATTCTTTCACTTCTGTGCTGGGTGCACCTGGGGTGAGTTGGATTTGCTGGAGACGCACGGTGCAGTTGACAGACAAGGTGGTTAAGTTAACCAGGTAAATTCCTGGGGCTCCCATTGGGAATGTGGTTCTTGCTGTGAGCAGATGGGTCTGCGGAGATAACTCCGTAGCCGGTGCAGTGCCTGCCATGGGTAACAGAGATCTCAGTGTGTCTTTTGCTTACAATAAATGGGAGAGTCCTGCCGGGGACCGTACCTTGCCCCACTGGGGTTATCCGCAAGATGATAATCTTAGAACTTTCTCGTTATCTTTGAAGGAATACACTTTTCTTGATCCTTTTTGACTGGAACCTGACAGAACCAGTTGCAGAAGGAGAGAGCAGCTGTTAGCAAAGGCGTCTGCTGACAGAACTGGTCACCAACAGCTGGAAGTGCTGGAGGAAAAACCACTTGGAAGCAGCGTGGGGGTCAAAATAGGGAAATATTAGATGGGGTTTTAACCCTGATAGGAGAATTGTTCCCTGTGCATGTCTGCAATAAAGTATAGACTTATGCTGAGGGAAATGACAAGGGTTAGAAATATTTCTCTGCTGTAGAAGTGTGTTTTTCCTACCTTCCACAGCACTTGGCATCCTCTGCAAGAGCCGTTACAAGCCATTAAATGGACATCTGACCTGCTCTGCTCTGTCGAGCAGCTGCTCTTACCTCTGTTTTGCTTTACAAACGCAGGGATTTCCCTCAGCGTCTCCAGTTTGACTGCTGAAGTTTTTCGTCATAGTTTGGGTGCCAAGCTGCGCTGTGTTCAAACCAGGTGTGCGTTGCCCTTTCCGCTTGATCCGTGTCCACATTCAGGTGCTGTTTGCTAGGATTTAATGATTTCCTGCAGAATCTTTCAACAACAGTGGCTGTTCACCATCCTCCCTCTTCTGGGCAAGAAAATCCTCTTGTTATTTGTCTTTCAGATCCCAATCTTGGAGCGGTCTGCCCTCGTTGAACTAATTCTGTGCTGAGGGAACGATCTACAGAACGGAGCTGGTGTAAGGATAAAAGAAATATACATTTCAACCAGTTTTTGTGGAATACTGCAGGTATTTCTTATTTGTTCTCATGTCTGGGGTTGCAGAAACTTCGTTCATATCTACTCAGCTGTCACTGCTTATTAACAATGCACTCAATGGGAGTAATTGGTTGTCTGTATAGGGACTTCAAATGCACACTTGTGCTGGGGAAGGTGCTGCAGGGTTGCAGTGGGACCTTAGGGAAGGTGATGGGACCATGTGCACTTCCCAGACTGCAGCAAACAGCCGCGTTTCCCTTTTCGTGAGTTAGCAAACAGGCAGAGCAGAGGACGTGGGCTCGGGACTGTGTCCTGTGGGTTAAACCCCGTGGGTTCCCACTGAACACAGTGCGATTTTAGTATTCTGCAGAAAACTCTATTAGAAGGAGGGGAAGGGAGAAATCTGCAATGGCATAGCAGCAATTCCTTCCTTCTGTTTTGTTGGCTTCTGTAGCTGTGCCAGCGCTTATTCCAGCCAATCTTTGCTAAAATAAAAAATAATATCATTTGCAGGCAGGTTTCCATATGAACAGAAACAAAGACTCAGCAGCACGAGGCTTCGTGTCCTAAGGAAATCTCTTTTCTTCCAAAATTCTGGTAGGTTGTGAGAATGATAGTTTTGTTTGTCGTTTTGTTTTCCTGTTTTCTGAACAGCTTTGTAAATGCATTGTGTTTCAGGAAACTTGTATTTGAAAAGATGAACTCTCCTGAAAGATAAGAATAATAATTTTTGACCTTGGTGTCTTGTTAAATCAAACCAAGCTGGTTATTGTTTTGGTGCAACAAGAAAAAACAACCCCACAACAAGGGTTTGTGTGAGTTCATATTGCGGGTGGTATTTCCTAAAGCATGCAACGTGCTTGGCTTCTGCTGGGAGCCCCAGTTGTTGTTTTAAGCCATGGGCTCTTTGAACCCTTCAGGAAACGCTGACCTGACAGCGGGTGTAACGCAACCGGGAAAACAGAGCTTTTACTGGCAAGGGAAACTGGTTTTACTGGTGCCATCCGTCAGCTCTGCCTCCTCCGCGACCTGTTAACATTTAACACATTTCTAGCTTGAACTGCTTGTTTTCAAGAGCTATTGACAACTATGCAATAACTGCAGTTCTTCAAATGTCTGTAAGAAACTGCAGTTTTAGTCCCAAATACTGATAGAACTCAGTGCGGGAATTGTGATTTCTTGCTGGGCGGTGAGAACTGCAGTCAGGTTTGTACATCAGTGGGTCAGACAGCTGTGAGTTGGTGTGTCAGGCTGCTGGTTGGAATCAAGGTCGTTCATAGAGAACTTCAAAGCTTAGCTCCCATTTTCAGTGCGATTTGATGATCGGGGTGAAACCTTAGAAACGGAAGTAACTGTGAATAGGCGTCTTGTTAACAATCAAATGTGGCTTGGATTACTTAACTGAAGGATCTAGAAATGTGATGACATTTAAAATATATTTTTACGTATATTTGACCAAAAGCAGCCTTTTCCGTGGGTCTTTGTGCCTTCTGGCATTTTCCCAGAAACCCACAAAACCTGCCGTGAAGTGGGAAGTCGAGGCACTGTGACTTATTCAGTTAAAACAGAGCAGACCACCTTCACCTATTGAAATACTTTATTTCAAATTAAATCCATAGAAGTGATAGAGTGTCATACAAGGATAAACAGCTTTATTCTGTTGAAAACAACTAAAACAGCTCAGGCTTTTCAAAGAATTGGGAGGAGACTCAAGGAAATGCCAAGGAAATGGTAGGGCTGAGCAAACCCCCATGAATCAAACCAGCGGTGATGAGCTCGGTGGGACTCGTTCTATATTAATAGTCAGGGTGAACCTGGGGGAGGAAGGAAATGTGGGGTGAGTCAGGGGACCGGCCTCTTCCTCTCCATCAGTGTTGACGGGGAATTGTGGATTATTAGAGCTGGGCTTGGTATGTGAGGTCTGGGAGCTGGAAGCGCAGGACGGGTTATTGGTGGGAGCGCAGGGTGGGTTATTGCTGGGAACATGAGATGGGTTATTGGTGGGGGGTGGGTTATTGGCGGGGGGCATGGGGTCGGTTATTGGTGGGGATGCGGGGTGAGTTATTGGTGGGAGCATGAGATGGGGTATTGGCGGGGGGCGCGGGGTGAGTTATTGGCAGGGATGCAGGGTGTGTTATTGGTTCACCTGGGGCTTGGGGCACCTGTCTCAAGACTGGACCTGTCTGCAGTTGTTTCCTGGTTGTTTGTGTTCTGAAACTTGATTTTCTTTTGTGATAGCTGGACAACAATCTCAATCAGCTGTATTCGTTCCTAACCTGATAGTTCGTGCTCAGGCTAGATAACACACCAAGCCCTTCACACCTGCTAGACCAAGACGGTTTTTCTCTTGTTGCCTTCACTCTGAATGGTTTTCTTTGCTACCACACTACCAGGCAGGGTTGCTTTTCAGTACAGGATGCACAGGCCTGCGGGCTCTGCATTGCCATGAGGGTTGAGCAGGATTTGTGGGAGCCACGTGTCTCTCCACAATTCACACGCGCTGGACTCGGGAGGCAGGAAGACCCCTTTGTTTTCTGTTCTGCTGGAGCTGCTGAAGCTCAAGCCCCCCGCCTAGCTTGGTAGGAGCAGTACAGGGATTGCTGGTGAGGGGGGGATCTCCTGCTCCAGCTGGATTCTTCAGACCTCTTACAACTATATTGCGGTTATACTTCCTGAGGACTTGCACAAGATAGGGAGCTGAAGTCACTGTTATTGTCCTTTATTGCTTAGTGGCTTTTTCTCAAGGCTGAGGACTTTGATTACCCTTTGCAGGTGCAGCCGAAAGGCTGGTCTGACGGCAGCTAAACATACAAGCCCTGCCTAAAGCTAATACGTACACAGACTGCTTTACAGCTCAGCCTAGCTAGGTTTGCCTGTTTCTGAGCGTAGTCACACGTTTGTGCATTTTTATCAGTGATAAATGGCTCTCTTGCTTAATTAGATACACGCTGAAGCCTTCGCTGATTCCTGACGTGCTTCGCGAGTCTTTGTGCACACACCGGGCTCCGGGTCTCATCCAAAGCCTGGCTGTGGTACCCGGTGCTGCACACAGCACCCATAGGGCTGCCGGCATAAAGGGATATATGTCTGTATTTTGTGCAAAAAATATTATTTGTACAACAATGTTTAAAGAGAAAAGCAAAATTTATCCTATTGTTTGTTTTAAGCAGGGAAGACTAAAGGATTTTGTTTTCTATACATCTTACTAGGCTGAGTGTCTGAGCCGTTTGAGATGCTGGTGTGGCTGGTGTTGTGTTAAAAGTGAGTTCAGTCTTTCTGGAAGCCTTCTATATGCAGAGCAGTTGAAGTAGATCTTAAAATGGAATGAATTAGGGTAATATGTGTTAGCCCCTTTCCCTGGCTGCAGCTTGCCCTTGTTTTGTTAGCGAATTTCCTGCAAAAAGGCATCGTTTGGGATTAACACCCTGTTATCCGAGGGCTTGCGTAGGGTGATTGGAATGAATTGGAATAAGGTTGTTCTGGGGGAGAGAAAGCAGTTCTGGGAGTGATGTTGCAGTTATTTGAAGTAATGGTTCTTTTTTGTAATAAACATTGATGTTATGTGTGGAGATCATTTTAGCTGATGCATTGGTTCATTTAGATGTAGTTGGAGCTTCGTTGATGTTTAACTTTTGTGGTTTTTTGCTTTAGAACCAGTTTGATTTACAGTGGAGAGTAGAAGGCGATGGCACTTGGACTCTTGCTTGTGCATTCACGTTGATACCCCACGTGCAGAACGTATGTGCACTGGGAGGAGAAACAGACCCCAGTACTCGTTTTGAGTAGGTGTTTTTATGAATAGAAGTAACAATACTGTAGAATGACCATCTCTGCTGTGTTTACTGCGTGTAACAGTGGAAGGCTTTAGGAACACCTCTGGATTTCTGCTCGGGAGGGTCTCGGGGAAATCCAACCCGAGAAGCCCAGCGCAGGTGGAGCTCAGAGCGCAGCTCAAGTGCTGTTCAGTCAAGTTACTGATTTACCTTGATAAGAGGGAACCCATTAAATTAGCAGCACTGAGGTCCAGAGTACTGATGAAGGGAAATATTATGGCTTCACCATGGGTTTTGAAACTCTGCGAGTGAGAAGCCTACAGCATCGTCGTGAATATAAACCCAGGCACTTGGCAGTTTACTCACAAGGACAAATGTAGTATTTGCGATGCTTCTGAAGGTTTATTGTCTTCGGATTGCTTCTAATAGTTGTTGTAAGTTATTTGCTAGATAATCAGGTTGTAATTCTTAATTATAGAGGGGAGCAGCGCCGTTGTCTTTCTGTGGACAGGGTTAGAGACCAGCTGGTTTGTTCGAGCGTACGCGTGGGAGCACAAGTGAGATCTTCTGTCGAAGGTGGCTCTGGAATCAAAGCTTAGGAAACCAAGGTTTTTACAGTAAGTTATCTGCTGTCTTCACGTATTGGCTTTTAGCATTTTGATTCTGGACGCTACTTTTAACAACCATTTATTTCTGTTCCAAGTGCTCTATCAGCCGCGGACATCAGGATTTGATGCAGTTCATTTGAGACGTGTCGAGCGTCAACCCAAGAGGCAGCAGCGCGCTGGTTTTTGACGAGACGATGCGGGAAGGCTGTGAAGTGCACGCAGTTGGTTTATCAGGCAGGTTCCTTTATTTATTCAGCCTTGTTTTTTCCTAATTCAGTCTTGAGCAGATGAACCGGGCTGAGAAGCGGGTGAGAAATCAGGGCTCGGCATTAAGCAGAAGTAATTGAGTTTTCCATTCCCTCCACATGCAGCTGTGTGAGGTTGGGTTTTCATTCTTGTCACTTGCTCTGTTGTTCTGAGGGGCTGGAATTTCAGGTGGGGGGCAGAGGGGAAGGGGGCACAGTCTCATTCCTACATTAAACCAACCAATTTGTCTGCAGGGCTACGCGCAGGCTGCGAAATTATAAAGTTCGAGGCAAATGCCATGTGGCTGCAGAATGTATTTGTTTTGTTTGGTTGGTAAGACACTTAAAGTCTGGGTGACACGTCTGTTTCCTCCTCCCTGCAGCTTGTTTTGGAGGTAATGGTGATTCTAGTGAGACCTCGCTGGAACGTCCAGTAAAGGCGTTTCAAACACCTACCTGGAAACTAAATGCAACTTGTACCATTCACTGCCTTTATAAAAAAATAAGACATTTAAAAATTGTGGTGTGCTACAATGGTGGTTGCCAGTCTGTTGTATCTGCGATAGGAAGCTGTGGCAGAAAATACCTGAAAACACGGAGTTACTTGGCGTTGCCACCGCCATGTGCTCTGTGAGATCGCCGCCTCTGCTAATGCGGCTGTTGTTCTGCCCTCGACATGAGGAGTGAGGAGAGTGCAGAGATCAGAGGTGAAATGCATGTATAGAAAAAGGTTGGTCTGAGTCCCTTTCTTCTGCCCAAATTCATCATTTGGTTTTTGGGAGCCGAAAATTCAGGCTTGAAAATACAGCTGTGTGAGCGGGGCGACCTCTGGCAGGGCTCACAGCTCCAGCCAAGGCTGAAGATGTTTTTGCAAACAGAAGGTTTTCTTAAGAATTAATGTCCCTTTCCTCATCTATCGGTTAAAGCTTCTCTTTGCTAATAGACTAATGCTACTCGGTGCAGCTGACGGCTGTAAAATACAGAGGCGTTTTTGTCAGTTCCTGGAAGAACCTGATGTTTGTTTGCCTGCCCTTCACCTCGGGCTCTCTTCGGCTGCTGTGAAACCACGTAGGTTTGGTGGAATCAACAGCGGGGCTGTTCGGAGGAGTCACCGTCCCCAGCTTTCTGGTACCGTCTGTGCAGCCTTCAGTGCTGGCTTTAAATAATCTGCTTGTTTTGGCGGCGGCGCGGATCGGTGCTGCTTCCACAACACGCCCAGGAGACAGCACAGGAACGTGTGTGTGCCGAAATGTCCATCACGGGAGCCACCGGTACAATTTCATAATACATTTGTAGCAATAGAGGGCAATTAATGAGCGTTTGTTGTCAGGAGGCTTCGGCTGCGATGGCAAAACCCCCGTGAAGAAGGTGGAAATCCTCGTGGCCCGAATTCGTTCTAATGAGAATGCCGGTTCAAAGGACAAAGTAGCTCAGCTAATTTACTGCCCTGAAGGGTGTTTGAAGATGCTTTGTTGAGGGGTGAAATTATAAACTAGAAAACTAGATAGGAAAAAGGGTACCCTGAAGAGAGACCCAGTATTTTTTAGCAGATATATATATATACACACAGACACATATATTGTAAGGTCAGCGTTTGAAGAGCTCTTTACCCGAACCTCAGATCTGATGCTGCTTATAGAAATGAAACTGTGTGTTTATCTAAGCCCTTGAGATGTAATTTCGGTTTATGCCGTGTTAGCACAACTAATCCTTTCAGTGATGTTTGGCTCCCGCCGGCCCGCTCAATGGGGGGATTGTGCGGAGCGGAGCGTACGAGCACAGCAGAGTTTTATGTCCCACATCGTGCCACTTCCTGGCCCTTCCCGCCGCACACCACCTCCTCGCAGCCCTCCAGCCACATCTCTTGTGCCGTTAGCGATGCCCAGACAGATTTTCCCTGCTTTGACGTGTTCCTTTACATTGCAGGAGGCCGGTTTTTATAGCACGTCCATAAGAAGCGCCTCCGCTCCAGCCTTTCGCCGCGCAGGAGACAGACTGAAGATGTAGGCAGCTGGAGGATCTGAAAGCAATGAAGAGGTGTGCTGAGCCCCATGGTGTTGCTTAGAGCACACATGTTTTCTGGGAAAGGCATAAGATAAACAGGAGGTGAGTGTGGCGAGCCGAGGAGCAACTGCAGCAGACCAGGATGTTCCAGGGAGATGATCGCTGCAAAAAGGTAACGGCGCTAACTCTCCTTCCCTTTCTCCTTCCCTTTCTCCTTCCCTTTCTCCTTCCCTTTCTCCTTCCCTTTCTCCTTCCCTTTCTCCTTCCCTTTCTCCTTCCCTTTCTCCTTCCCTTTCTCCTTCCCTTTCTCCTTCCCTTTCTCCTTCCCTTTCTCCTTCCCTTTCTCCTTCCCTTTCTCCTTCCCTTTCTCCTTCCCTTTCTCCTTCCCTTTCTCCTTCCCTTTCTCCTTCCCTTTCTCCTTCCCTTTCTCCTTCCCTTTCTCCTTCCCTTTCTCCTTCCCTTTCTCCTTCCCTTTCTCCTTCCCTTTCTCCTTCCCTTTCTCCTTCCCTTTCTCCTTCCCTTTCTCCTTCCCTTTCTCCTTCCCTTTCTCCTTCCCTTTCTCCTTCCCTTTCTCCTTCCCTTTCTCCTTCCCTTTCTCCTTCCCTTTCTCCTTCCCTTTCTCCTTCCCTTTCTCCTTCCCTTTCTCCTTCCCTTTCTCCTTCCCTTTCTCCTTCCCTTTCTCCTTCCCTTTCTCCTTCCCTTTCTCCTTCCCTTTCTCCTTCCCTTTCTCCTTCCCTTTCTCCTTCCCTTTCTCCTTCCCTTTCTCCTTCCCTTTCTCCTTCCCTTTCTCCTTCCCTTTCTCCTTCCCTTTCTCCTTCCCTTTCTCCTTCCCTTTCTCCTTCCCTTTCTCCTTCCCTTTCTCCTTCCCTTTCTCCTTCCCTTTCTCCTTCCCTTTCTCCTTCCCTTTCTCCTTCCCTTTCTCCTTCCCTTTCTCCTTCCCTTTCTCCTTCCCTTTCTCCTTCCCTTTCTCCTTCCCTTTCTCCTTCCCTTTCTCCTTCCCTTTCTCCTTCCCTTTCTCCTTCCCTTTCTCCTTCCCTTTCTCCTTCCCTTTCTCCTTCCCTTTCTCCTTCCCTTTCTCCTTCCCTTTCTCCTTCCCTTTCTCCTTCCCTTTCTCCTTCCCTTTCTCCTTCCCTTTCTCCTTCCCTTTCTCCTTCCCTTTCTCCTTCCCTTTCTCCTTCCCTTTCTCCTTCCCTTTCTCCTTCCCTTTCTCCTTCCCTTTCTCCTTCCCTTTCTCCTTCCCTTTCTCCTTCCCTTTCTCCTTCCCTTTCTCCTTCCCTTTCTCCTTCCCTTTCTCCTTCCCTTTCTCCTTCCCTTTCTCCTTCCCTTTCTCCTTCCCTTTCTCCTTCCCTTTCTCCTTCCCTTTCTCCTTCCCTTTCTCCTTCCCTTTCTCCTTCCCTTTCTCCTTCCCTTTCTCCTTCCCTTTCTCCTTCCCTTTCTCCTTCCCTTTCTCCTTCCCTCACCAGCAATTCTCCCTTTGAAAGTGCTGACATTTTCTGGAGAATGCTCTAAATACTACAACAGCCATTCCACATTGACCTAAGCACAGCAGTACATGGATAGCTCACTTTAGCCTCCTCAGTTCCTACTCTACAAGTTGGTGATTTTTTCCGAGAAGCCCTGCAGGCTGATAAAATATAGGTAACGTTGCAAAGATCAGAAATATCTCTGCATGATTGCTGTATATAGAGTAATAGTCCAGCAAGACATGGAGGGCGGAAGTCAGGTAGCGGTTGATAAGTCCTATAGAAAAACTTGACTCGAGATTTTAAATAAACCTGAAACTCTTATTCTTAGATCAACTTTTAGTACCTAAGGGTCTGCCAGCAAGGGTGTGTGACTAACAGGACCAGCAATCTCTGTGGTCACAACCAGTGGCCTCCTGTCCTGCATGCATCCGAGGGAGAGTGTCAGGGGCTCATTCCATTGTCACTCAGCCTTGGCCTAAGCCTGTTGGCAGCTGAGAAAATGATCAAGTTCCTTTAACCAGTGTGGATTTGGGCCCAAACTGAGCATCTTAGCACGAGTGCTGCGCAGCTCTGAGATCCACGAGAGCAGCTGAGAAGCAACAGCGAATTCTTAAACCACTCTCAATGGTCTGGACTGAGTGACCAAACTCTAATGTGCGTGCATCCTTGTCATCTGTCTTTCAGGTCCCCAGGCCCTGTCCACCAGCGGCTGATGAGGCTGCAGTGCTGCCATGAGGATCAGGAGGTGTCCTGTCCGCTCTGCCACTTGCCTTTTGGTCCTGCTGGGTCAGCACCAGAGAGACCCCAAATTACAGGTGGAGCGCATATTTTAAGGAAGCTAATGAGACGGTTTTTGTACATACATGCATCTGCGTAAGCGTGCTCCAAGTCCAGGAGCCTCTGTGGCACTGTGTGGACGTAAGGACTGTTACGTGCGTGGGGTTAGACTCCGCTTTTTGAGAGATGATGCTCCGAAGAGGATTTATTCTGTTTCTCCCCCGACTCGCAGGCCTGCTGGTGGTGGCGTGTTGCTCGGTGTCTATTGTTTACATGTTGGCTTGCACACCCAAGGGTGACAGCCAGCAGCTGGCCTTGCCCAGGGCGCACAGTCCCACCGCCAAGGAGGGATACGAAGCCGTTCTGCAGGAGCGGGAGGAGCAGCACCGCAACTACATCGTCAGCTTGAAGAAGCAAATCGCCCAGCTCAAGGCTGAGCTCCAGGACAGGAGCGAGAAGCTGAAGAACGTGCAGGGCCAGCTCCCAGGCCCCTTGGACACGCGGCTGGACCACAGCAGCCCGGAGAAGGCCCAGGCTAACCTGCTGGCCTTCCTCCGCGCCCAGATCGACAGAGCGGAGGTGCACAGCGGCGTGAGGCTGGCCACGGAGTACGCGGCCGTGCCCTTCGAGAGCTTTACCCTGCAGAAGGTCTACCAGCTGGAGACGGGGCTGACGCGCCACCCAGAAGAGAAACCCGTCAGGAAAGATAAGCGAGACGAGCTGGTTGAGGTGATCGAGTTAGCCGTGGGGAGTTTGAACCATCCGGAGGGGGACGGCAATGCCAAACACCGCGTGTACGCAGCCTCCGACTTCGTGGAAGGTTTGTATGCTGACAACGGGTTACAAGACTTGCTCAGTACCCCTGGGGGTTCTGATGGAGACGGGTGTTATGTCCGAGGACACATCTGGGTGGTGTTAGTGCTGGGTCCCAGCCACAGCTGCAGAACGGCAGCTTTTCTGGGGAGGGGACTCGGTGACAGCAGAGCTGCCCGTCCCTTGTGGTGACCACGGCGTGTGCTCGCAGCTCTCTGGTCCTGTGTTTGCCTCAGAACTGGCAAAGCAAGGGTTGACCAGCAGGCTGCAGTCGCAAATCTGTTACCGGTGTTAAGGTTGCTAACTCCAGTTCCTATCTAAATGCCAATGTTAGTCACTTCTACCCACACCGTCCTGCCAGAGCAAGCTGTGGCGAGATAGGTGTTGAGCTCAGTAATTCAGCTGGTATCACCCGTAACTGCCAATAACTATGGAAAGCTGAACCTTCACAGGGTATCTTCTATACCAGGACTTGTGCGGCTCACCCCTTGGATTCCAAAATGAACTAAACAGGTACTTGTCTTTACCCTTACATGTGATATTGAGGCAGTACATGTGGGTTTTTAAAGTGCTGCTTTTAACAGTGGCCATTTTTTATTTCCCATCTTGTGTCACTAAATCCGAAGCACCCGCTTGTTTGCGGTCAGGAGCTTTTTCACCCCCGGCCAGCGGCTCCAGCCGTATCGTGGGAGCTGCTCAGGGCAGCTCTGACTTCACAGGGCAGGAACATCCACAGCAGAGACGTGACAAGGGACACGATTCCACAGAACTTGTTCCCAAGGACTCACAACTGGTTCTCGTTCAATAAGAGCTACGCTTTGACTTTCAATAGGGCTCACCTAGTTTCAGTCCACGGGAACCAGCTCGATCCCTGCTTGCTGTTTGGTAGCCTTGCCTGTGAGATTTAATCCACAGCTGACCCGGCTGAATTTAGTACAGGAGGGAGAACTTGCCCTTCTCATTCTCTAACGTTTGTACTGCAGACTTAGAGGACATGTGGGTGAAACAGCTCTCAGGGAGTGACTGCTCTGATGTGCTGAACACAAATCCCCATGCTTGTCCCACATCACTAGACCTTTTGCTGTTGTTTTTTTCCTTCTTCTTCTATATTTATGGATAGAGAAGAGCAAGGCGCATCCTCCCTGTGATGCGGACTGTGTGCGTATGGGGTGTCCACAGACAGCAGGTTCTTGAGCCCGTGCCGGGATTTACCTGCTGCATCGCATGGTCGGTGTTATTAAAAGGGTTGGTGTGATTTACTTCTCCGTTGTGATGAAAAATGTCGGTTTGCCATGTCAAATACGCGAAACAGTCCTACCCATTTCTCTGTAGAGAAAAGGCAAATCAACCATGTTACAAACCAGGGAATGAGTACAATTTAAGAGAAAAAGGCAGCACTTTGGTCAAGCTGCTTTTCACAACCAGGCGGGAAGAAAAAGACAAAAGTCAAGCAGAGTTTTCTTCAGATGTGTTTTGCTTGTCTCTTCAGTTTCTGCAGGAGATGGAAAGCAATGCAACCGGACCCGGCTACCGATGAGGCTGTTGGGATACGTACAGTGACCTGACAAGTAGTTAGAATTACCATTTAATTATTTGTTCTTAAACCAAACCGATCTGACTATGAAAAAGCTTTATTTCAGTATGCGCTATAAGGACCCAAGTGTTGTGTGGTGTAAAATCTATAGCCTTTTTGCCAAGTTTATCTCATTTAAGGTATAAGAATAGCGTGGGGCACGACCAATACCTTTAGAGTTCAAGCCAACCCTCAGCATGGGACCAATTTCATGCATTGAGTATGTTAAAAGTTCGTTCCATGTAGGAAATGACTCTTTGCTTGTATGAATTAGATGTCCTTGGAGATGGTCTGATGCAGTGTCCAGCCTGTGGAAACTCCGCAGCGTCACCCTCGCAGACCATTACTCACCACGAAGGAAAAGAAGCCTCTTGAGAGTGGAGTGAAGAGCAAAGTTTCATTGCGGTTCTACAGTCTTATTAGGGGACTTTGCAGAGAGCCTCACAGAAAAGGAGGAAATGAATCATTCGGATTGCGGCGTGCAGTCAGCTTCAATCCAACATCTCCTCTCTCTCGTTTGCACGCAGGGATCTACCGCACGGAGAAGGACAAGGGCACGTTGTACGAGCTGACTTTCAGAGGAGACGCGAAGCATCAGTTCAAGAAGGTTGTTTTATTCCGGCCGTTTGGCCCCGTAATGAAGGTGAGAAGTGAAAGCGTCAACATGGCTGACACGCTGATCAACGTCGTCGTGCCGCTGGCCAAGAGAGCCAGCAAATTTCGGCAATTCATGCAGAATTTCAGGTGGGTTTCCAGTCCAATCCTGCCTTTGCTTGATCTTACTTGGAAAGTAATTGAGCCCTCGCTCGGTACAAGTTGTGCTTCTCTTAAATAACGTTTCATTATGCCACTAAGAAGTTGGTATTGAGCTTAGGGAGGCTGGAAGGCGTCGGGCTGCTTAGCGCGTGGGGTAGAAGCAATTATGACAACCCTCGGGTTCCGATCTGCATGGACCTGGATGATGAGCCCCAGTCTGTGTTGTTGGGGCAACGCAAGAGCGAGCTGCAAATAAACATTTCCAAGGAAAAAGGGAATTGGTGCTCCCAGACACCTTGCCAGGCCCTCTTGGAGGAAACATTAAGGCAAGAAGGACATGTATTTGAACTCTCAGGACAGTTACTTTCCAACTGCTTTTCTTTAGCAGTGCAGAGATGATGTCTGGAGGGAAAACTTAATTGAGATCTAGCTTTAAATAGCTGCCCTGAAAAGATTGTGTTAGCAACACGTAGTGACTCTTACAATGGGGTTTGTTTTGCTTAATTACAGCTGTCTATAAATAGGCACCGTGTTTAAATTAGCCATCTGATAGATGTGGGCTTTGGGATGGGAGGCATCGCCCTCTGGCCGCGTTGATCTCTGCTGATTAATTTGTGCGGGGGAGGCGTGATGTCTGGCACTGGTTCTCCTACCCTTGGGCAATCGGCTTCGTGGACAGTTGAGACTTAATGTTTCTTAACAAAATGCAGAAGGTATCAACTCTAGAAGATTTGTTAAAAACCAAACACAACAAGTCAAGGTTAAGAAGTAGAACTATGCGTAGCATTTTTACGGTCCCCCTTCTGTTTTATAGGGAAATGGGCATTCAGCAGGACGGGAGAATTCACCTCACCGTGGTTTATTTTGGAAAAGAACAAATGAGTGAAGTCAAATCCATACTTGAAAATACCTCCAAGTAAGTAGCTGAGTATCTAATGTGTGTGGTTCATACGCAGCTATCGCAGTGAACTGGAGACCAGGTAGCTTCCCAAATTCGTAGTTGTACCAGCCACGTGGAGGAAGCTCCAGTGGTGCCCTGACAGTCCCAGAGCTGTGGCTTTGTGATATTGATCTTCAGACCAACAAAGCAGATTTTACAGTAGTATGGCCACAGGTATTTTATATTCATGTACATTTTCCTACTAAAGATATTTTCGTCCATCTAAGCCTCGTTGGGATTTTGGTGAATAGTGTCAGTGACAGGAGTGCTAGAGCAGGAGAACACGGCTCCAGCTCTGAGTGCAGCGGGAAGCTCCTCCGGGCTCACAGGACAGATGTTTCTGCCCCCAAACCGCACTCACAACCCCGATGCCGCAGATTTCCAAGTTAATTCTTCCATACCAGGTTCCATATCAGCTTGTGCTGGAAGGACGGGCTAAGTTGTGTTTTCCTTCTCCTAGGTCAGCCAACTTCAAGAACTTCACCTTCGTCCAGCTGAACGAAGAATTTTCCAGGGGCAAAGGATTAGACGTTGGTGCTCGAGTCTGGAAAGGAAGCAACGTCGTTCTCTTTTTTTGTGACGTGGACATTTACTTCACCGCCGAGTTCCTGAACTCCTGCAGGCTGAACACGCAGCCAGGTACAAGCTCTCATCTTTCAACAGACATTTACTTGCTGTCTAACAGCCTTCACCGGAGTCTTCTTGCCTTTGGGTTGGTAGCGAAGCTGCTGTAAATCAACTTACAGAATGAATTAAGATGTATAAGAAAAGGTTGCCGTTTGGCTTTTGAAAGGCCAGAAGACCTCTGCTCCCCCGTGATTGAATTTCTTGCTTTTGGCGGCTGTGCTTCCTGAACAGCGTCTTCCTGTTAATGATATCCTCATATTTTCATGCAGAGAACACAGGCTCAGTCCAAATGCTGTGTGACTCAGTCTGGGTTTAGTCTGGCCTGGACAGCACCTTGTAGGCAAGAGAAGTGTGTGCTATGCAGCTTTTGACAAGATGAACCCCTTGTCATTTGCAGGGAAGAAGGTGTTTTATCCCGTTCTCTTCAGCCAGTACAACCCCAGTATCATTTATAGCCACCATGACTCCATCCCACCTTTAGAACAGCAGCTGGTAAGTGCGTGTTTTTCGGAATGCCTGCTCTTATTTGGACAAAACAATGTGAAAAGCTGCATGTGCTCCTGGGTATCATTTTCCTATTCCTCGTGCACAGTCACAATGGCACAGGCAAAATAACCTGCAGCACTCGCCTTACTGTCACTTCCACAGTTAAGTTTCACAGGGAAGTGTTTTGGTAGTGTTTGTTTTAGCCCTTGTTTGGTGTTTTATACATGGAACCGAAGAATTTAGACCACGTCTGCTTCTCTGCCAAAAGAGATTTTCTAATTAGCGCACAATTCCTGTGCGGTTTGCTGGCTTCTGTCGCTCTCATTTAATGGCACCGCTTGCACTGGGTTTATCTCAGAGCAAACCTGTTTGGGTAATACCATGGATTCACGTTGGCTTTTCTCTCCCTGAGGAGAGGCCGCTGGGATCCTCAGCCTGGTGAGCACTGGAAAATAAATAGAGTTTAGCTCTCAAGCTAGCGTGAATTCCACAGAGCGCGTTGTCAGGATTGCGCAAATATTTATAGCTAAGATTTGAGTCATAAAATGTGATGCTTATGTCAGAAAAAGCCTCTTGATTTAAAGGAGTACTACCAATCTAATTTTTAATGATTTTACTATTTCAGCCCCCATTAGTTGGCGGGCATGCGGCCAGAGCTGTGCCTTTGAACAAGACAGAGTTGGCTCTCTGTCCTGGTACTTGGGCTGCTCAGGAAAAAAAATGAAGTAAACCTTCAGAGATGTTTGAAATAAGTTGATTTGTGCAGCAGCCACTTGAGCTAATGGAAAATAATAACACTAATGCATCGGAGTAGATCGCTGCAAGGACATGGTTACAGACACTGCTTGTTCCAGCGCAGACCTGACAGGTACAACCTCATTTCATCTTCATTGCGTCTGCAGCAGCTTGGCTCTGAGAAAAGGAGAAACGAGGAGATAGAGAGATGTGAGGTGTAGAATAAGAAAAGCTGCTGAAGTGGTTATGGACAAAAAGGGGAGGCGTGAATGAGAAATCAGAAGAGACTATTTTGTAAGAGGATTGTTTTGGAAAGGAAGCGGTGAGATTCGTAGATCCAGAAGTGGAAATCCTGTCTCGTCGTCTTCTGGAACTTTGTCACAGGCAAAGCCAGAATTGTCCAACGCGGCTGCTGAGGGGCAGGTTTGTAACCAGAGCTTCAGGAGCGCCCAGCACTGCTGGGTCCCCCAGGGGGTGTCAGGACACGTCCCGGTCCCTCGGAGCCCTCGGGTGTCTCAGCCGATCGCGTGAGGTCTCACACCCGTGGGCTGTGATCTGGGGATCTGTACTGGGGTATCTGCTTCTGAAAGTGCAGCCGTGGCCTCTCTGCTCCCATTTTCTACCCGTAATACCAAATGTTTTCAAGGTCCATCTCAGTGGTGCAGGCTGCACATTAATGATGACAATGGTTTTTATGGGATATGTATTATCACCTAATGTTTCTGGACTCCACTTGAACTGAGTTACAGGAGTTCTGTCACAGAAAGCTATTCTTACCCCAACCTAATTTTTGTCAAAATGGAGGTCCTGAAGACGCTGTCAGTTGTGCGACCAGACTGGAACCGCTGTTGTCGTGCAGAGCTCTTGGGCCCACAGTCCTGTGGACAATCTGCTCTGCAGCACAACTTGGCTTCCAGCTCAGCAGGATGGTCCTTACGTCAGATTTGAGCCCCGCAGGAACTAAGGGTTTTGGAGATTGTTTGTCCACAGAAGAAACAAACTCCAGAGTGATGTGATATTGCTCCATGTGGTCAACAACAGCCAGAGTCCTTCTGGATTAGGGAAAGGACTTAGATCATTCTCCTTGATAGCTAATGATACAGCTGGCTTTTTGGCAGAGGAACGTGCAATAAGTATTATAGCTACAAGAAATGGTTCAGGACCAACAATGGATTTACGCAGGGGAGAATAAAAGTGCAGCTGTTCTATTTCTGACCAGATTTGGGACTGGTTTCCCTGCTGCACACACTGCAAGCATTTCTGTTCCCATATAAATATTCCTTTCCTTCCTTGCAGGTTATTAAAAAAGAAACTGGATTTTGGAGAGACTTCGGGTTTGGGATGACTTGCCAATACAGATCGGATTTTATCAACATAGGTAAGAATAATACACTCCAATACATCTGCCTTTTTACTGAAACATAGGAAATGATGGTCAGCTCCCTTCTCCCTGGCCAGCGTGTCTGGGTAGCAGCGCTCTGGGTAGATGTTCAGATTGTCCCCAGGTGCCACCGAGGTTACCGGAATCTAAGCTCTGCTTGGTACAAATAATGCGATTTTGGCTGATGGTGGAAGATTTGGAGCTAAGAAATGCGGACACTTGGATGCTGGCAGAGTCTGGGTGTTTGGAGGGCTGACTGGAGAACAGCGGTGGTGCGATCCATAGCGCTGATGTTGCCGGTGTCTATTTCTGGTTTCACCTCTGTTTTTCTTCCCATCAGGTGGCTTCGACCTGGACATCAAAGGCTGGGGCGGCGAAGATGTGCATCTGTACCGCAAATACCTTCACAGCAACCTGCTGGTGGTGCGCACGCCGGTCAGGGGGCTGTTCCACCTGTGGCACGAGAAGCGCTGCCCGGCGGCGCTGAGCCCCGAGCAGTACCGCATGTGCCTGCAGTCCAGGGCCATGAATGAGGCGTCCCACGGCCAGCTCGGCACGCTGCTCTTCCGGCGCGACATCGAGACGCACCTGCGCAGACAGAGCCTGGGCAGCAAGAAGACGTGAGGCCAGCAAGGGGATGCGAAACAACCCTCTCTGGATTGGACTATTGGGTGTTTAGGGAAAGAGTCGCTAAGGAGATAAGATAGGATGAGACTGAAAGAGGATGGAGGTGAAAGAACACGAGGGAATGTGCTTGATGTGCTCGTCCTCTGTTCTGGTTTTTCATAATAGGGCTTTTCACAGAATCCCGGGATGTCAGGGGTTGAAGGGATCTGGAAAGCTCATCCAGTGCGATCCCCCGGTGCAGGAACACCCAGCTGAGGTTCCACAGGTGTCCAGGCGGGTTGGAGTGTCTGGTGTCAGCTCTGCGTTAGCCAGGCTGTCCAGCACTTGCTGCCGGAGAGGCTTGAACACTTGATGAGATTCGGGATCGCAGAGACAAAGAACGTTACACAAATGTAGTGTCCACAGTAACAACTGGGTGTGCTTTGCTGGAGAAATGTTAGTGAGATGGAAGCAGTTATTCAAAGGATTGACCCTTTATTGGGCGAATGAGTTGGTTTCTACATCTAACCTGATGTGTCTAAAAAGGGCTGGTTTTAAATCAGTGCAGAGCTGCTGCTCTGAGAAGGAAACGTGATTGTTCGTGGTGGTGAAGTTGGAGCGGCCCAAGATCTCCTTCCCTTCCGGGGCTGGGGCCGGGGGCAGCAGCGGGTGCGCTAACGGGGTGTTCCTGGGTCCTTCCGAGACAAGAGGCGTCTCAAAAAGTGCTTTCTAAAGTTCCAAAAGAGCAGGCCCTACCGATCAAGTGTGATGATGCAGAAATGCTGTAAGGTTGTTGAACAAATGCTTGTTCTTGCTGGGGAAAGAGCACCAAAAGCAAAGAGCCGTGTCTGCGCCGCAGGAATCACGGTTTGTCTCTGCTTTGCTATACTGTCAGTATCTCAAGATTTATCTTTAAATGAAGCTGGTTTTGCTTAGGGATTATTTTGTCATAGTTCAGGTTTTGTACTTCTAGCCTTACTAGGAAACAGCGCAGCCTTCCAGAACGTGGGAAACGCTCCGCAGATGGGTGTTTGGTGTGGATGGGAGCTGGTTCAGATGAGTGAAGTGGTTGTTCTGCACGGCTGGGGTGCTGGAAGAGGAGCCGCGTTGCCCGCTGAGCGGAGGGGAACGCAGCTCGACCCGAGTACCCATTCAACAGCAGCACCTCAGGTACCAACACCGGTGAGCGCTTGCTGGCTTCATACCAAAGTCTGCCTTCGAAACCAAATCCAGAGCATAGCAACCTTTTGTAATTAACAAAATAAATCTTTGTGATGGATTACTGGACCCTGCAAGTTCTCTTATGATAATTGTAGGTGCATTCTGAAAATTAGTCTCCTTTTCAATACTTGTTTTTGATTGAAAGCACGTGTTACTCTGCTCCTAAAAAGCTTTTTTTAAAAAATCCTGACTAGTGTTTATCACTTTAATATTAACTAGCAACAAAATGCATGGGCTTGGAAATCCCATTTGCTTATCTACTGCTGTGGTCACTTTGTTTTATAGCTTCAAGCTTAATTCAGGGCAGTCTGAAGCCAGGTTCTGATTTGGTTTTTGGCTTGTAAGAGCAGGGGGAAGAAATAAGGGAGATGTGAGTGACCGATGAGTAGCAAATGCTGTGTGGTGCTGCAGTGGGCAGCGGGAGAGCCTGGAAACCGCTTGGGTAAGCAGAGATGGGGCTGCTCCAAGCGCCTCCTCCCTTGGCACAGGTTTCCTTGTCTTTGCCTTTTGTTGGATACGAGTGGTCTGTGTTGTCCTTCCCTTGCAAGTCGCCGAATGTCCTGAAATGCTGCAAAAAAGCAGAAGGATCTAATGGAAAAAGAACTCTGAAAAAAAAAAAAAAAACCAAAACAAAAGCATCCCCAGATCCATCACTCAACATTGAAACTTCAGCAATAACACAAGGAGGTCTGCCAAAGAGCTTTTTCTTCCTGGAATACATGATGAATTGTTCACAAATGGCTTTGTTTTGATGGTGATGATGTGTTTGTGCTGGGGGAGCCAGGCATGGCTGGTTGAGCAGCTGAGCCGCTCCAGGGTGCGAGTTCTCCTATGGTCCCACTTAAGCTGAGTTGGAAACTGGGTGATGCGTGTTACAAAAGCTCTGGACTTGCCCCAGGCCCAGCCTTACCTGTTTCCCATGATGGTTTTTGGTGCCTTCCCTTAGGTTTGCCCCGAGAAAGTTCATGTGAGCTGGAGGTTGGCCCCTCTTGTAGAGCAGAGCTCAGCAGACCTGCAGAGGTCATTCCAAACTGTGCTGGTCTCCAAATACTGGGCATGTGGGAATTCAGCACCTTGGCTGCCTTACCAAGCACATCATCCGGCCCCTGTCAGTTCCACCGCGGGAGGGGAAGATTTTACAACCTCAGGATTCTCTTTTCTCCCCCTGAAACTGCCAGGATTCTTTGCCTACCGTTTCATTTTAGTTCCCCTTATCCCAATCCTCTTCACACCTTCAAAATGTCTTCCGAAGTCTGAACTCATTTAGCTTTACTGAAGTTCAATGTAAATAATTTATTACCTTGAGACATAAGAGCCTAGGAAATGAATCATTATAAGCAACAGTGCAGCTTTTCGTCGCCTAGGGAGAGGTTCATAGTCTGAACAGAATCCTCCTCACCAGTTGGAACACCAGTATAAAACTCCACTTCACCTGTCATCACAAGGTCCTCTTCAGGAGTTTCCTTGAAGATGTACCGGTTTCTTTTCTGGCTTATCAAGTACAATGTCATTTGTGGAGTGTGGTTTTTGTTCTTCTGTTTGGGTTTTTTTCTGTGGTTGGTTTTTGGTTTGTTTGGTTGTTTTTGGGGTGTGTTTTGTTTTGCCCTTTTTTGTTTTGCTCAAGTTCTTCAGCAATTTATTTGGAAAAATAGGTTAACTTTTTTTTTTACACTAACAGACCTTCTCTTCCAAAATGTCTTATCCCTTTGGATCTGGAGGGGCATGGTTTAATTCCTGTTTCACATGGTTAGCAGAAAGAAACATTTTCAGAAATACCTTATCAGTTGTTGATGAGTGTCTTATATTATGTTTGCTACTGGTTTGAAACACCAAACCAACCTCCAGTCCACACAGGCTTTAATTAAACAGCCAAACCAATTTTGGCATCGTGGCTTGGGTACCACCAACATGGAAAATTGGCTTGGGGGGCAGCCTCGTTGGCTGTGTCTGTGAGCCAAGCAGAGCTGGAGCAGCATCGATGCTGCTTTAACTCTGCGGTGATTTTTTGGTGTGGATGGTCGCACCCTCTGGCTAAAGGCACCGGCAAACCGCTGTCTCCTTCCAGGTGTCACGGTCTCTCCAGCCAAGCCATCTTCACGTGTGCAGCATCCCTTGGGGGAAGACCCTGCAGAACCCCTCCTGAGACGTGAGGCCGGCGTCCCGCAGCGAGCGCTCCCTGTGCCGTGGGCTCTCAGCCCGTCCCCAGGGCTCTGTTCTGGTGACGGCGCAGTCATCTGAATGTGTAGGTATAAAGCTTCAAGTCTCATCCTTCACAGCAGAGCAGTGAAGCTCAGAGTGTTTAAAAACCTGGAGCGCGATTTCTTCGAAGATGTGGGGTAGGTGTGAGCTTCCCCATGGCAACACTTGCAAATAAGTAGTTATAATTTAAAGGGATGTGAAGCTACCAGTTCCGCTATAGATCTCGGAGATAAAACCAACTGTGTCGCACAGCCCTGCTGTGTCCGTGCCAGGTCAGCCTGCAGCTTTATTTCTGCAAGTCAATGCTGTGATTTTTTTTAAAGGAGACTTTGTGTGCTGACTGTACCTGCCCACGGGTGTACAAAGAACATGGTGATTTGTCTTCAGCAGGACCACAGCAATGGCACCTTCTTCACGTGAGAACGGACGCCAGCGTTTCTCTAGCACTGCGGACCTCTGAATGACCATTAATTCTGGACATATTTTTCCAAAGAAACAGGGAAGGAAGGATTTTTCTCCTATGCATGATCTAGCACTCCCTCTCAAGACTGTTGCTATCATGTTGAACACCTCTCTCTGATATGCGTGGTACGGTGCTCAAGTGGCTCCAGAAGTCGTTTGCCCTGCCGGAGTGTTGTTTATTTCAGAGTCTCACTTTACATTAAAGCTTTATGTCGAGCAAGCTAAACCTGCTCCAACTGGAGTGCAACCACCCCCTCCTTCCTCATGTGGAAACCACCTCTTGGTGTAGTTGTAAGTTTTAAGACCAGATGCTTACAACAATTTCTTTTAGTCTGTATTCTGCAAAGCACAGATTAACATCGTTCCTGAAGATTTCCTCAGGTTAAGCAGAGGAGCCCTGGCCCATCAGGAGAACTGGAACAAGGTGGGGGCTTGTGCGCTGTTTGGGGATTGCGTCTCTGAAAAATGGTGTTGGCAGATTGGCACCACAGCCCTCAGCTCGAACCGGGGCAATTTGAGTGAGGGTGAATTCATGCGACTCCATCCAGCCTCCCCCCAATATTCTGAATTATGTCTGTAAAGAGCAGCGTAACAGATACTAAAGGAGAACATAACCTTGAAGGAAAAGCTTCTATGTTAAAGTTTACACCAGATGCGTCTCAGTAATCACGACACGACTTGCAATAAATAGCTCTGTTTTGGAAAATAGTGTTCTTTACTGGGAAACACTCTTGTGGAAACTGTCCTAATACTGACACAGGTGCTGCTTTTTACATTGCTGTGCATGTTTTAAAGTCTTTCAAACAAGTTCCCATATCCCTGCCCCCCTCCCTTTCAAACCACCAATCCCTCTCTGTGCAGAAAGGCCAGGGTGGGATTTAAACCCAGGTTCAAGGAGTGAGGATCTACAGTTGGGAGTTAAAGGACTTGGGGAAAAAAAACAAGGCACTTTCTATGCAAATCCCTCTTCACACAAACACCGTTCCCTGGAAGGCACTGAGGGCTTGCTTGGATGTTTGGCTTGGACATCCTTGGCTCTGAGGGTACAGCATTTTACAGGATTAAGGTTCACCTATACAAATGACTCTATCAAGAGCGATTCACCTCTCGGAGGTGTTTTGTGCCGTAGGAAGGTGCCATCTCTGTCCGGCTGTGGGTACTAATCCATTTCCCAGGTGGCACACAGCTTTGCATTCAAGAACAAAAGGCAGCTTGAACACACAAGGACCCCCGCAAATCTGCAGAAACCCACGGAAAATACGAGGCAGCATCTCCCTGTTCAATGAGTTGCTTCTTCCAACCTCCGCGACCACCCCGGTGCTTTGCAGCTTGCCAGGCTTAATTCTGTTGACCTGACAAGCTCAGGACGGGGCTTGTCCCCCTGCCCTTTTGCTGTGAGGGGTGTAACAGAGGCACTTATGGCAGCTGTTCCAGGTAGACGCCAGCAGCTCCGCTCTGAAGCTCACTCTTTGTGAATGCGGGCACGGGGCTGCACGACGAGATGGGGGCGCTCACTCAAAGAGAGACGTGTAATCTGGTTCTTGGTCCTCTTGGCCGCACGGGTAAAGCAGCAGCTCCTTCCCCAAGGAGGTGATGGGTTCATCCTGTTGGCAGAGGGTGTGATTAACCACCGCCTTTCAAACAGACCGGGGCACAGCCCATCCATCGCAACACCGCTGCTGTATTTTCTGCTCACCCAGCTCACCGGGATCCCGCAAGCACGGAGCCAAATCGAACACAAAAAGGGGCCTGCGTGAGTGCGCTGTCACCTCTCACCTTATCAGCTTTGCTACTAAAGGGCATGCAGTGACTCAAGCCCTGTGTGGAGGGTGAGTGGGGTTTAGGATGCCTGAGATGTGCCCATCAGGCTGGCGTGCCCCTCTGGAGCAGCACACTGGGTACCTGGCAGTAGCTAAAACGGGTTTAGTTATCCACTTTAAAGCAACAGAATCTATTCTTTCTTACTTTTAAGTGTCCCGAGGAAATTAAACAGATACTAATGAACGCATTGCTCGATGTTCACCTTATGGTAGTCCACGAGGTCGGCCAGTGTTGAGTGCTGCAGCTGGTCCACCCCGAGGAAGCTGTAGGAGTCGCTGGAGGCATCGATGAGGAAGTGCTTGCACCCCTCCCCGGAGCGGTAGGAGAGCACGTAGCCTTTGATTTTCTCACTGACCCGGATCAGGAAACTCCCCGGCGCTGTTCTGTTCAGCAGCTCCTCTGCTTTCTTCGAGGTGAGGATACCTGTTAAAACCAAAACATGCAACGGAAGGGAAAAGAGCACCTGTGCAGGACTGGATGGAGCGGTTCTCACAAGAAAGCTCTGTTGCTCTAAAGCCATGGCACTTCCACCCATGGCGTGGTTCCTTGCCCAGCAGCCCAGGAAGAACATCACTGCCATTGCCGGTAACAGACTGTGGCATCGTGGGCTGCTCTGGAAGCCCAGTTATGAGAGGGTAACGCTTCCTTTGCTTCAGTCTGGGATCTGAGGGGTTTGCACAGCAAGGGAGATGGATGGGATCATGATGACCCATTAGAAATGGGACAAAAAGGTGATGGACGATGAGTGTGTATGGATGGAGAATCATAGAATCACACAAGAATAGAATGGTTTGGGTTGGAAAGGACCTCCCCAGGTCCCCAGTGCCACCCCTGCCATGAGCAGGGACATCGTCACCAGCTCAGGGTGCTCAGAGCCCGTCCAGCCTGGCCTGGGATGGCTCCAGGGCCTGGCACCAAGGATGAGTGGGATGAGGTGATGAGATGTGCCCAAATCTCTCTCGCCATATGGTCCAAACAGTTACCAGGGTGACGGTGCATCCAGGACAGATGTGGCACAGAGTATTTTGGGGACCTGGTCTCTGTTCTAACACTTTAGGTTGTCCTCTGTAATGCTAGAGCAACTTAAACTAGGTTAATACATAATTAAAGCAGAAAACTTAGCCACCCTCCAGAAGCTCCTGGCCCAGCCTGTGTCCACACTGCAACCACGTAAGAGAAACTACTCCTAAAGCACTGGGTTGGGGCAGAAGCGCCCAGGACTCACCATGGAACCAAGGTGCTATTGTGTCCGTGCTTTTCTGGTAGCCAGCTCGCAGCGGGAATTGCTCCTCTTTGAACCACCTGATGATGCTTTCTTCAGTGGAATTGGAGATGGTCCTCTGGATTCCCTCTTTTCTGCTAGAAAAGACCACGGTTTGGGCATCAAGCACAAATGAGAGCTGCTGAGTCCTTGGCAGGACTTGTCTTTCTGTCGGGGTGTTAAGAGCAGCCCTGAACAGGAGGTTGATGCTTGTGCAGCCATCAGCAAAGGTACGTGGTTTTCAGTGGGCACTTAACAAAAAGGATATAGAAAGAATCGTAGAATCACAGGAGGATTTGGGTGGGAGGGACATTCCCAGCTCCCCAGTGCCACCCCTGCCCTGAGCAGGGACATCTTCACCAGCTCAGGTTGCTCAGAGCCCGTCCAGCCTGGCCTGGGATGTCTCCAGGGATGGTTCATCCACCCCCTCTCTGGGTACCTGGGCCAGGCTCTCACCACCCTCAGGGCACCAATTTCTTCCTCATGTCCAGCCTGAATCTCCCTCCTTTAGTTTAAAACCATGAACCCCTTGGCTCTGTATTTTTTCCCTGCACGGTGTTTTCTCCATGCAAGGAGCAGAACAAACCTTCCCCGTCTCACCCATCCCACGCTGGACCAGGAGCATCTCAGCCCTCCTCGGGGTGTCCGTACCTGATCGCTCTCCCGTTGGCCGTGGCAGGAGGTAGAACTTTAGGTTTCGGGGGGAGAGGCGGGTACAGGAGCGGTCGCCGGTCCCCCGCGGTGCCGGTGCGGGGGGTCTCTGCCGGCTTCCTGCGGTGGATGCCCTGCAGCGACAGCCGCCGGTAGTCGTCCCGGGCTTGGCGTGCGAGGGAGCGTCTCTTCTCGTCCGCCGCCTTGGATCTCCGCACTGCAACAGAGCCAACAAGCAGGTGAGCGCTCAGCTCGGCTGCCCTTGGCCATCCCCTGCTCACTGGAGCGAAGGAATAACCCGCTCCACCGGGTGAAAGGTGCGCTTGTCCCTCACCACTTCTGGACATCTCCTGTGTAACAGGGCCCGTTTTTTATTCCATCACATGCAAAAAATCCGAGTTTCTTCAGGGCACCAGATCCCTTTGTACTTAGAGACAATTTTTTGTGGTGTTTCACTGCCGATTCTTGGTTTCAGACACGGATTTCTGCGGTGCCCTTTCTGTGAGCAGGGGTGGAGAGGGCGGAATCACACAGAATCACAGGATGGACTGGGTTGGAAAAGCCCTCAGAGATCACCCAGTCCAACCCTTGGTCCAACTCCAGTCCATTGACCAGATCATGGCACTAAGCTCCATGGCCGGTGAGTCCAGCACCTCCCTGGGCAGCCATTCCAATGCTGACCACTCTCTCCGTAAATAATTTCGTTCTAATCTCCAGCCTCAATTTCCCCTGGCAGAGTTGAAGCCCCTGCCCCCTTGTCCTATTGCTGACTGCCTGGGAGAAGAGCCCAATCCCCCCTGGCTAGAACTGCCCTTCAGGTCGTTCTAGAGAGTGCTGAGCTCACCTCTAAGCCTCCTCTGCTCCAGACTGAACAAGCCCAGCTCCCTCAGCCTCTCCCCATAGGGCTTGTGCTCAGTGAATCTGCTGGAGTGACCCCAAGTCGATCCTCTGAGGGATCTGAAAGTGCCGATGGGTTGTGAGTGTGGGAGGGAGTCTTGCTGGGACCATCATGGAAAGTAGGGGACCTTGCTAGGGGGTTTTCTTGCTGGAAAACTGCCGTGATTCCCTAGGTTACAAGCGTTCAGTAGCTCATCCTGGTCTGTCTGTGTTAGGTGAGTTCTCTCCTTGCTTTTGTAATCAACCTCAGATATTTTAATTGTTTTGTTTAATCGGTAAGAAAAGCAAAATCCCTGGCCGAAAGTGGAAACAACTGGTGGTACGGCATTGCCATCTGCTGAGCAGCGGGGGAGCAACTGGGAAGAAATTCAGTGCTTAGGAAGGATTCAGCAACAGATGCTGCTGCGCGTCTTGTGCTTCTTGCTGTTTTCCCTCCTATCACTGGGGTTAATCACGTGAAGCGGTGCCACAGGGACCGTGTTTGGCTGACAGGGAAGCGGGGGCGTCCTCGCTTCTGTTTCATGCAGCCTCTTTTCTCATGTTTTCACGTTCTTTCCAAGGTCTCTGCTCAGCCCGCCCTGTGTTGTGCAGAAAGGAGCTTCGCCCCAGCCTCGCACTGACCTTCTGTATCGAGCAGCAAAACCCTCCCCGCTCATTTCTGAAGCCCAAAAAGGGCCACGTTCACTCCAGCAAAAGGAGTTTGCCTCCAACCAAGCGCTTTTGAAATTGGCCCCATCACCCTTGTCCTCATGGGCAATGGTTACCGCAGTCCCACAAAAACCCAGCTTCTAGCTTAAGATGAGTTATCTGGGCTATATTTACGTGGTTCCTATTTGTTGCTTGTTTTAACAGGGCACCTGAGCCTCGCCACACAGACCCACGCTGCGTGGTCCTGTTCTTAATATTTAAAACTACAATATTCCAAATAAAAACCAACTGGAGCAAAACATAGAAAAAAGTGACAATGGGAAATGTTGACAAATGGTCACGTTTTCTGCAGGGTCAATCGTCCATTTCCCTGCCCAGCTCCAGTGCCAGTGTGGACTCAGCCATATGTCTGACAGCGCAGCGCTGTATTTTTGGCAGTGCTTGCCACCCACCCACCAAATTTCCCATTCCAGTGTCCGTGTTTGACCCCCCAGGCCCCCAGGGTTTCTCCATCCCCCCAGGAGAAGCTCGTCCGAGGCTCTTACGGGATTCCTGCCACTCGGGCTCGCTCTCCTCCGCTTTCTGCGGGATCCTGCGGCAATCGGAGCCGGGCTGGCTCTGCGGCGGTGGCTCCTGGGGGGCCGGGGGCTCCTCTGCTGAATTTCTCCTTTCTGCTTCCTTCACCTGTGAAAGAAACGGTATGTGCAGTGATTCCTCCCAGGTTACTTTTAGCCCTGCTCTTTAGCTAGTCTTAAAATACCAAAAATTCTGTTATTTATTGTGAATCCCTCCGATTTCGACAACATCCAGACCCTCTTTCTTTCCAGCAGGTTATAACAAAGGAAGGGAAAACGAATCTATCAGAAAGCACGGGGAGCATGTCCTGTCTGCCAGGCTGACCTGCTTTGTGTCACCTCCTCATGGTCCCACCACGCGGGAGGAGACCAGTCCAAGAGGTGAGGATGTTAGAGTCATAGAATGTCCTGAGCTGGAAGGACCCACAGATCATGGAGTCCAACTCCTGTCCCTGCAGTGACAACCCCACAGGTCACCCCGTGTGTCTGAGGACGGTGTCCAGTCTCCTCTTGAACACTGTCAGGTTGGGCCGTGACACCTCTCTGGGAGCCTGTTCAGTGTCCAGCACCTCTGGGGGAAGAACCTTTCCCTCATGTCCCACTGACCCTCCCTGGCACATCTGCTGCCGTTCCCTCAGGTTCTTGGGTCAGACGAGGCACTGGGGCTGTGGGATAAAGCCTGGAACCCACTCGGGCCATTAGGAACACCCTGGGTTGCCACTGACCTGCTGGATGCCACGCTTCCTCAGGTGGCAGTCGGCCAGCATCTGGTGGACATCCCTGGCTTCCCTCTGGGAGGAGAAGAGCGGTGAGAAATGAATGCTGCTGAGACAGCCCCAACCGTAGAATCATGGAATCGTTTAGTTGGAAGACACCCCCAAGATCAAGTCCAACTGTTACCCCAACCCCAGCACTGCCCCATGTCCTGAGAACCTCATGTCCGTCTGTCCAACCCTCCAGGGATGGCAACTCCAGCACTGCCCTGGGCAGCCTGTTCCAATGCCCCACAGCCCTTTGGGGAACAAATTGTTCCTAAATCCAACCTCAAGCTCCCCTGGCGCATCTTGAGCTGATAAGGTCTCCCCTCAGCTCCTGTTCTCCAGCTGAACCCCCCAGGTCCCTCAGCCGCTCCCATCACACTTGTGCTCCAGCCCCTCACCAGCTCCGTTCCCCTCTCTCCACTCGGTCCAGCACCTCAAGGCCTTTCTTGGCACAAGGGGCCAAAACTGCCCCCAGGATTTGAGGTTTGGCCCCCCCAGGTCCCAGCACAGGGACGGTCGCTGCCCTGGTCCTGCTGGCCACACCAGTGCTGGTACCAGCCAGGATGCTGGTGGCCACCTTGGCCCCAGATCCTTTTCCTCCTGACTGCTTTCCCCAAGCCTGTAGCATTCATGGGGTTGTTGTGACCCAAGCGCAGGTTCTTCCCTCCCGACCCATCTAGGAGCAGCTGTCACCAGCCCAGCCCAGCCTCAAAAGATGAAGGGTTTGCCTTGTCTCGGAGCCATCTCCCTGCTGGACCCTGGTTGCCTCCCACGGCGCAGCGAGTAACGAGTTAATCGCACTGCACTGCTCGCCAAGGACACCCTGTGTTTTATCTTCATCACCCGCTTGGCTAATATTTAATACAAACGTGGCTTTCCAACTTCCCCCTCTCTTGGCCAGGGAACTAGGACCTTCAGGTGTGTGTGAAGCAGCTTGTTTTGGCAGATCAGCCCCGCTTCCCTATTGCAGACAGAGCACAGCGCCCCGTCCCTCGCGCTGAATGGGAACCAGGTCTCGGAGGAAGCACCATAATGAGGGAGGGGAGAAAAATACCCTTTGCAGGCAAGAGGGGTCTTAGGTCTGGATCCCTCCTAATAGAAAAAGCCTGAGAAACCTGGGAAAAAACCACTAATAATACGACAAAAGAAATTACTAGCAATGTAATGTCAGGAAACAAAAGTAACGTGTACAAACAGCCTCTATTTCCATGTGCAAGACTTGGAGAAGGGGTCGGGTTCTTGGTGGTGGCGGGATTTTTGGTTTGGGGGGGTTATTTATTGATTTAGCTATTCTTTTTTTGTTAGCTGTGACTAATAGTTTCCTTTGAAAAGAAAAAACAACAAAATCTCCCACACAGTTGCTCAACCTCAGCAAACAGCGCTAAGAAAAGCCCCCTGTGACTCAGACGCTCTCGATAAAGGAGACAGAGCCACTCCAAATCTCCGGTATTTTGGCACCAGGGGCGCTTTGCCAAAACCCAACCTTCAGTTATGCTGCTTTTTATGCTGAAATACGCAGCGGCTGTGTAATAAAAGAATACAGGCTCACCCGAGCCAGCAGCAAAAGGCTGAATGCAAACTCTGCTGCATGAGCTGGGCTTCTCCAGTTAAACTGATAGGATGCTCAGCAAAGCAGACACGGTAGTTACTGCGTTTGGAGCGTCCTGGGCTGTCGAGGCCATGAGCTATTTTCTAACTGTTTTAAAAGATGGCAAAAAAATTTTTAAAAAGGAAAAAGGGAGGCAAAAATATGAGGATGTTGGGAAAATCATCTATTTCTTTAATAAGCAGGTGGTTTGCTGGAGGGCTGCGACAGATCTTGGGGAGCCCCAAGAGCCGGCCGAGCCAGGCCCAGCGCGGGAGGGAGCGTGCGACCCATCTGCTGCCCGTGAAGCAGAGGAATCAAAGGTAGCTTCTCTGTTGGTACAGATCTCAAAGCACATATCTCTGACAGGGATGGAGAAAAGGGCAAAAACTACCTTTGGCGGCTCCTGGGGTTTCCCTGTGGTAGCAGCCGTGTTTTTTCTCCCCTTTTCCTTCTTTTCCTCCACGGTGCTGCTTTTATTCCCATGAAGATCCGTCTCACCCGGGACTCCTGGTTGTAGCGACCATGTTACGGAGGAGTCGATCTCTCTAAAACCAAAGAGAAAGAGGATTTTGGAAGCCGAGGGCGTCGCTTTCCGCTCCCAAGCGCATGAAGCGGCGTGTGTGCCGGCAGCGGTCGGATCTCCCGTCAGGTAGGGCGGAATAACTAACGTGACGAGTCGCGGTGAGTGACTGTCACCCTGCTGCGCGGGCAGGTGAGTCAGAGCCATCCCAGCGCCTCACCTGCTGCCACAACAGAGCTGGCATTTCCTGGGGTTTGCAGAGGCTCCAGTGCTGGGGTGATATCCTGGGGGGGCTTGATGAGCAAATCATAGAGTAGTTTGGGTTGGAGGGACGTTCCCAGCTCCCCAGTTCCCCCTGCCATGACAGGGACATCTTCACCAGCTCAGGTTGCTCAGAGCCCGTCCAGCCTGGCCTGGGATGTCCCCAGGGATGGTTCATCCACCACCTCTCTGGGTACGTGTGCCAGGCTCTCACCACCCTCAGGGCAACAATTCCTTTTCCTCAGGTCTCTGCCATCATTGTGCACACCCCCAGAAGCCAACCCCCACCTGCACCTTCTGCCTGCGACTCCGCTGGCACAGCGATAACCACGGCCCCTACGGAGAACACTGGGGTCTCCAGAAACGCCTTCCCCGCCTCACCTGCCCACCTGCCCTGCTCACCTGCCCACCCGCCCTGCTCACCTGCCCTCCTGGCCGCGCTCCCTCGCCAGCCGCGTCGCCCTTTCCGCCTGGATCTCTTCGCAGATGGCCGCGTAGGGTTTGTCTGAAGGATGCTCGCCCATCACCCAGACCCAGACGTCGTTGTCGGCGCCCAATTTCCACGTCACCGTCTTCCTGCTGCCTGGAAAAGAAGCAGCTTCTGTGGCAAATGCTCCGTACGGGGTCTGCGTCCCTCCCGCCATCCCCTCCCGGCTGCTGCTGCTGACAGAGCCTTTCCAAAAGCAGCTGGACGTGGGGAAAGCTCGGCCAGGATCCTGCTGCACCTCCCGTTTAGTGCCATGGTGCTGAAGCCAGGTGGGTGAAGGACACATTGCTGAGTCCGAGGGCAAGGGAGGAGGCTCGCCGCTGTTTTCTCTCCTGCTTTAATTCCTCTGAGGTGCGGGACAGCGGGAGGAGAGCGCTGCCTTCCTCAGGTCCCGGACACCGCGGGATCCCAACGAGGGGACTTGGGTCTGCAGGCACAATGGGACCTCCCTGCAGCTCCAGCGCCTCAGGACAGACACCCAAGCCCGTAGTTATTTTATAGACAGTTACTTATATAGTTATTTATAGACAGATTCCAAGGCCAAATTTAGTGGGAACTTAACGAGACGCATCTCCTGGGGGCAAGGAAGCCCTGTCTGCCCAGCCAGGGCAGTGGGGCAATTTGGGCAAGGACAGACGTGCTGTTTGGAAATATAACTGTGGTGTGTCCCGAGGAGAAGAAACAACCATCTCGTGCTCCCGGGAGCAGCCGGCTGGCCAGAGGCAGAGCAGGCTCTCACCTTTCCTCGGCGCTGGCTTCTCAGCTGCAGCCCTGTTGGCGGCGGCTTCTCTTTCCTCCCAGCGCCTGATCTGCTCCTGCCTCATCTTGAAGAACAGGATCTGCTTCTGCTCCTCGCTGAGCTCCGCCAGCAGCTCGGGGTCGATGTACATCTCCGATAGGATCTGTTTCAGCATGGCTGCGGGTCGCAGTTACCCACGTCTGCGGCGACGATCTCCGGGGCTCAGATCCGCTCTGGCGAGAACAGGTCCCTCGGAGCCTGGGGCAGGAATGCAGGCGTGCCAGGGTAATTATACTCCCTTTTTTTTTAGCTCAGACTTCCTGCGCAGACCAAAAAAAAAGTAAATAAGTACCTTAAAACTTGCTATTAAGATTCCTGGAAATAAGAGGTGAGCTCCCACGCAGCCCCCGCGCGCTCGGCGGGGCCAGAAGGGCCGAGTGCCGGAGCGGGGAGGTTGTGCCGATGCTCGGATAAAGCCGGCGATAGGATATCAGGAGAGAGCCGGCCGCAGTCGGCACAGGCGCGGCTTGGCCGTGCCGAGCAAACATTCCTGCTGGGCAGGGAATCAATGAACCCACCAGCTCCTCCTTCCTTCCGAAAAGCAAAACTTAGATGTTCCAAAGCCCAACCTGCCTGGGAAAGGTGGGGAGGGCTGTTGGTTCTGCTTTTAGGGGGAGGGGAGGAGTAAGTTTGGGGTGTTCCCGTCCACTGTAGGTGGAAAGCCAAGGGAGGAAAGAAAGCCGAGGTGGATGATGAGGAACCTGATGGGTCCTGCTGATGTGTCTGCTCCGGGCAGCGAGCCCGGTGTGGGACACCCCAGCCTGACGAGACGGAGCGGGTGGGGAGAAGGAGCAGCGCTCCCGTTCCTGCCCAGGGTGCTGGGTCACGTCCGGTGCACGTCAGCGAGGACCCGACACCCACACAGCTCCGGGTGTTTACAGCTGGGGTTTATGTGCAGAAACTGGGGAGGTGCCAAGTGAGGAGAGAGAAACGCGGGTAAAGACCTTGAAAGCAGCTCTTATCTTCTCTGGGTGAGCTCAGGGACATCAGGAGGTTGGTCGGCCATGGTTTCGGTGACACGGGGCAGCTGGGGCTTTCTGGACACCCTTTTGGGCGATGTTGTTAGCAGGCTACCAGCAAATGGAATGAGTGGGGTTATTAATTCTTTCTGCACAAATCCTGGGAGGCTGAGGAACAAGGATGCTGGGACAAAGGGGGCTGGTTGGGCAGGAACGTGGAGGCACGGAGGACACAGATGTGGCAGAAGGACCTGTGCCAGGACTATCTATGGAATCTTGGAGTCAAAATTCAATAGGTGTCTTATGGGAGAGGGGATGGATGCCTGGGTACCCGCATGTTGGAAGGAAAGTGTCGGGAGCACCTTCAGCGTCTGACTGCTTGGCTTCTTCCAAATTAAATCGAATAGAGGAGGAGCGGGAGAGGAGCCGGCGAGCTGAATGCAGCCCCGCTGCAGTGAAATCCTGATGTATTTTCACCAGGGAGAGCTTGGGAGGAGCTTGGGACAGGGAGACACGTTGCTCCTGGAGGAGCACGGTCACACCAGAGCATCCCCATGGCCGGGAGCAGGAGTCCCCAGGGCGGCGCAGTGACCGGAATCAGGTGCGATCCTGCTCGGTTCTGCTTTGTTTCTCTGGTTACTTTACATCTTCCCTATTAAAAATGCTCATTCCAGCAGAGCTGCCTGAAAGAGCAGCTGTTCGCAAGCAGATCTGGGTGTCAGAAAAACGCCTTTAATCAAAAGTGGGTCCCTTGAGCTTTTACAGTTTTATTTTTATAAAGACAGGAAGGAGGACACAAAGTTTGAGGCTTATTTTAGGTAAAGCGCCATCTTCAGAAGGTAGTTGGTGCTGCTGCGATGGTGACAGTCTCTTGGAGCCGAAAGGTGGGGTTTGTTTGGGAAAATAACCAGGGTTGGATATTGTGTGGGTCCGGAGCAGGCACTGGTGGCCGCGGGCACGGTCTGAGCTCTGCGGGGCTGGCGGAGACACCGATTAATTAATCACCGTGTCTAAAACCGAAGTGGCTTCTAACATAGAAGACTCATTGGCACACAGGGAGGTGAAACACGTTTATTCGCTCTGGCTGAGAAGGGTTTGTGGTTTCTGTGGGCCAGATGCCAAGGGGTTTGTTAAGCTGAGGACGCTCAGTGAGTGCAGACCGTGAGCTGGATCCCTGCTCCCTGTGCTGCTTCCAGCGGGAAGCGGCTCAAATCTGCTTTTGCCGGGCTGGGTTTCCTTGTCACACTTGCTGCAAGAGGAAATTTCTAATGTCTGTCCCAAAGGCACCCTTGAAAGCACCAGCTCTGCCGCGAAATCACATAAGTGTGCTGAGAAATTTGCAGGCTTTATTTTTCAGTGGTCACTTCATTGAGGATCTATGGGGCTGCAGGTCCTTGTCATTTCAGTCATGTGCTCTTCCCTAAAGCTGCGTTACCGACCCTTGGCAAGAAGGGGTTTTGCTGCTGCTGTTCCAGCTGTTTGGAGGTAGAATTTTGGCAGCTCAAACTTAGGGAAGCCGAGGAATCGTGGCAGTGGAACCTCGGAGCTGGAAATTCATAGGAAAGCTCTACGAGAGATCTTATTAAACGTTCTACCTGCTCGTATTATTTTTTCCCCTGGGAGTGATAGATGGGAGCTGGTTTTGTGGAAGAACAGGAGATGAGAGGAGACAAAACCAGCAAAAAATCAAAAGCATGGGGGAGATGTGAAGGCAAAACAGGACTGGGGGGCTCTACCACTTGGGTACAAGGCAGTTAAGTTGAAAGCCATAAATGTAAATGCGATTCAAAGGGTGATTGACGGTTCAGAAAGCAAGGACACGCTGCCGCAGAGCAGCCGCTGCTCCTGTAAATCATCTACCGGGAGCGGGGGGAACGCAGACCCGAGAGCACACATGGAAAGGCGGTGACTTTGGGAAGAGCCACCGCGCATCCTGCTCGCTGTGACACTCCAGCCACCAGCAGCACCCCGGCCCTCAGCACCCATGCTGCCCGGAGGGACAGGTTCTCCCAAAGCCTATATACAAACATACCTCGATGTGCGTTTGATGTGCTTCGCACCAATAAATCACAGAAGAGGGTATTAAATGCAATAGTGGGGTTTGTGCTGATTTTCAGGGCTTCTTCAGCCTGCTGCACACATCTCTTTGCCAAAAATGTGACAGGAGTGTTCAACTAAATCCTTATCCTGTTCTAAATAGGGGAGGGATTCATCTCTCTCTTGTTCTAATTTTCTTCTGTTTCAGATGGAAGGAAAACTCCCAGTTTGGCCATCACAGAAGGACAATATGACCGTATAAGCTTGGCCCTTGGAAGACAGAACTGTTTGTATTTTATTTAGCATAAATAGACGGATTCTGGTGTACGACACTTGAAAGAACAAAACCAACTGAGTGACCGCAACATCAACTGCCTTGAAATGATTTACAGCAGCACTGACTTGCCTTACAGGTCCCTGGTTTTGCTGGAGGTTATTTTAAAATCATTTTGCAGAGGTTGTTTTAAAGCGGGTACAAATGGATGAGGATGGTGATACGGAAGAATAATTAGATAGGGCAGTGGTGGCCAGACGCAATCTCTCCTTTCAAGAAGAAGGTTTATTTCCTGCTAAACTCAAGTATAAATATCTCTACAACGTGGGAATCATCTTCCTATATCAAAATTACTTAGGGTATTACCCAAGAGAAGGTCAGTGTGGTGGCGAGGTTAACACACAGGACCACACATAGAACCCTGCCCGCTATAATGAAGTTTTTCTAAACCTGACACCTAATTTAACCTATTTTCAGGTTTTGAAGGTGGGGAGATGAGCTCAGGGATTTTTTTTACTGTCAATGTAGACTGCAATATTTATGCTTCCTATTTGCATAGGGTGGTTTGGTCAAAACAAAGACTGTTTTTGCAAGCAGGAATAAAGGTTATTTACGGTAAGCCGAAGCAGGCAGCAGGGAGGGCTCTGAGTGCACCGTGTATGGGGAAGATGGCAATAATGGGAGACAAGGGAGTGAGAGGCAGGGAACTGGGGGGTATATTAGATAACCGCGGGCTCTCCCCCTCTTCTCTCCAGCCGTGCCCTCTGCTGGTGCCACGGTCGCTGCGGGTCCTGGGCGGGAATGCGACGGGAGCGCGGGGGCAGCACCGCCCGGGCGGGCGGGCGCTGGGACCCAGCGAGCCTCCGTCCCAGGTGGGCGGGGCGTTCCCCAGGGCGCCTGAGCGGGACGGGGCCTGAGGAGTTTTGTCCCTGACAGCCGCCGTTGTTTCTCAATTTGCTTCTTTTCCCGCGAAGGGGCGGGAGGTGCCGGGTCACCGGGAGCTCGGCGCGGAGGGGCCGAGGCTGCTCGCCCCAGGTGAGGAGGGGGATCGGCCCGGAGAGCGGCAGCACCCGGGGAACCGGAGGGTGTCGGGGCGGAGGCGGGTGGGCAAGTGCAGCCGGTTCCCGGGCGGCTCCGCGGGGAGCCCTGCCGGGGGACGGAAACCAGCTCCCCCGGGCCCGGCAGAGCCCGCGCCGGGCAGACCCCACACGGGGACCCGCTCCCGCCTCTGCGCGTCCGTCGGAGCGGCGCCCCCTGGCGGCCCGGAGGAGCTTTTGAAGCCTCGGGGGGGGGGGGGGGGGGGGGGTGTGTCACGTGACCGCGGGCTCAGCTGCCCCGCGCAGTGGCGCCGCCTGGCGGACACAGAGCGGCAGCGCGGGGTCAGCGCCACCCGGTGGTCGTTGGGAGGCACCGCAGCTCCCGGGGACACCGGCGGGGCCGAGCAGCCAAGCAGAGCCCCAGAGCCCGGCAGAACCGGAGCCTGTTGTCAGTAAAAAAGGGAGGAAAACCCCCCAAAACTCTTTATTTTTATGGTTCATAAAAGGCTTCCCATCACTAGCACGCTAGTCCTGGTCCTCGCCATCGATGCTGCCCGTGGAGGGACAGCTTCTCCCAAAACCAATATACAAACATACCTAGACATGCATTTGATGTGCTTCACACTGATAAATCACAGAAGGCGGTATTACATGAAATAGGGGACACATTGAATGGTGTTTCTTGTGCTGATCTTCTGGGCAGCAGCTTCTTCAACCTGCCGCACACATCTCTTTACCAAAAATGTGACAGGAACGTTCAATTAACAGTGACCCAAGAAACTCAAAGGCAGGAAAAAAAACATGCAAGGACAACCAATACTTTATTGTTTTTCATCAAAGGTCACGTATTTTTCTCTTCCCTCTTCCTTTTATCTTCTTCCCCCTCCTCGTGCTCTTCTTTGAGATGACAAAGAGATCAGAGTTTTGAGGATTGTCGCCCAGTTGAACCTCAGATTTCAGTGCAGGACATGACAAGGTCACATGCTGCTGTGAGGCACATCGGACAACTCTTAACACTGCTTCACTAGGAAGAACAAACGGTTACAATGCTTAATGCCTGAGAAGGGCTTGCTGCCTTTGCTATTTTTGTTCCTGTAGCACCTATAGCTTTTTCAAAGCACCAAAACGGTTTTCCTGTCATCCCGAGAAGTAAATTAGTGTATCTCTAAGACCTCACCGAGCATTAGAAGGCCGTAAAAAGCCACATGAAAAGTAAAAATGAACAGATTATCATTTCTTATCTTTGCTTCAAGATGCTGTAGGTACAGGCAGGGCCCCTTTCTGCCAGGCGCTGTAGCACATGGCGATCGCAGTCCTGTGCCAAGGAGCTCATCACCTCCAGGGCTCGAGTGCGGAGGAAGGCTGAGGGCAGCAGACGAGAGCCAACAGCACAGGCAGCAGCAGCGGGGACGAGATCGGCCTCCACGTCTCACCTTGACAGCTGCCCCCAGCCCTTGTGTACCTGCAGAGCAGAAAGACTGATCCTTCCTCCTTACACCAAAGCTGCACTTCCCTCCCCCAGGAGTTACAGTGAGGAATGCTCACAGGTAACCTTCTGCCACAGGGCTTGGAAAACACTCCTCTGTGGAGCCTTCCCGGCCTTTTCCCCAGCCTCCCTGCGGCCACCGTGTCCTGCATGAAGGCTTCCAACGTGGCCCCAGACACAGGGCACTGCCCACTTTGCACAGCCCCTGGGCTGTGCAGCCCTTGTCGAGCCACCACATAACCTTATCCAGATAAATGGGTTTCCTAGGGAAAAACCTTCCCTTTCTCATGCTGAACAAGCAGGGGAGTCACTGAATTAGTACAGGTTGAGCTGGAAGGGCTCTTCCCAGCTCCCCAGTGCCACCCCTGCCCTGAGCAGGGACATCTTCACCAGCTCAGGTTGCTCAGAGCCCCGTCCAGCCTGGCCTGGGATGTCTCCAGGGATGGTTCATCCACCCCCTCTCTGGGTACCTGGGCCAGGCTCTCACCATCCTCAGGCCAACAATCAATTCCTCGTGTTCAGCCTGAATTTCCCTTCTTTAGTTTAAAACCATCACCCCTTGTCCTGTCGCATCAGCCCCTGCTCAAAAGTCTGTCCCCATCTTTCTTATCGCCCCCTTTTAAGCACAGAAAGGCCGCACTAAGGTGTCCCCAGAGCTTCTCTTCTCTGGCTGAACAGCGCAGCTCTCTCAGCCTGTGCTCCCAGCAGAGCTGGTCCAGCCTTGGATCATTTTTTGTGGGAAGGAAAAAAAACCCTAAAATAATTCAAATTTCAAAGCGTTTCATCACTGCCTGGCCAGGTTTGTCATCAGCACCACTCAGGGGCTGATGCACAAGCACGCAAGGAATCAGAATCATTTCAGTTAGAAGAGACCCTGAGGATCATCAAGTCCAGAACCTACCTGTAGCACTGCCCCCTGTCCTGAGGACCTCCTGTCCGTCTGTCCAGCCCTCCAGGGATGGTGACTCCAGCACTGCCCTGGGCAGCCTGTTCAATGCCCCACAGCCCTTTGGGGAAGAAATTGCTCCCAAATCCAACCTCAAGCTCCCCTGGCGCGACTTGAGCTGATGAGGTCTCCCCTCAGCTCCCGTTCTCCAGCTGAACCCCCCGGTCCCTCAGCCTGTCGCCGACCCCTCGCACCCCGCGCCAGGACACGCCCCGGACACGGCCCCGCCTCCCTCACGGCCCTGCGTGTCTCCTCCGTTTCCGGGGAGCAGCCGCTCGTTTGCCGGTGGCTCCCCGGTCCCCTCCGCTCCCCCCTCACGGCGGCCCCGGGGCGACCGCTCCACGAGCGGGGCGGTTGGCGCGCGCGGGCGGGCGGTTGCCCCGGTGACGGCGCGGGGCGGGCTCGGGCCCGTCACCGCCACCGCCGCCGCCCGGAGGCCTCGGTGACTTCAGCCTGCCCTCAGCAGCGGAGCCTCCTCCGGCCATGGAGAAGTACCAGGTGCTGGGCCTGGTCGGGGAAGGCAGCTACGGGGTGGTGACCAAGTGCCGCAACAAGGAGACCGGGCAGATCGTGGCCGTGAAGAAGTTCCTGGAGAGCGAGGAGGACGCGGCGGTGCGGAAGATCGCGGGGAGGGAGGTCAAGCTGCTCAAGGTGAGCGGGGCGGCCTGAGGGCAGCGGGCCTGCGTTTCCGATACAATTTGGAGCAAAACGATGGGTTTTTTTTTGGCTTCGTGCTTAAATTCGTAGCTCCTTGTACGGCTGGCGGGTGTTGTGCTTCTTGCAGAGCGTGGCTTTTTTTATTTTGAAGCTGCTATTAGTTGATTGCTGTATCAATAACTGCTGCAGGCCAGGGGAATCATAGAGTCGTTCGGGTTGGGAGAGACCTTCAGGATCATAGAATCATAGAATTATTTCATTTGGAAGAGATCCTCAGGATCATCGAGTCCAACCATAACCCAACACTGGCACTAACCTGTGTACCTGAGAACCTCATCTAAACACCTTTTAAACCCCTCCAGGATGACACAGCCTGACCGGGGTGTTCCCTGGGGTGCAGGTCCAGCCTCTCCCCTGCTCCGGGTGCCTCTTCAGGGTGTATTTTGGGTCCTGGTCAGACATTTGAATACCTTCAATAAGACAGATGTCTCCTTCAAGCAGAACAGCAGCCTTTGTGTCTGTGATGTGTGTTCCTCGTGGTAAAGGCGCCAGTTGTTGAGAACCGCGGGGTATGCGTGTGATCTACCTGCAGAGAATCGATGGGTTCTCAGCAGGAAACCCCCTCTTGAGACTCCGGAATAGCCCTTTAAGGAGTGGTGTTTATCTGGTCAAACTGTAGGAGGGGTGTAAATTTGAAACGTTGGGTCAGTTTTGGAAGGTGCTTTCATTTCAGTTGCATCTGACTGTGGCTCGCAAAGTATAAATAAAGTTCAAACCAAGAGAGACATGATCAGGTCTTGTTTGTATTTCTGTGAACAGCCAAGCCATGGTAGATTGGTTTCGTCTTCGAGCTGTAGCTGTGCAGAGCGGTTTTTCAGTGTCCCCGGGCACTGTGCTGGATTTGCTGGAGCTATGTATGTTTATGTGCCCTGTATTCCGTAAGGAAAGGTAAAAGGGAGCCACAAGGTTTCCATTACCCCCAGGTGGTAACTGTGCCCGCCTGCGTTGTGTCCCAAATAACAGCACCATACTGCTGTCGGTGTGCTGAGAAAAACAGATGAATGTTGAACTTGTAAAACCCACAGGTGAGCGGTGACCTGGATGTGTGACAGTGTGTCTGACCAGGCTGGGTGCCGGCGTTATCTGATACGGAAAGCTGCTTCTAGGAACGTTTTATTTTGTTTTATTAATGGCACTTTCCTGGCAGGCTTGTACTGGAGGCAAGAGGCTGGAGGAGGACAGGTAACAAATTCCCCAAACTTTATCAGTCAGCAGCTGCCACTCTGTCCCTTGCTGTTTGGGTGTCTGCCTTCCTTGGTATCCATTGTGGATGCTTTATACGCACCTAAACGTCCACTCCTACTTCAGTCAGCGTCTCATCAGCAGTGTTATGTGGTGTAGCACCCTTGTGTGGGTTGGTTTATTAGAGATGCTTCCCTTCATGGGCCATAGATACTCTGGGAAAATACTCAGGTGCTTAAGATAAAGAGAGTTTTGTGTGTTTGCTTTTCAGTGTTTTGTCATACGGTCTTTGGGCTTTCTCTCTCGCCCATGTTCTTCATCCAGAAGCTTTTGCAAGTTCCTAAACTGTTTCACTGCCAGGTTTTTCTGCTGCGTTTCTTTGTAAATAGGGTGACAAGCATGCAGGGTGGCATTCTGTGGCAGGACACGTATCCGTCATTCTGCTCACTTGTTTTGAGCACGTTCAGCCCCTGTGTTTGCCGTCATCGCCTCCAGCAGCAGTTGCAGCATTTTCCTCCTTCCCTTGTCCCATGGGTGCCTGTCCCTGTGTGCACAGGCACACGTGGTGGCTTTAAGTAATCTGTCTGGTGAAGAAATTAAGGAAAGTCTAATTACAGGTGGAGTGCATCTGGGCTTTTCTCATCTGGAGTGTTCTGGAGTGGGAATATGTGCAAGCCTACCTGCTCTCTTCACAAATCTGCCAGACTACAGTCCCTGGGCTGAGAAGGAAACAAACCTGATTTCTGCCATCACTGCAAGAGCTACAGACCCTGAGAGTTAATAGAGATGTAGGTGCTGGAGCTCGAGATGCAGCCTGTTTTAAAGCAGGTCTCTGTTAGTCTGGATCATACCTTATCCGTTGGCAAGGCTCGCTTAGTTACCGAGTCAAAGCACGTACCGCCTGCCAGGTCTGTTGGGAATTAACTTGTTTTCTTGGGTAAATGGGAACTTAGCAATGGGAACATTTCCATAAATAGCTCAATAACTGTGGCCTCTCACCGTGAAAATAAATACCTGGAGATGCAATCTTTTTGTAGTTTCTTCCCTCGCATGCTCGCTGTGAACCTGATTTTGTTGTTGTTGTTTCATTTTTTTCATTCCTGCTCTTGAATCTGGGCTGAAATTTAATCTTGGCTGAAAATGGCAGAACTTCCCTGCCAGGCTCCGAGCTAATAACCGGCTTCCATCGTAGCGTGGGCTGTTCTGCGGTGTGTGCTGAACTGGTGTTGCAAATGTGCGACGGATCGGAGATGGATCCTTGTCTGGTCAGAATGTGATCACACTATAACTAGAAAATACAACTGCTTTTTAAAAAAGTGTTTTTTCATCTAAATTACAGTCTTTTCCTCTAAACCATCTTCAGCTTTCCCTTTGCATAATATTAAAAACAAAGAAACAAACAGAAAAAACCCTTCAGATCCTCGGCTTGTCACTTTTTGCTCTGAATCCACTAGGCACAATTTAACAGAAGCTGTTCAATCGACAACAGAGTATTTTAGGTAAGAATGATGAACCTTTTATCCATTCAATGTGCTTGTAATTGTGGTACATGTTCGTTATAGTAAGTGTGTATAAGCTAGCAGTGCCGACAGAAATGCTTGGAGTATTTCAGGAGCCTGACAGGAAAGTCTCCTAACAGCTTTATTAGAAAAATTAAGATACAGATGCTGAGTAGTTGGCAGCTGGATGGAACACAGGTATTGCACCTGCTTTTGGTTTGCTTTTCAATGGCCATGTAAGAGAAAGGAATGAAAGAGAGCAAGACTAAAACTTGCTGGAAATGTAGGAGAGAAGAGATGAATCTGTTTTGGGTTTTTAGGAGAGTCAAAGTTTTCTTCAAGCGTGGAGCACTGTGCTCAGGAACCCTTTGGATCCCGTCTGGAAGGGGCAGCTGGTGTCGCAGGAGCAGGCAGGGCAGCCTGGTGCCACTTGGTCACCCTGGTGACAGCATCTCCTACAGGAGCTTGTGTGTCAGAGCCTGAAAATCCAGGGCCTCTCGATTTTCCTTTCCTGTGGCAAATCTGTGTTGGAGGTGCTGGTAGGGACCTGCTCTCTCGCGTGTAAACCATGTGCTGCTCTGGAAGTCTTCTTAACTTCCTCGCAATTTGTCTCATGTGGAATATACATTTGCTGTAAAGCTTGTGGAGATGGAGGCACAAGTTAGAGTCACCTCTCTGTGAGGAGAATGTTGTGAGAAGCAGGATGTATGAGGATTTCCGACAACACAGCAGTGTATTTTGAGCATCCCCATTAAGAAGAAATGTTCGTAGTCAGTATTTTCAGGTTTAAAAAGAGGTGTCTGCATGTATCAGGTGGTGGAAATCCTCCAAGTTATGTTGAAAAAAAAAAAAAGGCAAAATAAAACATATCTTAAAATAGCAGTGAGGTAATTTTAAAAACCACCAAATGTGGGTACCACAGCACTCCAGGGCAGTGCACCGGCTGGGGCGCAGGTAAGTGTCTGCTCTCAGTTTACCCATTAAATGCTGTCAGGCTCTCACAAAATATTTCCTGTTTTATAACAGCAACTGAGGCACGAAAATCTGGTGAACCTGCTGGAAGTGTGTAAGAAGAAGAAACGGTGGTATCTGGTGTTTGAGTTTGTGGATCACACGGTGCTGGACGACCTCGAGGCGTTCCCGAACGGCCTGGACTATGGCAGGGTTCGGAAATACTTATTTCAGATTATAAGAGGAATAGCGTTTTGTCACAGTCATAACGTAAGTACGCACGAGAAGCCGGCTCTGCACTTAACCCTGAATGGACAGATACAGAACCGTATTTTTTTAATGTGTATTACAACTTGAGGAATTAAGCTTTGGCACAAAAGGAAGAGGCACCTCGATGGAGGCTGGCTCATCTTATAGAGGGATATAGTCTGTCTTCAAAAATTTTCTTCTGATAGCATCTATATAAACATGCAGCCTTACTTTCTTCTCTTTTGTACTTTGAGGGGTTTGTTTGTAACCGATTCCTAACAGGTTTGCCACTTTAATCATAATCGTGTAACTGTATGTTACACATGCATTTATTTATTTATATGTTGGGAAAACTGTCTGTTTTATGAATTCGTAAAATACTCTTCACATTTAACTGCAGGACGTGCCCATGGCCCTTGCAATACTTAACAGCTTTTAAACTGGTGGTTGAGACCAGTTTTCCCAGACATAATAAATTGAGCCTGTTAAAATACCTATAGTAAATACACCTGCAGAACATATGCAGAGTGATATATAAAATTAACACTTCTGCGTGCAAAAAAATTAGAGGTTCTGTATTCACCTATGGACTTAGGTTAGCACTTGTTTGCTGACTGTGTGCACATCGCTGTATTTTACAGAGTCCATGTGTTTGCCATGCCTGCAAAAATATAATTTTCTACTTGGATGTAAGCAAGTGATTCTTTTTGGTGAGCCACTGAATTTACTGTGTAGAAACGGGAAATCTGTTTGTCTCGCCTTGCTTTTCTCTCTGCAGATAATCCATCGGGATATTAAGCCAGAGAACATACTCGTCTCCCAGTCGGGAGTCGTAAAACTGTGTGACTTTGGCTTTGCCCGCACGTTAGCAGCTTCTGGGGAAGCTTACACTGACTACGTGGCCACCCGCTGGTACAGAGCTCCGGAGCTGCTGGTGGGAGACATCAAATACGGCAAGTAAGAGACTCACAGAAGGGCTGTGGGGAGTTTGGGGGACGATGCTCTGATTTTTTTGGGGAGGGAGGCCTCTTCGCTCGGCAGTCAGGTTAAAGGGATGTTGTTCAGCGTCATGGGATGAATGAGATATTTTTTTTTCTGACTGGGATCCCCAGTGCCACAAAACCAGGTGAGAATTTAAACTGTGCCATTCATGGGTCTGCTCTTACAACTGCACAGGTTTATGTACATCCCTGTGTTACTTAATGTTCATTTTCAGTAAATGTACCTGGAGAGCAGATGCCTGCAGAAAGAAGGGCTGCTTACTTTTGTCATTCTCGAGGGCAAGATTCTACTAATGCCTTACATTGGATTATTATTTTTTAAAGCATTGGGGTTTGGAACCTGATCTTAAATCTGCTAGTGTTTGCCTGCTTCAGGAGCTAAATACCTGCCGTTCATCAGTGCACTTGTAAGCTTGGAAAACTTGCTGTTTATGGGACAAAATCCGCCCTCAAGGCTTGTAGCCTTGGACTGGGCTGGCTCAGCCTCTGGATCAAAGAGACAAATGAAGCCGTGCTGAGCTGGAGTGTTGTGGTTTCCTTGTTTGTCCCAGGGCTGTGGACGTGTGGGCTGTTGGCTCTCTGATCACAGAAATGCTCACGGGAGAGCCCCTGTTCCCTGGAGATTCAGACATCGACCAGCTCTACCACATCACCAAGTGCCTGGGTAAGAACAGCGCATCAGGCTTCTAGTCCCCGCTTACTAATGAAGGGGTCAAATCGGTTTTGACGGGGTCTAGGGAGAAGGAGGATGTGAGGAGAAAGGCTGTGGTGTGTGCACAACTGTTTCTGAGGGCGTGTGCTTTTAGCACCTTTTACAAAGGAAAAGCTACGAGCAGGACTGTGCGGTATTTTTTCCATGTGGATGCTTTGTTTGTGTAATTCCAGGTAACTTAATTCCAAGACACCAAGAGTTGTTCTATAAAAATCCCCTCTTTGCTGGCATGAGGTTGCCTGAAGTGAAGGAGGCCGAGTCGCTGGACAAACGCTATCCCAAGCTCCCTGCTGCCGTGCTGGATTTAGCCAAGGTAATTTGCCCCACGTCTGCTACTGAAGTGGACGCTTTGTAGATAATACACAGCCCCATACTTTTTACTTGCCAGCAGAGCTGCGTGTGTGGTGTTTTCTGCCAACCATCTGCTGATGGAGGCACACAAGCAGATAGGTCTGGGTGGGATGGCATCCAGACGTGTCCCTTACTCTGGGTGCTGTGTGCCCACCATGTGTGGGAGTTGGGAAGCCTCCGAATTTGTAATGAATTCTGAAGAATCCTTCCAGGGAGTGTCTGTTGTGCTTTCACGCAGTAGTCAGAACCCTGGTATGCTGGGGAACTAAAACGCCCACTCGGTTGTGTTTGAAATGCCTAAAGATTGAAACAGATCCTAACATTTTAGCCAAACGAACCTGAAAACAAGGGAGCGTTCCTGAGGGTGGAATGATCCATTTGTCTGACAGGTATTCCCCGTGTAATGAGGCTTTGTGAGCATTAACGATTAGAATGGACAAACTTTTGAGGGGACTGTCTGTCTCTTGAGCTCATCTCAATGCAACAGGCCCTAGAAGGGGGAGGTTTTTGGCTTTTTTTTCTTGACTTCGTTCAGAAATACTAAACCCTTTGTTTCTAATGTATTTGCCTTCTTTTTTTTTCTTGGCTCCATTCAGAAATCCTGAAACCTTTGTTTCTTTTCTAATGCATTTGCTTTCTGATGTTTACATTGATTCGACAGAGCTGTTTGCAGATTGATCCTGACAAAAGGCCGTCCTGTGCCCAACTCTTGCAGTGCGATTTCTTTCACAAGGATGGATTTGCTGAAAGGTAAACAGTTTATTTCTTGCTCAGAGCAGGTTAATATTAGAAGGAGGTTCAGCAGTTGTGTTTGAAGAGGGCACGCTGGGTTTGCAGAGCTGTCTTGGGTTTGTTTGATTTAACCTTCCTGGAAATGGGAGAACAGTTGAAAGGGAACACATTGCCTCATTAACTTGCCATGACGTCCATTCGTCAGCGTGTGCACCCGGTGTCATGCCGTATTGGGTAGCACAGTTTATCGCTGTATTCTCTCTCTGTATCTGTGCCAGACTGGGATACAAACACCTTTAGTGCTGTGATGTGAAAAGTGTGTCCTTGTAAGATTTTATTTATTTTAATGGATGCGTTATATTTGGCTTCTCGTTACTTAAAAAGGCATGGTTTGTTTGATTACTTCAGTCTATAGGAGCCTGCACTGAACACCAACTGATGGTGATATTGAGACTAACAGAAGCCCCTCTTTTTTTTCTTCCATTCTATGGAACGTAGATTTGCACAGGAGCTTAAATTAAAGATTCAGAAGGATGCCAGAGACCATCAATTACCAAAAAAGTCAAAAATCAGCAAAAGGGACAAAGACGATGCCTTAGAAGAAAGAAAAATGCTTGCTGTCCAGGTTGGTCAATCTTTGCTTTCCAAACTTGTATTTTTAATATTTTTTTCGTGTTTTAAAGTCACTGTATAAGTAAGTGCAGGAGTTTAAGTGGGAGTTTTGGTTCAAGGCGGGGCATGAGGCCCGGCGGTGCTCAGCGCAGTACAGCAGGCAGGCTGTGCGTGGAAGGGAAGTTCTCTGCCTTGGGTTTTATCCTTTTGGCTGCTACAAGGTTGCTCTAGTGCTTGGCTCCACAGGCTGCAAGTGGCTGTTTGGCTGGTCCTTGCCAATAAACTACATCGTGGTGCAGTTCTGGGCAAAAACGGAGCCGAAAAGAGAATCAATTAGGAAACCTAAGTCATGCCAGCTGAGCAAAACATCCTTGTATGCTGCTGCTTACCTGCATTAAAGCCCTGTCTCCAAAATGGTGTGGTTTGCTTTCAGTCAGATACAAAGGCCTGGAGGCTTCAGAGTGACCGTGAGGTGACACTGAGCTCAGTTCGTGTTTCGTCTTTTCGGAAGTGACAGGGTTACAGCTGTTCCTCCTCCCTCACTGCCAGTCCCATTCTGAGGTGACTGACTTACAGAGGGTGCAAGTCTCCTCCTGTTTGACAGAAAACAGAGGGTTTCCACCTAAAACCAATTCATCTGCATCAGATCCTTGCACAGTTGTGTAGGCTTTGGACTTTTTTTTCCTGCGTGCACTGCTCTAAGTTTGCAAACGTGACTGCAAGACAAAGATGATGCTCATCTTCCCGAACAGGATTTCAGCATTGACCCAAGGAGCAGAGACACTAAGCTGTTCAAGGCAAAACGCTCTAAAGCTGATGCAGAGAAAGCGGATCGATCCTCCAACCTGAGCTCCTTCTATGACAGCCCAATCAACCCCTTTAAAATCAGCCCTCAAACCAGCCTAAAAGATTCCAGCGGCAGCTTGGAGTACGCCAAGAACACCGGAGTAGTTATTCCTCCCATCAACCAGAATCTCTCTCCCACTATGGCTGGGATGGGAACCCATAATTACAGGTATGGAGCAGAGACAGAAGAGCTTTTGTCCATTGTCCCTGTTGCTGGAGGACGGGAATGTCCTGAGAAGCGTGCAGGGTGACAATGTGGGGACACAGGGTGTGGGTTTGGGAGAGCACACGGCCAGGAGCAGCTCTTAGGTTGTACGCGGGTCAAACTTCTCCGTTCACTGCGCTCACGAGGGTGTTCTCCTCGTCAGCCTCCTTTTAATGACGGTGTCTCTGGGTGTCTTGTGTTTGTTGTTTTTACACTAACCGTGTAACCCCAGATAACGCAAAGTTTGGGGCATTTCTGATTACAGAACTGATGAAAAGAGTAAAAAATACTTGAACCCGTTTCTAAAGCAACGCAAGCGTTCTCCAACGGGCCATTACAGCATCAGCCTCACACCGGTAAGTCGTCAGTCTTTACCTCGTGGCAAAGTGAAATACATTCCTAGCTGAAGTGTGTGTTTTATTGTCAAGAATCCCACCTGTCGCAACCTTCGCCATAACTCCCAACTAGAAATATTATTTCTTTGACCCTCTTTTTCCTACAGGAGTGTTGTCTGTTATTCTTTGTTAATATTTATCTTGTATGAAACACAGTTTGCGTCAAAGGACAATTTGAAACAGGGAGGAGCCCAACACAGGAGACCGTGAGATATGTGGAATATGTCCGTGGCTGCCTGCCCGGCCAGGACAAGTAGATAAATGTGTGCTGTGCTACTGATGCAGAATATAGGATTTGGATTTAATGGTTATTTAGTCATGTCATAAATGCATTTAAAATTTTTGCAAAGTGAAGTGCTGAGCTCTCTGCTGCACTCAGCACCCAGACAATATTCTTTCCATGCCGGCAGCAGCATTTGTCTTTTGACCTGGAACTAACCCGAGCCATTCTGCAATGGTTGTTCTGTCTCTTTGCAGCCAGTCTCGCTTAGGTGGTTGTGGGTTTTTGCTGTGGCTCTCGTGTTGTTTCCAGTGCATAACGACACTTGAGCAGAACGGATTCCTTTAAACACATTGGAGTATTTTCTTCTTCTCTTGTACAAGTTCCAGCTGCAGCGGAACGTTGCTGTGTTCATGCTTTTTTAAGCTTAAAAATAGCTTTTTTTTTCCTGTATATTCATGAGCTGGTACTTATGCTTTCAATTGCAGGTTACTAATGAAAAAAACATCCTTCAGGCAAATAGAAAAAAATGGGAATTCTCCAAGACAGATGTGCGTTTGCCAGAACTGAATCATCTCCCCGAACTGAGAGGAGCGGAAGGTATGAACCTGCCCATCCTCTGAATAAAACCTGCGTGCTAAATCAGCGTCACACAGCAGCGTGCATTGCAGTTGTCAGCTCGTGCTTCCTTCACACGCTGTGCATTGGTTGTGTCTTGCAGCGTGGCATCCCAGATTTCTGAAAAAGGAAAATAGATTGGGTTCAGAATCCCGTGTCCCTTCTCTTGCTGCTATTGACCTCCATAACCCAAGTCGAGCTTCACAGCAGGTAACAAAAGCAGCAATAAAACACTTTGTGCTGCTTTCTATTTGGTTGGTTGGGGATTTTCCAAACAGTGCAACTCAAAGTTTCCAGTGTGGCTCGAGAGAGAGAGCAGAGGGAGAAAGTGTCAGAGAGGGAGAGAATGGGCAACTTGGCAACTCTAGTAAAGATGAATTCCTTAGTAACGCAGAGGTGCCATTTGGGAGTCGTGGAGTTCACCGGTAGCCACCTCGACCACCTTCTCACCTTGCCCATTGAGACTGGGCAGGTTGTGTTGGGGGATGGAAGGAGCATTTCGAAAGTCTGATTTGACCCAAGGACAGGTTGGTTTTCAGTCGGGTGTTGACATCGTGTGTGTCCCTACGAGGCGGTTTCTGACTGCTCTCTCTATTTATACTGCACTTGGAAATGGACCCCTTCATTTTTAATTCTTTTTCCTTGCTGATCACCAGCTGTCGGGGCCTTTGCCTGATGCATCCGAATCCAGCTTCCCCAGAGTGGAGCACTAGCCTTACGGAGAAGGGAGATCGCGCCTGCCTGCAAAAGGTAGGCTTCAATTTCTGCAGCGTGGCTTCCAGACGGATCATTGAATGAACACTTATCTATTTGGGAAGGGCAGTGGGGAAAATACTTGTACATCTCACATTTAGGGCTGGGATACGTAGGAGCACAGATCTTTAGCGACACTGAAGCTGGCTGTGGTAGGTGCTGGGCGCTGGAAATGAATCGGCTCATGAAATCGGGGGCTGAGGAAGCTGATGGAGCGTGAGGAAGGGGAAACTGGCTGCCTGCACCTGAGGTGTGGCGAGAAGTGGGTTGTGTGCACAGCACTGTCAGGTGCCTCACAAAAAATAGACTTGCAGAAGGAAGAAAGGCATTTCGGGGGGATTGTCAGGCTTAACATTAGAGAAAGTTTTTAGTAATTATGTCATGCAATCTAAAGTTATTTAACGTAGCTGCTGTTACCTCAGTGCTCTCCAAGCATGAGGGAGGACTTGGGGAGAGAAGGCGGCTTAGGAAGAGTCCTGGCTGTGTGCTAGATCTGCAGTCCTGAGATGGAAACACTACATTTGAACTCTGCCACTTTGTGTTTTTGCTTAGCATTGCATTTTACCATTCTGGATTGTTTTAAGCTGAGACTTTTAGCAGTCTCTGATTTTGCCCATTGAAAGACACGCAGTTCTCCGAGTCATTTTGTCTGAAAAACTCATGGGGGAAAAAAAACGGTGTGGTTTTGTTCGTCGTTTTGCTTTTTTCTTGTTGGGGTATCGTTCCCTTTTGCTGCTCAGCGTGTTCGGGGCGCCTGCCGCACGTGTTGGAGCTGCTCTCATCCTCCGGAAAGCGAGAACTGCGGCGCTTAGGCGCAGGTTTTGAGTCCCGCTCAGCCCCTCACCTCGCTGGGGCTGGGCAGGACTGAGCCTTCGGAGGGAACACAAACGGGAGGTTCAGGAGGGAAAGGCCCCCAGGCTCCGCAGTTTCCCTCCTCTCTGCCCTGGCCGGTGTTCTCGTGTTAGCTGCACATAGCCAGGAGCGTCACGGCAATACCGGGAACGCACGGGTGCGAACTGTGCCTCTCGGGGGTTTTGTTTTGGGCTCTGGTGGTTTGTTTTTGAGGAGAGGAAGCAACCGCTGACTCTGAAATCTCTACCCGAGCACTGTATGTGCTCTTAATATATAGGAGTGTGTTTGGCACTTATATTCATGTGATGCGATGGCTTAATGCTACTAGGATAAAAGGAGAAAAATCACTGGGATAGGAAGTGATCCTCCTAATGTGAGGGGAAAAAACACCTTATTGAAGTTGTCTGATCTGTGAAGCACAGAGGTGTAAGTGCACGGCTTTAGCGAGGTAAAGGCTTGTAATAAATAAAAATAAAGGAAGCACATGATCAGGGAGGACCTCTGTGTTTTGGTTTCCCCGTCCCGTAACATGGTCCTGCTTTTCTCCTCTTGGTGCAGGTGGCTGAAACGGTGGGAAGGACGCACCGGGACATCCAGGTGCTGCCTCGGGCAGGTCTCCGCAGGCACGAGGAGGATCCCCGCCTCTGGGTAACCGCGTCTGCCGCGGGAAGGGCTCCGCTCAGCGCTGCCACGGAGCTCGCGCTGCCGGCGCTGCTGGATTTCTTGCACGTGAAACAGCTCCGCAAATGTTGACTCGTTGGCCTGGGGGCCAGGGTCTTCACTGAGGTCGCTCGGTGGTTATTGGTGCGTGACAAGGGCAGAAGCGGGTGTGCAGGATTTGGATTTTGTGAAACCACTGCCCTCTTGCCAAGGATTTCTTTTGGAAGGGTGAAAAGAGTCCGGAAAGCTGCTGAATTTGCTGTGTTTTGGTGTTTATGTGGTCTGTGTTGGAAAGAAAGCACCTTTGCCTTGACTAAAACGTCCAGGAAGAAGATATTTGTGCAAGAAATACGACACGTAAAGCTTCCCCAGCTGTTCTTTGCACCCCTCGCTAACACTCAGCAGCACATGGGACCTTGTGCCAGGTTCCTTTTCCCCCCGTGCTTTTGTCCCCCAGTCTGTGGGCGGTTTGTCCTGTGGGTGTTAAACCAGACCTGTGGTCTGGCTGCTGTTATGTCGAAGGAAAAACGTCGGTGTGAAACCCTGAGCTGTGGTGCAGCTCCCGTACGGTCTGGTTAATTGTCTCTCCACAAAACGTGGCCTTTCCCGCTGATGTGTCGCGGCAGAATCCGGGATGAATGTCGCTGTATTTAGAGCTTTGTGGCCATGCTGTGTTTTGACACGTACGTTAACATTTGTAAATAAAAAAGGACACATAAATGCCAAATTTCTCCTTCCTCCCGCGCGCCAACCCATGTAAGATGTGCGCGCTTAGTCCGCCCTGGAACTGCCGTTCGATCTGCTCATTTATTTTATAGCATTGCCTGCACTGAAAAACAGGACTTTGGGATCGCTTTTTATTTAGTGCTGTGTGGCAGATGGGAGTTTTTTCTCATGGTTTCTGGATTACAGCCGCTCAGGATCACGGCTTTTGTGGGCATTCTTGATTTGCTTTTCAGCATCTGCGTTTCCCTCTTTCTTTAGTGCTCTTCGGATGAGCCAGCGCTTAATTGGAGGGCAAAAAACTAATTGTAAGCGTGGGGTCCTCGTTTAGGTGAGAGGCGATTTCTTTGGGTGTAGAAGGGGCCTGGAAGAGGAGGTAAAAATTGAGTTTTCTGTGTGGGTAATGAGAAAAACATTTAAAAAAATAAGAAAGGTTTAAGGGGGGGAGGAAAGGGAACGTTTGTGGGTGAGGAAAAGGAAAGTTTAGGGGGAAGAAAAGGAAGGTTTAGGGGGAGAATAGGAAGGTTTAGGGGGAGAAAAGGAAGGTTTAGGGGGAGAAAAGGACAAGTTTTAATGGTTGGAGAAAAATGAGGGGTTGGGGGTCGGAAAAGGAAGGTTTAAGGGGGGAGAAAAAGATGTAACTGGGGTAGAGAAGGTTTAAGGGGGCGAAGAAAAGTTGTGGGGTGGAATACGCAAGTTGTAGGCGGTACGGCAGGGTTGCGGTGCGGGCAGAGCTCGCTGCGGAGCAGCCCCGCTGCAGGACCCCGGTCAGCGCCGTGCGCGCCCCCGGAGCGGCGGCGGGGCGGAAGCGGCGGAACGGAACCGGAAGCGGCGGAACGGCCGGGGCCGGGCGGCCATGGCGGCGGGCGGGGAGGAGGAGGAGGGCTGCGAGCACTACCGGCGCGGCTGCCTGCTGCGGGTGAGGCGGCGGCGGGGCGGGAGGGCCGGGGCGAGGCGAGGCGAGGCGGCGGGGCCGTGCCCGCGGCCGGGCGCTGATGATGGGCCGTGCCCTTGGCAGGCGCCGTGCTGCGGGAAGCTGTACGCCTGCCGCCTGTGCCACGACGGCGCCGAGGAGCACCAGCTGGACCGCTTCAGCGTGGCCGAGGTGCAGTGCGCCCGCTGCCGCCTCCTGCAGAAGGTGGGTCCGGTGGGTAGGTGGCCGTGGGGGCGCCGCCATGTTGGGGAGGGCACCGCCACCATGTTGGTGCCGTCGTTCAGCCGCCATGTTGGTCCGGTCGCTCCGCCGCCATGTTGGTGAGGGCACCGCCGCCATGTTGGTGGGTGCCCCGCCGCCATGTTGATGCGGTCGCTCCTCGGCCATGTTGGTGGGTGCCCCGCCGCCATGTTGGTGAGGGCACCGCTACCATGTTGATGCGGTTGCTCCTCGGCCATGTTGGTGGGGGCCCGCCGCCATGTTGGTGAGGGCCCCGCCGCCATGTTAGTGAGGGCGCCTCTGCCGTGCGGTGCGGCCGGGCGGCTCAGGGCCGTGTCCCGGTTCTCGCCCCCCGCAGGCCCAGCAGCGCTGCGAGGGCTGCCACAACCTCTTCGGCGAGTACTACTGCGGCATCTGCCACCTGTTCGACCGCGACAAGCAGCAGTACCACTGCGCAGAGTGCGGCATCTGCAGGTGCGTGCGGGGCGGGAGCGGGAGGGAGGGAGGGAACCGCGCTGGGTGACGACGCTTTCGTCTTCAGGATCGGACCAAAGGAGGATTTTTTCCACTGTTCAAAGTGCAACTTGTGCCTGAGCTTGAGTCTTCTTGGAAAGCACAAGGTAAGAACCATAGAATCACAGAATTATTTCGACTGGAAGAGACCCCTCAAGATTGAGTCCACCCCAGCACTGCCCCATGTCCTGAGGACCTCCTGTCCGTCTGTCCAGCCCTCCAGGGATGGTGACTCCAGCACTGCCCTGGGCAGCCTGTTCAGTGCCCCACAGCCCTTTGGGGAAGAAATTGTTCCCGGTAACTCCGCATCTTTAACCTCGCACCTTGAGCTACAGGAGCTCTGGGAGCTCTTTGCTGCACCTGCTTCCCGGCTGTTTAGTTTTTAACACACTAAAACGCTTGGTAGCTCGCAGAACTTCAAAGCTACGTGCAAATAGTACCGTTTTGTACATCTTCTCTTCCTGTTCTAAAGGAATTGTATGATTTAGGAAAGCGCAGGTATTCACAGAGTAGAATAACTCTTTATTTTGTGTCTTTGCGCAAGTGCATCGAGAACGTGTCGCGGCAGGACTGTCCCATATGTCTGGAGGTGAGCTCCTCCCCGTCCCCACCGTTTGGCCGCGCCCCGACCTGTGCCCTTGTTTTAAGGGCTCTGTTTTGTCCGTGCCCGAACAGGACATCCACACGTCCCGCGTCGGCGCTCACGTCCTGCCCTGCGGGCACCTCCTGCACAGGTAACGCACGCGTTTCACAACAGCCAATTCCCCTCTTCTCTGCGTTCATTTGCAGCCCTACGGGCCTGGTTATCCTGCTGGGATTTAAAGCGCTGTGATATATAACACCGGGCACCTTTGCAGAAATAATGAACGCGTGTTTCTCTTCTGTTCTGCTCACGTCATAACCTCGAGGTCGTGTTTTCCCTTTCTCGCTCCTGTTCTCCGTGTTACAGACACCACTTTTTGTTCTCCCCCAGCTCTCTGGATTGATTGTCCGAGCATCGTGTGGTTTTCCCGGGCATCTTTCTTCCCTTGACCTCGGGTTTATTTTATTCTATAGAATAGAAGTGCGCCCTTCCCCTTCGCTCAGCGCTGTTAACATCAGCGATTTAATTCTTCTTACTGAGCTTCTCGTCCTGTTTCCTTTGCAGAACGTGCTACGAGGACATGCTGAAGGAGTAAGTATTTCTAAACGGCTCTGAATATTGTTGGAATCCAGACTCAAAGAGGCAAAGATGCGCGTCCTGTACTTAGTAACGGCTCCTAAGGGGAAAAGCGGCTTTTAGTTCCTAGTAGTGTGCGTGAGTTTTTGCTGTGTGGTGTTTCTGCGTGATGGGTACGATGCAGCACTTGTGCTTTTGGGCTCTGTATCCGAATTAGAGCTTTACTTCGGTTTTTGCCGGGCGTGCAGGGGTTACAGGTGTCCGCTCTGCATGCGCTCGGCGCTGGACATGACGCGGTACTGGCGGCAGCTGGATGACGAGGTGGCGCTGACCCCCATGCCCCCCGAGTACCAGAACATGATGGTGCAGGTGAGCGGCCTGGACCCGGAGCCTCCCGGGGAACGGCGACACCTCCCGCTCCGCGCCGGGGTGCCAACCCCTTCCATAGCCGCCGTGTGCTGTCGAGCAGCCTCTTGGTGCTAAGCTGTTGTTTTTTTCCCTTTCTCTGTGCGTGTAGATCCTGTGCAACGACTGCAACGCCCGCTCCACGGCGCAGTTCCACCTGCTGGGCATGAAGTGCGGCAACTGCGACTCGTACAACACGGCGCAGGACGGGACCTGCCGGCTGCCGGCCGAGGAGCCGTGACGGCCGCCCCGCCAGAGCGAGGGACCCGCTCCTCGCTCATAAACCCACACAAAGATCCCACGGCGTGGTGTGGAACGCGGTTTAGTGGACGCGGGTGTGTTCGCACCCCTTCCTTCCCCGTTTCGCTTTGTTCGCTGCCCTAGGGTTTGGGCCGCGGCCGTAGCGTTGGTGGTCGCGAGCGCTCAGGGCCGACCGCTCGGAGCCCGAGGCGTTTGCTGAAGTAGCTGCAGTTTGTAGAAGCACTCGAGTAGTGCGGGGACCAGTTTTCTGTGATGTTTCTTGTTTTGTTTTCTAGTGGCACCTGATTTCCTTGGGCGGGCAGAAAGGAGGGCGGAGGAGCACTGCTTTTTAAAACAAAACACACATTCCCACCCTTTTCTTTCAAGGTGTTTGCAGACAAATGTAACAAAGGGTTTAGTGGATGAGGATTTCAGGACGTGCAAAGTATCCAAAGTCCATGAAGTCTTTGTTTGTTAAAGGCCCATTTGTCTTCACCATGGGACCACTTGTTGACAAACACAGCTTTTCATTCCCTTTCTTGCCGGAAATCCAGGATTCGGGTGCCGCTGTGACCGAACCTCCCCTGTACCTGAGTCTCTTTTTTCCTGAAGCACTTTTCTCTCTGTTTATGTAAATAAATGTAAAATAAAGTCTCTATTAAACTGAAATATACCGGGTTTGATACTTGATGTATTTACTGGAAATTCCCTGTTGAGCTCAAACAATTCAAGGCTGAAAAACGAGTGTTCAGCTTCTTCCAGCTGGGTGGTGAGGAACCAGGTGTGTGCGCAGGTGGCCCCCGTCACCTAGTCCCTTAAATCCAGTGCTGGGGGGAGTTTGGGGAGGGAGCAGGTGGGATGGTTTTTGTTATTCGCGCTGGAACTTGTTGATTGTGGGGGTGCTTGCAGGGGAAGGTGCGTTTTTGGAGGTTGGGGACTCGGGTGGTGGGCACCATGGGGTGGTTTCCTCACAGGGGAATGGGGGGGGGAACCACACTGAGGTGTCTTGAGAAGCTGAAGGGCAGGAGGATCGGGGGGGCTGGAGCTTTTGCTGCTTTTCTCCAGCCTCGCACAGCGGGGTTTGGGGGGGACACCCTGCAGAGCCACCCAGAGGGGACATGGCCCAGGGAAGGGGTTGGTTTGACGATGGGGCTCTGTGGGACTTGCCAAGCGAGAAGTCCCCCTTGGGCTCGACTTGGAGCTTGTGCACATGGTGAGAAGGACTCGTCTCTTGCTTGTGGATGATGATATGGGTTCCTCCGGTGACACCACCAGCTTTGAAGCCCCCTCCGAATGCGTCCCGTCGTCACCTGGTGGCTTCGCTGCCCTCCCAGCTGGCTGGAGACCCCCCTCCAGGTAAGTCCTGAGGGTCACCTGCCCACTGGCAGCATCTCTGAGCCCTCCTGGGGCTTTGGGACAGCTGGGGACACCTGGCCCCAGCAGCTCTGGCCCCACGGAGGTTGCCAGGAGCTGGGTATGGTGGTTTTGGCTGCCCAGAAACGTTCACTGGTGCCACTTTGATGTTTTCAAGGTGCTCCTCATGGTTGGGGTGTTATTGCTTGAAAAGCGATGTTCCGTAGACCTCAGAAGGATGGACTGGGGTAAATGAGATCAAAACGTGACATCAGATGGTGTCTTTGAGATAAGGAGGCTGCAGCACGGGGGGTGTTGGTCTCTGCTCCCCAGGAACAAGCGCCAGGAGCAGAGGAAACGGCCTCAAGTTGTGCCAGGGGAGGTTGAGGTTGGATTTAGGAACAATTTCTTCCCCAAAGGGCTGTGGGGCATTGGAACAGGCTGCCCAGGGCAGTGCTGGAGTCACCATCCCTGGAGGGCTGGACAGACGGACAGGAGGTTCTAGGACATGGGGCAGTGCTGGGGTGGGTTATGGTTGGACTCCATGATCCTGAGTGTCTCTTCCAACCCAAATGGCTGCGATTCTGCAGCGGGCAGCTCTGCAGGCAGCAGCTGCTGAACGCGGCCTTAATTAGAACAAAATACAGAAAATAAAGCAGACAAATTGTCCTGCGAGCAGCTGCTGCAGGAAAGCAGACGCAGCAGCTTGTTGGCTGCGATAACACATTAAACCAGCTGCTGCGGGGCCGGGCGCTGTGCATCCTGCGCCTCCCGTTTCCAGAGCGCTCGGCTCATCGACAGCAAAGTGTTTCCTGCCCGGGGTTGGTTTTTCTGTGGGTTTTATTTGTGGCTTTTTCTGTTTATTTTGGTTTTTCCCCCCTGCAAAAGTACATTTTTATTCCTCTTTGGGTGCTGGGAACCGCGGGAAGATGCTCTGACCCTGGTGCGAATTAGGGGGTGTAACGAGCGTTGTCGCTCGTTGTGCCGCATGTCGTTAATTCCCGCTCCCTTAATTCCACCGAGAGCATGAGGAGATGATGCTGGGCAAAAATATCGATGAGATCGCGGTATATCGGCTAATGAACAAAGCAAAAGGCTAATTAGCAAGGCCGGAGTGGGTTTGGAGGTGGTGGGGCAGAGCCCCGGAGGGGCAGGGGATGTTCTCAGTGGGAACTACGGCTGTTTTCCTGCTGAATAAAATAGCTCTGAGATTAAATGTAGCCGAAAGGGAGCGGGGGAGTGGGAAGCCTTTTGCTATTTTTGTAAATAAAACAAGCTTGTGTTGGAGTTATCCTGCAGCTTTTGGAAAGAAAAGGGGTGTGGGGGGAGAAATACTCTTCTTCCCTACCTTCCCCTTCCTCCCTCCCTCCCTCCCTCCCTCCCTTCCTTCCTTCCCTACCTTCCCCTCCCTTCCTCCCTTCCTTCCCTTCCTTCCCTCCCTTCCCTCCCTTCCTTTCCTATCCTTTCTTCCTTTCCTTCCTTCCTTTCCTTTCTTCCCTTCTTTCCTTTCCTTTCCTATCCTTCCTTCCCTCCCTCCCTTCCCTTCTTTCCCTCCCTTCCTTCCCTCCCTTCCTCCCTTCCCTCCCTCCCTTCCTTCCCTTTCCTCCCTTCCTTCCCTCCCTTCCTTCCCTCCCTTCCTTCCCTCCCTTCCTTCCCTCCCTTCCTTCCCTCCCTTCCTTCCCTCCCTTCCTTCCCTCCCTTCCTTCCCTCCCTTTCTTTCTTCCCTGCCTTCCCTCCCTCCCTTCCCTCCCTTTCCTTCCTTCCTTCCTTCCTTCCTCCCTCCCTCCCTTCCCTTCCCTTCCCTTCCCTTCCCTTCCCTTCCCTTCCCTTCCCTTCCCTTCCCTTCCCTTCCCTTCCCTTCCCTTCCCTTCCCTTCCCTTCCCTTCCCTTCCCTTCCCTTCCCTTCCCTTCCCTTCCCTTCCCTTCCCTTCCCTTCCCTTCCCTTCCCTTCCCTTCCCTTCCCTTCCCTTCCCTTCCCTTCCCTTCCCTTCCCTTCCCTGCAAGCTCTTATGTTTCAAGGAGGTTTCTCCGAGCAGCACGAGGTGGCACCGAGCGCGTATCCCACGTGGGTCTTTTCATCTCTGTTTCCAAACTATATGGACAAAAGCAACCTATTTATTTGTTAATTCCTGCTTGGAGTCAGCTGGGAGCACCCTCACACCGTCCTCTGCGCCCGCAGCACCACTAAAAATACCAAAAAATCGCAATCAATCCCTTATTAATCCAGAAACAAGGCCGGATCGCGGGCGCGGGGCGAATGTTGGCGTAAGGGCTCTGGTTTGAATTTCCCTGGGAAATCGGCCCCGGCGAGGGGGTCCGGGTCAATCTCTTGGTCAAACCCTCCTCCTGGAAACTCGGTGTCGTGCACAAGGTGACACCCATTGCTTTTCTCCTTTGTGGAAAAGGAATTTATTCCCCTGAGGGTTATATATATGTATATTTTTAAGTGCATTGCTTTTCCCCTCCCCTTATTCCCACACTTAATTTAGCACCAGCGCTCGAGCCAAGCGAGCGGGAGGGGGGTATTTTGGATCCTCTGGGTGGGCTGTGGCTGCCGCTGGACAATGCCAAGCTCAGCAGGGGTTTTAAAGCCCAGCAAAGCAGTTCTGCTCCCCACCGTGGGTTATTTTGCTGTTGGGGTCTCGGGAGAACCTTTTCCATGTGGTTTGGGGGGGCGAGTGCAGCACCGTGCCGTCCAAATCGTTTGGAGAGCAGAAGGGCGCTGGTTTGGGTTTTGCTGGGTTTGGGGTTTGTTTATTGGGGTTTTTTGGTGTCGTTGTTGTTGTTGGTTTGATTTGTTTGGTTGGTTGGTTTTGCTAATGCATGGAAAATTATTATTATTACATGGAAAATAGTGGGGTTTCCCTGCATTTACAGTGGAGTTTATGGGTACAGGTGGGGTGAGGCGCATTGGAGGGACCGGATCGCTCCTGCACACCCAGGTCATTCAGCCCAGGACAGGAATGTTCCCTCTTGCTGTCTGTGCCAGCAATTATTTAAACCCTGAAACGCAAGAAGAGAGCGGTCCTGTTATACATCTCAGCCTATAGGGTGATATATCCGATATATACAGTCCCAGCCGCAGTGGTTTCCTGGGCTGGATGCAGGTTGAAGGTGTGATGGTGGTTTGCTGCTTTATTCTCGGTTTCTACCCTGTTTGGATTAAAAGAGGGTAAGGAACAGCCGAGCAGATAGACTTAGTACCAGCAAAACCTGTGCTGAGGCCTCGCTGTTGAGCCAGGCTTGAGCTACCCGGCCAAGGCTGGGTTTAATATATAAAGAGAGGGGAGGGATGGAACGGTGGTATATTAAAGAAACGAAAATATCTTAAAAACAAAACATAGGAAAATAAAACTAAGTCAATCAAGCTTTTGGACACCACGGCCCTGCCAAAGGGGCCGCTCTGCAGGGGAGGGTGTATGTATGGTGTATGTATGTAGGATCTATCTAGGGTGTATGTATGGTGTATGTATGTAGGATCTATCTAGGGTGTATGTATGGTGTGTGTATGTAGGATCTATCTAGGGTGTATGTATGGTGTATGTATGTAGGATCTATCTAGGGTGTATGTATGGTGTATGTATGTAGGATCTATCTAGGGTGTATGTATGGTGTATGTATGTAGGATCTATCTAGGGTGTATGTATGGTGTGTGCATGTAGGATCTATCTAGGGTGTATGTATGGTGTATGTATGTAGGATCTATCTAGGGTGTATGTATGGTGTATGTATGTAGGATCTATCTAGGGTGTATGTATGGTGTGTGCATGTAGGATCTATCTAGGGTGTATGTATGGTGTATGTATGTAGGATCTATCTAGGGTGTATGTATGGTGTATGTATGTAGGATCTATCTAGGGTGTATGTATGGTGTATGTATGTAGGATCTATCTAGGGTGTATGTATGGTGTGTGCATGTAGGATCTATCTAGGGTGTATGTATGGTGTATGTATGTAGGATCTATCTAGGGTGTATGTATGGTGTATGTATGTAGGATCTATCTAGGGTGTATGTATGGTGTATGTATGTAGGATCTATCTAGGGTGTATGTATGGTGTGTGCATGTAGGATCTATCTAGGGTGTATGTATGTAGGATCTATCTAGGGTGTATGTATGGTGTATGTATGTAGGATCTATCTAGGGTGCATCTATGGTATATGTATGTAGGATCTATCTAGGATCTATCTAGGGTGTATCTATGGTGTATGTACGTAGGATCTACCTAGGGTGTATCTACGGTGTACGTATATAGGATCTACTTAGGGTGTATCTATGGTGTATGTATCTAGGATCTATCTAGGGTATATCCACGGTGTATGTATGCAGGATCTACCCAGGGTGTATCTGTGGTATATGTATCTAGGATCTATCTAGGATTTATCTAGGGTATATCTATGGTGTATGTATGTAGGATCTATCTAGGGTGTATCTACAGTGTACGTATGTAGGATCTACCTAGGGTATATCTATGGTGTATGTATGTAGGATCTACCTAGGGTGTATCTATGGTACATGTATCTAGGATCTATCTAGTGTGTATCTATGGTGTATGTATGTAGGATCTATCTAGGGTGTATCTGAGCCCAGCCCCCAACTTTGCTCATTGCCTTCTGTTACACAGAAATTGGGGAATTAAAGAAAAGCTTCACTGTATTTCAGCGGGCAGGTTTTTTGAGGGTTATAAATAAAGCTGTGGAGCCAGCGGCCACCTGCATGGAGATGTGGCCCCAGCCCAGGGGTGCGGGTGGTCTCCGCACCTTCCCCCGGGCTGTATTTGGGGGAAAAAACATAATTAAATAGAAAAAATACTAAGCAACGAGCTTCTGCGTGAGTGTTCCCCCCTCCCAGCCGTCAGAGATTCCTACACAAAGGCCAAAACTCAAGTTTATTGTGGGCGCAGTGCACGCACCCCGTGTCACCCGTTGTCCCCGGTGTCCCCTGCCCGGTGCGGGGGCAGCGGCGAGGGGGTCGGCAGCCGGTGATCTGCTGCTGAAGCGCTTATAAATAAGGGATATTTTGGTGAGGTTTTTGTGGTCCGCATCCCCGCTAGGAGTCGTCGTAGAGAGGGTTGTTGTAGTTGCCCCAGGAGCCGTAGTCGTGGTCGTCCAGCAGCCGGCCGTAGGACGAGTGCCTGGGGGGACAAAACCACCGCCTTAGCCCGCGAGGGCTTCCCCGTGGGCTTGGTGTCCTCAAAATGCAATGTATGCACGTTCTAACCAGCAGTGTTTGGGATGATTTTGGCCCCAAGGGTAACACAAGTGCGCCCAGGTGGCCACCAGCATCCTGGCTGGTACCAGCACTGGTGTGGCCAGCAGGACCAGGGCAGTGACCGTCCCTGTGCTGGGACCTGGGGGGGCCAAACCTCAAATCCTGGGGGCAGTTTTGGCCCCTCACGCCAAGAAAGGCACCGAGGTGCTGGAGCGAGCGGAGAGAGGGGAACGGAGCTGGTGAGGGGCTGGAGCACAAGTGTGATGGGAGCGGCTGAGGGACCTGGGGGTTCAGCTGGAGAACAGGAGCTGAGGGGAGACCTTCTCAGCTCAAGTTGCCCAGGGGAGGTTGAGGTTGGATCTGGGGAACAATTTCTTCCCTAAAGGGCTGTGGGGCATTGGAACAGGCTGCCCAGGGCAGTGCTGGAGTCACCATCCCTGGAGGGCTGGACAGACGGACAGGAGGTTCTCAGGACATGGGGCCATGGGTTATGGTTGGACTTGATGATCTAGAGGGTCTTTTCCAACCAAAATGATTTGGTGATTCTACGATTTTAGCAGGAGACACCAGGACAGAAAACAAGCTTGGGCAGGGTTTTATGCCCACAATGAATCAGACTGGGGAATTAAAACAGACCTTTGCTTGTCTTGGTTGTCAGCAAAGCCTCGTTAAAGATGCTCGGTGCCGGGTCGTGCTGCTGTTTAGGGTCTAAATCACCGCAAAACCCGTGGCAAAGCCTGCCCGGGGGATGATTACTGGTTCTGGCCATGCGCCACGCGGCGTCGCTGGCGTTAGAGTGAGTAAAATGAAGATGAACAGCTCTGCTTTTTGATATTGACGCGGCACAAAGCGCAGCTGTGCTGGGACTGGAGGCTGCACGTGGTGTGGGGACGGCATCTCCCCAGGGCTCTGTCCCCGGGCACCCCCTTCGCAATGACAAGAGGGGCTGCTCCCCACCACGCAGACACCCCCTTCCCAGAGCAGCGCCTCGCAGCGCCCCAAAGAAACAGCCTTACCTGATCTTGAGGTACGCTGCGGCCCCGAAAACCAGCACCACCACCACGATGACGGTCGCGGTGATGGCCACGATGCTCCCTGTGGAGATGGGGTCCATCAGAAAGGGCAGCGCTCAGCAATCCCCCAAGCCCCATCGCCACCCCCACCCCACCGTCTGGCTTTGTGACGGGCCCACGAGCATCACGAACAGCCCCTGACCTTGTCCTCCTCTTTCTGCCTCTACCTCAGCACCACCACAGCAGCATTGAGAAGGGTTTTATCCCCACAGTCCTTTCAGCAGAGGTTTTTGGGGTGCCACACAGCCCCCTGCAAGCTGGCTGGGACCCAAGCTTGCTGCTTCTGCAATATGGGGCTTAAAGGGCACGAAATTAGGTTGGATCTTGGGAGCGATTTATTCCCAGAAAGGGAATGCTGTCCAATGCTGTGGGGCATTGGAACAGGCTGCCCAGGGCAATGGTGGAGTCACCATCCCTGGAGGGTTGGACAGACGGACATGAGGTTCTCAGGACATGGGGCAGTGCCAGGGGTGGGTTATGGGTGGACTCGATGAGCTTGAGGGGCTCTTCCAACTAAAATGATTCAATGGTTCTATGAAATGAGACTGGATGCCACCACCTGGGGACGCTTCTGTCCTCACCGAGGTGCTCAGTAGGGACCATAGACTTGATCCACGATGCTCCTCCTGGCACTCGGTCGCATTTAATGCTGAACCAAGGCCAGAAAATGCTCCCAGATCCCTCAATTTTCTTGCTTTATGAAGCACTTTTAAGGTCTCTGAGCTTGCAGAAGGGGATGGGTCAGAGCTATCATGGGCTTGGTGTGGTCTGCAGGAGGGAGGAGAAAAGCATACACCAGGTTGCACCCACTGCCAGGGCACTTCTTTCCTCTCGTCCTTAAGCGTTTCAATGCCAGTTTGCAACTAAGGCTTTTATTTGTGTCTCGGTTCGGTGCCTATGGCTCCTTTTCTCCACCGGTGGAGTGGATGCTCCAGAGAGCGAGTTGGGAAAGCTCAGCTGTTGCTGAACAGTGCTTTCAGAACATTCATCACCTTTTCGCTTCCAGTTCCCCCCTGATATAAGCACCCTGAGGCTGACATTATATAAATACATATATATATGTACATGGAGGGCGGTGGAGCTCACCTGCATTCAAGGCGCGTGGGACCTCTTCCATGGTGACCCCGGTGGAGAGGGTGGTTTTGCCGGTGGCCTCGGCTGTGGTGGGACTGGCCACAGTCACTGGGGGGGACGTTGGCTCCACGGCCAGGCTTGACGCCATGGCCAGCGTCCCCAGGGAAGGGACATCCTCCGTCAGCGCCGGCGGCTGGGTGGTGCCAGGGCTCGCAAGGACAACAGGTGTTGGGGACAAAACCGTCCCAGGGGATGAGTGCAGATCGCTGGTGGGGAGGGAGGGTGAGGAGGACGCAGGGACACCCGTAGGGCTGGGAGATGCCCCCATATCCGTCGTGCCTCTCGCCGAGCTGGCGGTATTTGCTGTCCGTGGACCTGGGGCTGTCTCCGAGGTTGGTGGCACTGAGCTGGCGCTGGAGGTGATGGATGGGCCGTCCGCTGCGGTGATGGAGGTGGGAGCAGGGGATGGTGCCGCCGTGGGGGTGGCATTGTGGCCACCCCCCTCTGCTGGCCTGGAGATCACCCCTTCTCCAGCAGGTCCCCTGGACGTGGGCACTGAGGGCTGGCCAGGAGCTGGCGCGGGCAAAGCCAAGTCCCTGGAGCCTGTCCCCACCGGGGGGGAGGGAGGGCTGCTGGGGACAAGGGGTGACACTGAGGAGTCATCGCCCAGTCCTGGAGGGAGAGAAAGAAACAGTAATGATGGGCAAACCCTTGGGACAGCATGGGGTTTTGGTGAATGTTAAAGGGTTTTGGAATGAAGCTGGAAATGGTTATCGGCTTTAAAATGCTGAGAGATATCTGAAATTGTTGTCAAGCGCTGGAACAGGCTGCCCAGGGCAGTGGTGGAGTCACCATCCCTGGAGGGTTGGACAGATGTGGAGATGAGGTTCTCAGGGACATGTGTTAGTGCCAGGGGTGGGTTATGGTTGGACTCAATGATCTTGAGGGGCTTTTCCAACCAAAATGATTCTGTGATTCTCTTCTATGCAAGTAAACGTATGGCAAATATCACTGCATGGCAAGAGGAGAAGGTTTAAACCAGCCCGTTGCCCCATGCAAGGCTGGGATCCCCCATCCCCAACGCCCCCTCCTTCATCTTCCCAGCATCTCGGAGCGCGGCAGGAGAACAAGTTCCTCCTCCACAGCCACCACGCAGCTGGGAATGATAACAAGACGCTTCTTTCTCCTCTTCCCCCCTTCTCCTTGTGCATTCATTCATTTGTCTCCATTTCTTGACAGCGAGATGAGTCATCCTCTCCTCCATCCCCACCAGCAAACTGCTGGGGCTTTTTCCACCCCCCACTTTTCTGCTCCCCAGGGTTAAACTCAGCACTGGGCCATCACCAGCAGCTCCCTCGGCACGGCTGGGCTGGAGAGACAGTGTGCCAACCCTAAATTACATCAGCGGGGATTTCTGTTCCCATTCATTCCTTCATTCACAGCCCCAGAGCATCCCAAGCCCAGCACTGGTAATGGTAAGAACTTGCTCTGATAAATTAATTACCCCAACAACTCCACAAAATGCTGATTTTCTGGGAACCCTGAAACCAAACTCCTTCAGCTCCAGAAGCAGGAGCTTGGTGGTCATGTAAGGGAGAAACAGCAGCAGGAAGAGCCCAGAAAATGATGGCGGTAGCTCTTCATTAACAGGGTCTTGCAGGTCTTACCTGGGTGGGCATTGTCACCAAGCCACCCCCTAAGGACTTGCTGTCACCCGCCACTGTCAAAGCTGCTTCCCCCACAGGCAAACCGCAGTTCCACCTGTGCAGGTGACACCCAAGGTAGCGAGACGGACCCAGCTTCCACCAGAATGTGGGGTTGCTGTCCCACCACACGACTGTTATTGCAGGTAAAGCTCCACCAATAAACCACGGGGTGGGAAGGACTTGAATTTGGGAGCTGGGACTGTGCCACACGAGGTTCCTCCAGAGATGGTGGGGTGAGCAAGGACTCACTAAATCACGTTTTTTGGGTGTTCTCAGCCATCAGTGCAACCAAGAGGCTGCAGGTGTCTCGTACAGCTCCACTCATCCTGAACATCTCCAGAGGAGGAGGACAGCACAAGGGACATCTCTGCTGAGGACCTTGGGATCACAAGAGCAAACTCAAGGTACGTGGGTGACTTTCATCACAGCGTTTTCTGTCTAGAAACTGCAAACACATGCTTGGCTAGGGATTTAAAGCCAGTTCTGGGGCAATGCTTTCACTAGAGCACAAACCCCTGGTGTGTTTGACCCAAAATTGTTTTTCCTGGCCCTGTAGTTGCCCCATTTCCCACGCAGGAGAGTTTTGGAGGTGGGACTAAGACCATGGGTGCTCTGCACATCTGACGCTGCATCCCTGTCTGCATTGGCGAAGCAGGGAATCACATACCTCACTGCAAACTCTTTCCATGCAGATCTGTTTTGATGGGCTCCCTCACCACCCTGTCCAGCATTTGGTCTCTCTTTGCCCCGTAAAGTCAGAGGGGGTGTGCTGTTGCCTTGATTTTTGGAGCTGGTGGAGATAGCACCCAAGAAAGACCTTCCTCAGGCTCTTGGGCTGCTGAGGCGTAAGGCTGGTAGACCTTAGGATGAGGAGATGGATGGCAAGCTGGAGTCTGGTTATTAAATAAGTCGCTTGCCTCAACATCTGTGATTTCCATACCCAGCCCAGCCACAGCAAAGCACCCAGAGGTCCCACCTCCTCCTTCCCAAAGTTCCTGCAAAGCCACCACGTGCTTCTGCTGTCAACAGGGTGCTCTGCTGTGTACCCATCCCAAAATGTCTGTGTCTCTGCCTTCTTGGTTAATACCTGGGAATTATCGGCCTGTGAACTCGGGTTGCATTGCCGTGCTAATCCCGAGCTTAAAAGCCATTAGTTCAGACAAATGCACCGGTTTTCACAGCTTGATGTAACCCAGAGCATCTCCCCAGGACAAAGCCTGGCCACAGCGCTGGCTCCATCCAACACACCCAACAGGTCCCCGTCATCCAGCAGAGGTTCATGGCTCTCTCGCTCTGTTCAGACCCTGGAACGCCATAGAATCCACCATTCCCTGTGCTGCTCCAGCCCTTGGGTAGCTTTCCACACCGGTGTGGAACCGGCAGTACTATCTGTTACTCCTCTATGACCATAGATGCCTTTGGTCTCTCCTGGATACAGGGAGCTTACCACCCCTCTGCAAAGCCACCCACGTTGCTGGTTTTGTACTCAGGGTCAGCAGAGTCATCATGGTCTACTTGAACTTCGGAGAGAAACCACCAGGGATCTCAAAAAGCTGGCAACGCTGCTAGCCAGGATGAGTCAGGCAGTTTCCGATAACATCTAAGGGGTATAAATTCAGAGGGCGAGCCAAAATTGGACGCAGGAACAGTCCTCGTCCGCGGGCTGAGGGCTCCTGGCCAAGCTGGTCACAAGCCGCAGGGACACGTCCCTGGGGAGCGAGCACGGCCAAAGGCAGCGTTGCTGGAGTCACTCAGCTCAGCCCTGGATTCCCCTCTCCCTCGTCCCTGGGCAGGGTGCAGGGTCATTGCCAGCGTGGCGCTGGTTTGCAGACGGACAGTCACCTCTGCTGGAAAACCCTGCCTGGGCCAGCCCTCTGTTGTCCTCTTGTTCTCCCCATGCCGTCACCTCCACCGCACTTTCTGGGACCCAGCATCCGCGCTGGGCTGGAGCCCTCACCCCCAGCACTTCACCCCAGGCTGTGCCCCCTTTGCACCGCAGGACAAGTCCGGATGGGACCCCGGAGGTGACACAGGCTGCTTCCCAACCACTGAGGATGGGACGGTGGAAGGACCTTGCTGAGGAACCCCCGGGCTGATGGCTCCACGCGTCCCCGTGCCACCACGCCGAAGGACAACCTGCGTCCCAGGTGAGTGCTGCCTGGTCCCAGGGAGCTGGGGGGATACAAGGGCCCCCCAGCTTTTCTGCAAGCCCGGTCCTCTACCAACACATCTGAGAAAGTGGGAAATAAAAGGGTATTTCCCTGTTTCTGCAGCGCCTGGTTTGTATGAGCGGCAGCTGCGAGCAGGAACCAGAGCAGTGCCAAGGAACAGAAACCCACTAGAAACCTTCTTTTGGGACCAGAGGACTTCAAAAGCCATTCACAAAATCAACCAGGGGCTGTCCAAGGGACTGAGGGACGTTAGCTGCCTAAGGATGCCGCACAGAGCGGGGCCGGGAGGATTTTATCCATGTCATCCCCTTAAGGCAATTGACCGTTCTTCTGGAATCCACCCTAGAGCAGAGCTGGACAGGGGACACAGGGACAAGGGAACCGCTCCAAACAGTGGTTTCGCACTTCGCAGCCCTGTGGGAGCTTTGAAAAGTTGTTTTTCTAGGCAGTCTTCCCTAGGAAGGTTCTTTCATGTAGGAAAGAGGAAATAGGGATCCAGAGCTCCTATAATACAAATATAAAAGTCCAAAGCTCCTGTAATGCAAAACTAAAAATCTAAACCTCCTATAATACAAATATCTTACTGTTAGGGAATATTAATCTCAGTCACCTGCCAGCCCAGGGAATGAATCTGATAGAGTTAACTCCTCCTCCTATTTTCATGCTGTTCTTCCTCATGCACGCGAGGGTGGGCGTCTCACCCTGCGCAGGCTGAACGTTTCCCACGTCCTGCTCGGAAAGCAGCTGCCAGAACCAGAGCAAGCTTAAAAAAACACCCCAAACAAACGGTTACGGCAGCTGAAAAGCAGGGTAAGCACCAGGGACGGTCCCCAGCCCCAGCGGATGACATCAGATGATGGAGCGGCTCCGCCGCAGCAAACGAGCAGCGCCGATAAGGCAGAGATGCAGCTCTTAATGACCGCGGCTTCGTGACTCATCACGGCTCATTCAAGCAGCAGAAGGTCCGCACGCCCCGAGCCGTGCTCCACATGCTGCGGTGCTCTTAGTCTGAATTAACCGAGACACCCGTACCCCCGCTGGGGTGGGTAAAACCCCTCCAGCAGCCGAAGGACCCAGAGAAATAGAAGTTTCTGGATTATTATTTGATTTTCTTCTTCCTCTCAGCAATTCATCCCATCTATATTTACAGGCAGCATCCGACCACCCTTTCTGAGCAAGAAATACAACTCAGGAACGAGTTACTGTGGAAAGATCTGCTGGGCACCCACATCATCCCCTGCTCGTGCAGTAGAGCTGGGTACTGGGTTTTTATGCCAGTTTAGCAGTTATTTTGGGGACGGGCGCTACTAATGGTCCTTGACTGAGATCATACTGAAGCAATATATGACTGAGCTTTTAGGTCTCTACTTTTGACAACAAAAGTTAATGGGAGCCTCGTGGCACACCCGCAAGACCCATCTGGGGCGGGCAAAGGGTGTTAGAACAGCCCCGTGCTCCGCTCACAACAGTGGGATACGGTAAGACTGGGGATTCGCACAAGGAACACAATTAGAAATGAAGCCACAATATCAGCGGAAATTGAGGAGAAGAAAAGAAGAAAAAAGGAAGAAAATCAAAAAGGAAAACCACCACCACCAAAACCCATCACGAGTTAGAGACAACCCACCCACAACACGGGTCTAAAAGCCACACAGATCGCTTAAAAAATGGGCGCGCGAGCTGTGTTCTTTCTGCACGGTATTCCTGAGAGTACGGGGAAATCATTGTGGGTAATTAATTGCAAATGATGCTGCTAGTGAGGGAAAACGTGCAGGGGAGAGTTCTTCTTTCAGCTCTTTTTCAGAGATACAACCAGACCCTAAAAACCGGGCTAAGCTGGTGTGCCTTGTTACGTGGTTTTTGGCACGCTATCATTTTTTGACCAGGTTCTGTGTTTTGCTGGTTGTCCCCGGGCCAGTGACAGCGTGACCCCGACTCCTCCGGCCCCGCAGCACGTGTTGGTTTGCGAGCAGGTGAAATGATGCAGAGCAGTAAAGCAATTTATGGTTAAATATGGGGCGAGCACTTCCTGCTCGTGACCTTGTTGGCTCGTTTTAGTTTCTGCGGCTGGGGATTCACGAGCCTCGCGGTGTTTTTCCTGCACTGCCTCTTCCCCCTCGCTCGTGCTCAGGTGCGGTTTGGATTGCATTGTTGTTTTGTAGCTGCGAGAAGCTGGTAGCATCTGGCCGTGGGAGGCTGAAGGTCCTTGGGTATAGCTACAACTGAATAAAACTGGTTTTAGCTTTGGGTTCAACTTGTTCTTCGAGTAAATCAGCACTGGGCTGCTTCGCCTTGTCTGTCACCATGTAATTCGGGCTTTGGTGTTGTGAGTGTCGCCAGTGGTAGGGTCCCATGTGCAGTAAACAAGGGTCTGGCTGAGCTCACGTTGCTCTTCACCGACACAGGACAAGGGGAAGGGAGGATGCGTTGATCATCTTGGGTGTTGAACTTGTGTCTCCGCTTCTCTAGGAGACACTTTATCTGCCATAAATAAGGACGAGAGGGGGATCTGTGAGCAGCTCTGCAGGACCTGAAGCTTTGCGTGACCCACGTCACGTCGGAGGGAGCACCCAGCCAGGTTGGTACCACTCAATGCTCATTCTTTGGAAGGTCTTTGAGCTTAAAAGAGCAAAGCAGGGCCAGGACGGTGGCTCTGCAGGTGTGTAGCACAGCTCCAGCACCGCGTGTGCTTTCTGGCGACCTGTAATTCCAGCGGCAGCCAAAACCCCCTTGGGCAAAGCGCCGCTTCCTTGCCATCTGTTTGCCTCATGCTGTCTCACCTGGATTTTTCAACGCCAGGTCGCGCTGGTGAGGGTAGAACAGGATGGGGATCGCAAGAGGAGGAAGAAACCAAGTGAGAAAAGCAGGGGGCAGAGACATAACCAGGTAAATAGCAAAGCTTTTGGAAAAAAAGAAAAAAAATTTAAAAAAAAAACACAACAAAAACCCAACTGTCGAGAAGCCAAGGCAGTCAGATCAAATAAATGTGCAGTGGCTCTGATGTACCGGCGAGCTGAGCTGGCTTCCTGCGTGATTAGTTTTCTCGTGCTGAGTGGCCCTTAAGTGCTTTGGGTCTAATTGCTGCTGAAGCTTTCTGTAGCGAAGAGGAACAGAACGGCTCCGCCATGGAAATGCATCTGCTGTCTCCCTGTGTCCCGCACCACCCCGAGACCCATGGCTGTCCGCCTTGTTGGGTGTCGCTGTGCTGGAATAGCTCGTAGATGCACGGTCTGACTTGGCAAAACGTGAGCCGTGTGGATAAAGCCAAGTGGCCTCGGGCAAGGTGGCAAAGAGGGGCTCCAAGCGGTGTTTGCGCTCGCTGGTGTGATGTTGGATGGCTTGAGAGCAGTGGCTGCTCTTCTCCAGGTTATTACATGGGAGGAAGGAGCTAACAGGGGGTCTTGCGCATTTTTCAGATGCTGAGGAAAGCTGTGGCAGGGAGATCGAGAGGAACCGGGCGGGCAGCCCCAGCACCTTGTGGTCTGTGCTCCTCCACGGCAAGTTACCATGAAATTATAGCAGAAAAGAAGACGAAGGTGAGTCTCGAGAGGGTTTGCTCCTCCGGAGAGTAATGGAACAACCTGTGCCAACCGGTCCGTCCGCAAGGCCCGTGGTGTGTGCTGGGGACCCGGGGGGAAGTCTCTGCTCCCTGTGTCCCCGGTGGGCTGTGTTGGCAGCTGTCACCTCCTGGCACCCGCTGCCTTGAGATGGCACAGTGTCACAAACCTGCTGGGAGGCATCGGGACTCTTCATCGTGCCATGAGCTTCGCCCTCGTTAAAAACAGGCTTGTTTTACAGCAGCAGCGCTTTCTAAAATCATTCTAAAATTATTTTTGCTTGATTTAAACACAAGTAAGCCCTTTAGATCCCGGCTGTTATGTTTATCAAGCGTGCTGACGTGTAGTATGCTGTGCTTGTTTCCCTGGGATGTCGCACCAGGATTTGTCAGCAATTCGGGCTGGGATGCCGGCGCAGCCCTCTCCCTGTCCGTGCCACTGGGCTCGGGCACCCTCACCACGCAATTTTTCAGGCTGATATCTGTGACACAGCCCTCGATCGAGCCAGGCGTGTTGCAAACAGCAGCTCTGCCCGAGCGCCAGCACCCCGGCCTAATAATTTTCCTGGCTAGCTACTAATTACTGCTGCTAGGCGCAGCATTAGCCGTGCGTCAGCCCCGTCCCAGCCTCCCGCCGGCGCGGGGAAACAACTGGGCGCATCACAGGAATTTCCGAGCATCCTCTGGAAAGGCAGTATTAGAGGCTGAAGATGGGTCTTGCTTGTTTGGGCTGGGCGGGGTGATAATTATTGTATTACTAATATAATACCTGCATATCCTCCTGCTCTTCAGCGGGCACGTGGGGGCTGGGAGCAGTCAAAGCCGCCTGTAACGATGTGGTGCCAGGCCCTGAGCCCCCAAAAAAGCAGCTTCTTGCTCCCTGCAGAAGCACCCGAAGCCTTTAAAGCCAACAGGTTCCTCTTGAGGGTATCTCAGCTGCTGGATGGGGAGAAGGGCAAATTGCTAGAGGGGAAAACAGGCTCAGGGCATTTGTACAGGGCCAGGCATCATGTCAGGAAAGCAGCTTTGAGTTTACATCCACAGTAAGAAGTAATAATAGGATGAAAACTTTCTTGTGGGAGAGATGCTATTATTTCCCTACCTGGCCAGGCAAAGCCCAGCCTTATTTTGCTCCTGATGTCCTCTCTATTGCCAAGTCCTGAAAAATGAGCTCAAAGTATATCTAAATAATATTTTTTATGTTCTCTCAGGCAGCAAATATATTTTTTGAAGTATTATTTCTATAAAAAGCCATAGAAAGCACCCGAAAGATTCGGGGCTTTGGGGTTGTTTGGGAGCAGCCCAAGAGCCCCGGGGACAGTGCTCCGGGGGAATGTTTCCCAGCTCTTGCGCCAAGCCCTGCTGATGCTGGTGCTTCGGAGAGGGACGGTCATGGGAACAGCCTGGACTTTGGCCCGGGCTCTGGGAAAAACCCGCCTCCCACCTCAAATCTGACTCCCAGCAGCATCCCCGAGCAGCGGGAACGGGGGGCACCGGCCAAAATGCAGCTTCATCCCCACCCATCCCAAATGCACTTGCTGTGAAAGCGCAGAAACAAGAGCTTTTGGTCCAAACTCTCCGTTTACAAGAAAGATTTAGCCAGATCTTTATCCTCTTGCCTTAATGGGGTCACTTAATGGGGGGAGATCTCCCCCGGCCTGGTGTGCTCCACAATGCTGGTTTGCTCCTCTTGCAGACCACATTTTGGGGACATGGCTGCTGGTTCTGGGCTTTCCCAGCTTGGTCCCCTTGCCCCGCGCTGCCGCAGGCCCAGAGCCATTTCATAATTTAATAGCAACAGCTTCACCCGATGTATTTCTCCTTGTGCATGTCCCCGGCGCTCTGTTATGCGAGTGTGTTTTTAATGTTCCTAAGCAAGCAGCTCTTGGTGTTTATTTAAAAACCCAGCCTGGATGGAGGGATGAGCGGTGCGTGCTGTCATGTGAAAGCGCTCGCTGTCACCCTTGCTGGGGACCGAGCCATCTCCTCTGACTGTGTTGTGCGGGGAGAGATGTCAAATTGGGGGTGTTTGTGTGAAATGGGGGGGTTGATATTGCGGGGGGGATGTAGGAGGACAGAGATGCCAGGGAAAGCGCCAGGTGCTGGGTGCGCAGGAGCCTCTGCTCGAGGTTGGAGTGAGCGATAAAAGCTCCTTCAAAGTGGCCACCACGCTGGGAAGGGGGGGATAGGAGGCTGAGGGCTGAGCTCCAGCCTGGACGGGGCGGGGGGCTGGCTGCTGGTGGTCCCCTGAAGTTATCCTCCTGCATCCCGACTGGGGACCGAAATGGGGACCCCTCTGCGGGGCAGGGGGTGGAGGAAAGGAGAGGTGAGACCCCCCCGGGACCGCGGTGACTCCCCGTCCCCATCGCACGGCTCCCACCCCGGCGCTCCCCGCTGCCCCTCACCCCGGTCCGGCGGCGGGCACTTACCTGCCGGGAGGAGGAGGAGGGCGAGGAAGAGGCGGCAGGAACAGCCCATGGTGCCGGCGGCGCTGGCAGCCGCGGCCGGAGGGACGGACGCACCGCCCGGTCCCCGCCGCCCCCGCCACCGCCCCCGGTCCGGCCTCCGCCACCGCCCCCGGTCCGGCCCCCGCCGCCGCCGCCGGCAGCACAGCGGCACCTGCCGGCACCGGGATGGGGCACGTTGTGCAGGACACCGGGCGCCGGGTCCATCGGGAGGGCACCGGGCACTGGGACTGGGTGGCGGCTCCAGCGCCGGGCACTGGGATGAGGCACTGGGCACCCAGCGCTCATACCGGGTGCTGAGCACCACGCCAGGACCCGGGCCCAAGCGCAGCGCGTTGTCAGCGGGCATCACGCACCGGGACCGTCACGGGGCACGGGATGCTCTCGTCCCAGCCGGTGGCATTGGGCTGGTGCTCAGGGTGCTGTCACACTGTCCCTGGGGTCTCTCCTTCCTCTGGGCCCATGCCAGCTCCTGCCTGGGTAGGGCTTACGATGGGGACAGACTTCTGAGCAGGGCCTATTGCGACAGGATAAGGGGTGACGGTTTTAAACTAAAAGAGGGGAGACTCAGGTTAGAAATGAAGAAAATTGTTGCTCTGAGGGTGGTGAGAGCCTGGCCCAGGTACCCAGAGAGGGGGTGGATGAACCATCCCTGGAGACATCCCAGGCCAGGCTGGACGGGGCTCTGAGCAACCTGAGCTGGTGAAGATGTCCCTGCTGATGGCAGGGGGGGCACTGGGGAGCTGGGAAGGTCCCTCCATCACAAACTGCTCTGTGATTCTATGATTTAAAAGCAGTAAGTGGTGTGTGTGCCTTGCTGGGGCACTCCCCTTCCCACCGGCTTGCCCCTGCCTGCCCTCCCTGCAAAAGCCGCTGAGCATCCATCACCTGCCGCATTCGGGGAGTCTGGGGCCCACGGGGGAGGACACCCCAGCTCTGTGCATCACGGGGAGCCCGGGCAGAGCCGGACGGCCAGGGCCCTTCCATGGCATTTGCTACCTGCAGTGGACGGCCCCCAAAATGCAGATCCCACTGCCCAAAGGACCCAGCCGGGAGACACCTGCGGCACAGTGGAAGGTACAAGTGCCTTTTCTTTTTAGAAGAGATTTTAAATCTCTCTCCCTCTGGAAAGCACTTTGCTCCAGGTGAGATGTTTTCAGGCTGAACTCATCTTCTCCGTTCTTTTGCATGCTCGCTACGAAAAAGGATGTCCTCGAACCCGGGCCACGGCCGAGCTATCTTTAACTGGGCTTACACAACCATCCAGTTTGTTGCATTGTGTTGCATTTTTCTCAGGACGGATCTTGGCTTCAGGCCTAAAACAGCAGGACAGAAAGTCCAAGTCAGCTGCTGCTTCTGGAAGGGCCAGGAGGCGGCTGCCTCGCCGTACGTCGGTGGCTTCAATGCACCATCGGCATCCCGGCTCTCCTTGGAGCCTCTCCTCTGCTTGGGAGGAGGAAAAATAACATCGTTATCAGTGCAGGAGCTGGGCAGCGTGGGAAAGGCACGCTAATGTCCCCATCGCCACTCTCCAGGCCTTTTTGTAGTTTTCTTTTGAGAACGTGCCACTTGTTCCCACGAGGAGGAGATTTGTGGTGGTCACCTCTGCCTGGCCACATCTGCACGGCCACTCCTGCCTGGCCAGACAGGTCCCTGGGAAGGTGTGACACTCATGGTGACAGCGAGAGCAGAGGCCATACGGCCGGCAAAGTCCCTTTTGGAGACACCTTCTGCCAGCCCTTCCTGGTTCCTACTGGGGAATGGAAACCATTGCCTCTGGTGACATCTGCCTTGGGGCTCCAGCTCTTTTAAAATTCTCTTTAAAATGATTTTTCTCCCGAGTTTCATCCCGTTATGAAGGATGCTGAAGGGAGACTGTTTTCTTTTGGTGGGCACAAGGATCTTTTTCTGCTTGCTCCCTGCCTTTGCCCACCCCACCATGACAAAGCCACCTCCTCTTGGCTGTCCCTGTACCCCAGCCAGGTGCCAGCCCCTGGTTTTCCGCTGTTGCCCAAGTCCCTGTTGTCCTCACCGGAGCTTTGCAACGTTTCCCTGGCGGTTTAGCACCCCCTGCCTGCTTTTGGGGGGCCGGGACTGGGCTCTCGCCCCACCACCAGCTGGGAGCTGGGGTGAGGATGCGCTGGGGAGGTGACAGTACTGTCATGCCGGAGCTTGCGGCTCATTTTTTGGCTGGCCAGGGCTGCAGGAGCTCGCTCACCCCTGGCCGGTGGCCAAATGGCATGGCTGGGCAGCTGCCAGCACTTGCATTAATAGTTACCAGCTTGCGGTTTGAGGTCACCCGTTCTTTCCAGTCTTTCATTTCCCCCCTCCCAGCTTATTTCATGCCTGTAAACCACAAGGAGCAGGCAGCAGCTCCTGTACCCCCCCGGCCCCGCTACCCCTGCCTGCCTGCTCGCTGCAGGCAGGGTTTGTGCCCCTCTCTTGTTTTGGGTCTGGGATAGCATCATTTCACACCACCACATCCCTACTGAGCATCCCCAGGTGCCAGGAGGGGACAACCAGCATCTCGGGGAGACACCTTCACCCCCACATGGCTGGGGGGAGCAGAAACATCCTCCCAGCTACCCCAGGGCTAAACTTGCCCTCCCCAAAGCCCAGCATGCAGAAGGCTTGTGCCAAGGCACGGCCCCCTTGCAAAATAATTTGTAGCTGCCGTCATCCCCTGCCAAAGGCTTCGGGAAGGGTGTTTTATTAGCAACTCGCTAGGAATAAATCTCCCTTTTCATAACACGCCGGCCAGGGATAAATAGGTTTGGGGGAGGTGAGTCTGAGCTCTGCCCACAACCCCCCGGCCCAGAGCCCCACTCGGAAATGGGGGCGGTGGGATGAGGGGTCCCCCACTGGACCCCCGGGGATGCTGCTGGGGGTGAGGCACCGGGGACAGCGCCTGCCCGACACCTCCTGTGCTGCCCACTCCCGGCGGGACGACCAGCGGGGACACGCGTGGGGGTGGGAAACAGGCGGGGGGAGGGACACGCGTGGGGAAGTCCCGGTACCACCCGGTGGGGCTGCCCGGGGATGTCCGCGGCGGGGCAGGAGCGGGGCAGCGGGAGGAGGAGGAGGAGGAGGAGAAAGAGGAGGAGGGCGGCGGTGCCGGCAGCGGCCGCCCCGTCCCGCCCCGCCGCAGCTGCCGGGCACCGGGGCAGGCGGAGGCGGCGGCGCGCATGGAGGCAGCGGCGGCCCCGGCGGCCCCGGGTGGCGGTCCCGGTCCCCTGCTGCTCTGCCTGGCCCTCGCCTCCGGTAAGCATGGGGCAACCCGGGGCGGCGGGGTCCCCATGTCCTCCTGGACGGTCGCGGTCCCCGGCTGGGTGCCGGTGTTCCCCCTGTCCCGGCCCGGTGTCCCCCGCTCCTCCCGGTGTCACCCCGCGTCCCGGCCCCGTCCGGCTCTCTGTCCCAGCCCGGTGATGCCCCTGGTCTGTCCCGGTGCTCTCCGGGTCCCACGCCGGTGATCGTGCACCTGCCTCTCGGTCCCAGACCCGTGCTCCCCCGTGCCTGTCCCGCTGCCGCCCCATCCAGTCCCACTGCTCCCCTGCTCACAGCTCACTGAGCCCCTGTGTCCCCCCGTCCCACCCCATTCCAACGCTGTCCCTATCCCATCGCGCTGATCCCTGTGTCGTCCTTGTCACATGCCATCCCAACGCTGCACCTGTCTCATCCTGCTGAGCCCCTGTCCCACGCCATCCCAGTGCTGCCCCTGTTCTATCCCACTGAACCCTGTGTCCCCCCTGTCCTGCCCCATCCCTGCCCCACCACAGTGCTTGCCATGCCCACCTTAGTGTTCCTCCAGCCCCATACCTGTGATTCCTTGTGTCCCCCTCACGGTCCCACCCCAGTGCTTCCTGCATGCCCAGTCCTGTCCCTGCCCTTCCCTGCACCCATCCCAGTGCCCCCCCGTATACCCCCAGTTCTCAGTGTGGTTCTCCCCACCATCCCAGCCTGGTGCTTCCCCACATCTGTGCCAGTTTGGCTCCAAATCCCTTGGGGCCAGGGTGTCCTGGCCAGAGGCTGGGATGTTTTTTACCACCTGTAGATGGGACATTGGTCATGTACGCCCAAATCCCCACGTTTCGCCATCCTTGGCAGCACTGGGAATGGGGATGCAGGGAGAGGAAGCCAGTATTTGGCAAGAACATGAGTGTTCCTGTGTTAGAGCCAGGGTTCTCCCTGTTGTGGGACCTGGACATTTAAATAGCTCAGAGCCCTCGTGAAGGCGGGGAAGGGAAGATCCTGTCTTCCCACCTCATTGGAGGTATTTGGGTTGGCTGGATTTGGGGGGAAACGTGAGCCAGCAGCCTGTGGTGCTGCTCCTCAGCCAAAACCCACCCGGCAGCAGTTCCTGAGTGATCGGGCAGCAGGTGAAACAGGAGCTGCCTGCTCAGGGCTGGCAGGAGATAACCACAGCTGGGCTTGGTGATACCCCCCAGCAAAGAGCAGCAGCCCCCGGGGTTTTTGGGGAGCCCTCCCCTCCACAGGGAGCAGTTTGGGTTTGGCCCTTCAGCAGATGCTTGGCAAAACCTGCCAAACCTGTGCTGGCAGGAGGAAACCAGGGGCAGCCAACCTGCTCTGCGGCCGCGGTGCCACCAGGCTGGCAAAGCCTCGGGCGGCTGCTCCCCTGCAATTTGGGCTCTCCCGGGGTGGTGTGGGGGGGGTGTTGTGGCAAAACAATCCAGTGTTCGGAATGCTTCTGTGGATTATCTCTGCCTGCTTGGGAAAGGATGTGGCCTTAGGTAGAGGAGCTGCTCTCTGTGAGTATCAAAGGGAGGAGGTTGCTTTGCACCCACAGCTCCTGGGTGCTGGGACCTGGGTGTTGGGGTGGCCCCCCAGAGCTGGCGGTGCCTCTGGGCAGGTCCTCGCCGAGGGGCTGCCAGCCGGGAGGATGCCAAAGCACCGCATCTGCTTGCATTAAGGGTGGAGATCTCATCCTGCTGGGGATCTTTCCATGCCGAGCTGCCAACTCGGTCACCAGGGATGAAGTCAGCCTCCCGCCCCGTGCCGCCTGCAGCCTGTTCCCTGGGAGCAGGGCAGACAAACACCCCATGGCTCATCCCCGGGCTCCCACCGGCCAGATGGGGTGGTGGGCTCCATCCTCACCCCGCCAGGCCCTTCCAGCGGGCAGGGGGATGCTGGCCAGCAGGGAAGCCCCGGTGCAGGCTCAGCCCCAGCGTGGTTGCAGTTCTGTCACCCAAAGCACGTCATCACAGCGGCAGTGGCTATATATAGCCAGGAGGGACGTATGTGCTGGGAACACCACTGCCACAGGCCAGGGGATACAACTGAGGCTGGCCAGGGAGCCCCCCCCGCTGCCGGGGTGCCAATGGGAAAACACGGGGTACCAGGGGCTGCCCAAACTGCCCCCTCCCCACGAAGCCATGGCTGAGCTGCGAAGCGCAGGCAGTGGGGCTGGGAATGCACCTTTCCTCGGTGTGCTGCCCCCGCGGGAGCCACCCAGCACCCTGCCCCAGCAGGCAGGACCTGTCCCTGCTCCGGGGTGCCAGCGCAGGCGGGTGAGTCCCCGGGAGGGCTGCGCTGGGAGCGGGGCCGTGCTGAGTCAGTGCTGGTATGTCAGCGATCCGGTTACCGCCGCCGCGACGTGCCGGGGCTGAGCCGGCCCTCGGCTTCGTCCTGCGGCCGTGGTGAGCACCGTTACCCCCTTCCCAGCTCCGGGCATCCCATGTCCCAGTGCAGCGGCGACCGACACTGGGAACGATGTTTGCAACGGGGGTTTAGCTGCGCTCAGCGCTTGGGAACTGGAAGGAAACGGGATGAATTGCAGCGCTGCCATCCCCTCGGTCTCATGGCTGGTGTGGTTTTTTGGTGCCCCTGAAATCCAGGCTCTTCAAAAAGGGGCAGTGCAGTGAGATGGTTCTCCCTGGGGATCCCTCCTTGCAGCCTCCCCAGGCAAAGGGGCTGCTGGCTGCCCATGGGCAGGGCTGTGCTCCCCAAAACCCACCCCTGGAATCCCTGACCCCTGCAATGGGGCACAGAATCATAGAATCACCCAGTGTCCCACCTGCCATGAGCAGGGACATCTGCACCAGCTCAGGGTGCTCAGAGCCCGTCCAGCCTGGCCTGGGATGTCTCCAGGGATGGTTCATCCACCCCCTCTCTGGGTACCTGGGCCAGGCTCTCACCACCCTCAGGGCCAACAATTTTCTTCCGCATGTCCAGCAGCAGCGGGCAAAGCGGCTGGGGCGCGGGTGGGTGGAGGAGGCAGGCGGGGACCAGCTTTCCCTTCTCCTCGCCCAGGGAAAAGCTGATGCTGTTTGAGGGAGGGGGGCGGCGAGCGCAGCTGCGGAGCCCTTTGCCCGTCCCCTCCCTGCGGCTGCGGTGGGGCGGCAGCAAGGCTGTCAGGCTCTGGCCGGGCTTCCCCTCTGATCCACCTCCACTGCCTTTCAGGTTTGGCGTTTTTCAGCTGCGTGGGCGCCGACACCAATGTCACCGCTGGCCATGGCACGGATGGGCTCTCCTGCAGCGCGGCCGAGAGCTGCACAGGTAAAACGTGGTGACAGCCACACGAGGATGCTCGGGGGAGATGGTGGTGTTGCAGGGGAGGGTGGCGGTGGATGGACTGAGCATCTCACAGCATCCCAGGCTGGTTGGGGTTGAAGGGACCTCTGTAGATCCCCAGCCCACCTGCTAACGCAGGGTCACCAGAGCAGATCACACAGGGTCACCAGAGCAGATCACGCAGGGTCACAGAGCAGGATCACGCAGGGTCACCAGAGCAGATCACACAGGTGAATCCAGGTGGGTTTGAATGTCTCAGAGAAGGAGACTCCACACCCGCTCTGGGCAGCCTGGGCCAGGCTCTGGCACCTCCCAGCAAAGACGTTTCTGCTCATGTTCAGATGGAGCCTCCTGTGTTTCAGTCTGTGCCCGTTGCCCCTCACCCTGGCGCTGGGCACCGCTGAGCAGAGTCTGCTCCATCCTCTGACACCCACCCTGAGATATTGATCATTGATCACATCCCTCTCAGCTCCTCCAGCTGACCCCCAGCTCTCTCAGTCTCCTCATCACAAAAATGCTGGAGACTCCTCAGCATCTTTATGTCCCTGCGCTGGACTCTATCCAGTAATTCCTTGTCCTTCTTAAACTGGGGAGCCCAGAACTGGGCACAGAAGTCCAGATGCGCAGAGCAGAGCAGGAGGACAACCCCCTTGATCTGCTGACCACACTCGTACTAAGGCACCCCAAGTACCACTGGCCTCTTGGCCACAAGGCCACGCTGCTGGCTCATGGTCACCCTGTTGTCCCCCAGGTTCTCCTCTGCAGAGCTGCTTTCCAGCAGGTCCACCCCAACCTGCGCTGGCGCGGGGGGTTGTTCCTGCCCCGGTGCAGGGTGCGGGGGAGAGGGACGAGGCTGAAGGCCGAGCAGGATGTTTTGTCTAGCACAGCCGCCATGGATGTGGGATGCGACCGGGGCAGCCGTGTCACCCCCAAGGACACATGTGCCAGCTGCTCTTTGCCGCTGGCCAGGCTGGGACCTGCTGTGGGGATGAACCAGCTCTGGGATGCTGCCACCTCCGGGCAGAGCCATAACCCCTCCAGGGAGGGAATTCTTTGTCCTTGTCACCTCCCCAGGTAATGTGACACAGCTGCGACGGCAAGGTCACTTCTCCAGGTGCCCGGAGGAGTACAAGCACTACTGCGTCAAAGGGAGATGCCGATTCCTTGTGGCCGAGAAGGCGCCAGCTTGCGTGTAAGCCACCGATGGTGGGGACAAAGTGACACAGTGTGGGGGGCGGGGGAGGAGAGGGGTACGGACACCAGGGCGGTTTTTCAGACCCCTCCTCCGCCTCCCCTGCGCAGGTGTGAGCAAGGGTACACAGGGGCTCGCTGCGAGAGGGTGGACATCTTCTACCTGCGGGGTGACCAGGGACAGATCGTCATCATCTCCTTGATCGCAGCCATCGTCACCCTCATCATCTTTGTCGTCTGCGCCTGCCTCTGCAGTCAGTATGTGGGGGAATGGGGGCGAGGGGCGGGGAGGGAAGGGGCAGCCCCAGACTGGGGGTGAGTCCTGCCCACCTGCACTGGACAAGACCAGGTTTAATTTGGGATGCACTGCTGAGGCGAGACACAGCTTCTGAAGGTGCTGAGAGGGTGCAAGGGGCATTGTTTTGGGGCTGGAAACCATGTGTGATCCTATCCAGGAGTAGGGTAAGAGCAGAGGGAGGAGCAGCGTTGCTGCAGTGCCTCATTCTATTTTTTTTTGTTTCAATTATTATTTCCCTCCTCCAAGTCACTGTCGGAAGCAGCGGAGGAAGAGAAAGGCAGAAGAGATGGAGACACTAAACAAGAATTTGCCTTCCAAAAGTGAGGACGCGCTGGACACGGACACGGCGTGAAGGTGCGTGGGGCCGGGGGGCGGCTGAGCCTGGGGGAGGGGACACCCCCGGTTGGGGGGCGGCTGCTGGGGCTGCAATCGTCCCCTCTCTCCGCAGGAGCTCCAGGTGCCTGCGGGCAGGTCCCGGACAGAGGCAGCGGCGGGCAAGGGTTAAAACCTACAATGGCTTCAATAAAGGGGTGGTGGAAAGTGTCCGCATGTCGCCGTGGTCCTTACGGGTCCCTCTTGTCACCAGCCCGGGGGGGGGGGTCAGGCCGAGCCGTGCCCTGAGATCCCCTCAGCCCAACCCCACCAGCGACTCTTCCCAGACACCTTCCCCCCCCTCCCCGATGCGGGAACCCCGGTTCTCCCCCCGTCAGGTGAATGGGACACGGGAAGCTGTCACCGGTACCGGGTGAGCTGCTGTGCCGCCCAAAGACCACCGGGTGGCGCTGCGCTCTGCAGTGCCGCGCTGTGTCCGCCAGACGGCGACACTGTGCGGGAGGGAGGGGCGGGGTCGAGGGCGGGGCGTAGGGGCGGGGCCGAGGTGTGCCGGCCCGAGAGGGGCGTGGCCAAGCCACGCCCGGACGCGCCCCACGAGCGCAGCTGAACCCGCGGACACGTGATTCGGCGGCCTCCGAGGCTTCAAAAGCTCCCCCGGGCCGCCAGGGGGCGCCGCTCCGGCGGGCGCACGCGCAGAGGCGGGAGCGGGAGCGGGGCCGGCGGGAGCGGGTCCCGGTGCGGGCTCTGCGCGGCGGGGACTCTGCCGGTCCCGGACCCCCTTTGGTCCCGGTCCCGGACCCCTTTTGGTCACGGACCCCCTTTGGTCCCGGTCCCGAGCGCTGCGGCGGGAGCAGAGGCTCATCCCGGCGCCGGGCGAGGAGCCCGTTCGGCCCCGAGGCGGCGAGGACGTGCCCGGTGAGTGTCCCGGGGGCTCGGGGAGCGGGGCTGTGCTCGGGGCTTCGCCCCTCGTCCTGCTGCAGGCCGGGGAGGGGGCTCCCGTCCCCCGGCAGGGCTCCCCCGGGGCTGGAGGCTGCTGGGGGTGCAGGGGGGCCCCGCGGTTCTGAGCCGGGGCCGGGCCGGGCTGGGGGGTGTTCGGGGAGGCGGCAGCGGGCGCTGGGGGGTCCGGCCAGAGCCGCTGGCCCCGCTGGGCTGGTGGGGGCCGGGGGCTTTGGCCGCGGGGGTTTCTGCTCCAGCTCGGCCTGGGGGGCCGGGTTGTGGCCCCGTTTGTGGGTTCTGCACCAGTTTTGTTGTTCGGGGGTCTGTGGTTTTGGGGGAATTTGCAGCCGTGGTTTTTGGGGTCTGCACCTTTTGTTTTTTGGTGTCTGCAGCTTTTGTTTTTTGGTTTGTGCCCAAGTCTTTGTTGCATTGTGCACCCGTGGTTTTGGGGTTTGTGCACCCGTGGTTTTGGGGTTTCTGCACCTGTTGTGTTTGAGTTTGTTCAGCTGTTGCTTTTTTGGTTTCTGCACCTGTTGGTTTTGCTGTGTTGCCCCCATAGTAGTTGGTGTATGCACCTGTTTATTGGCAGTGTTCCAGATTGTATTTGGTCTGGGTTTGTGCTTGTGCCTCTTTTGTTGGGTGTGTACCCCAGTTTATTTGGTGGGTACCATTTATTCTTTGCTTTGTGTTTGTGCTTCTTGTGTTTCACATGAAGTTTGTGTGTGGCTGCAGTTGAGTTCTGGTTCTGATTTCTCTCTCTGGTCTCTTTCAGCTCCAGTGTGTGCAGCTTCCAGCTTGTTTGTGGTTCCAGCTCCTCTCCAGCTGCTTCTGGTTCCAGTTCTGCTCCAGCTCCAATTCAGCTTGTGCTTGTTCCAATGAGCTTGGCTTTGGGCCAGATCGTAAATCAATCACTGTCACAAGCTGCATATGAATATGACCTGTCATAATTAATCATGAATAAAGATGAACTAATTATCTAATAAGGAGTCCAGTGGTTGTACAGTCCTTGAACAAAAGGAGTAAAAAAAGGGGGGAAAATCACTTTTCGCGCCAGAAACTAAGTCCAACACCTGAAACAGCCTGGTGCATGCCAGCGTCCGAGCATTTGGGGGCCAGGGTGTCTGGACCCCCCCCCCTCCGGAGGGGGTCCCCCCTGCCTGGCCCCCCACCCTGCTCCTCCCCAGCCTCCCACTGCTGCCCACCCCCCTGCCCAGCGCCCCACCAGCCCCTGCCCAAGGGGCCGACCCGGCCCCTGGGTTTGAGCCCAGGAACAGCGACTGGGTCTCTGTTCCTGAGCCCAAAGCCCAGGCCTCGGCCCCAGGAGCCCCTTTCCCAGCCCCGAGAACGCAGCTCAGGCTCCGTTCTCAGGGCTGGGAAACGCCCGGCTGGCTCGGGGCTCCAGTTGCACAAGCACCCACGGAGCCAACAACCCCAGCGAACCCAACCCCGCGTGTGGTGTCGGGAGCCCCGGCGGTGTCGGGCGGTGCTTGAGAACTGGCTGGGGGGACCCGCGGAGCGGGCCCGGCCCCGTGTGGCCGCGGGCGGCTCGGCCGGGGACGGGGGGCGCCGGGCTCCGGCCCTCCGGGCTTTATTCCGCCCCGGCGCCCCGAGCCCCGCGGCTGCGGCTGCTGCTCCGCGGAGCCGCCCGGGCACCGGCTGCCCTCGCCCACCCGCCTCCGCCCCGAGACCCCCCGGCCCCGCGCTCCCAGCCCCGACCCCCGGCGCGGCGGCGCCCGGGCCGAGCTCCCCGCACCTCACCTGGGCCCCGCCGGGAGAGCCCGGACCGGCCGCTGACGCCCCCGCACGCACCGAGAAACCCGAACAAATCGAAACGCGCGCCTTAAATACCCTCGGCCCCGCCCCGCGCACGCGCTCTACGCTCCGCCCGCCCCGCCCCTCACACCTGTGCTGGCCCCGCCCCGCCCAAGTGCGCATGCGCCACCAGGCCCCGCCCCCACACCTGCGCTGGCCCCGCCCAAATGCGCATGCGCCACCAGGCCCCGCCTTGTGCACCTACGCTGGCCCCGCCCCGCCCAGGTGCGCTGCATTTCCGGCCCGCCCCGCGCACGCGCCGCCTCTTCTTCCGGCACAACCGCGGCGGTGCCGCTCCAGGCGGACGCTGGGAACGGACCGGGCGCTCCGGGGGAACCATCGAGCGGGACGCGGCGCTGCAGCCCCGGCCCGGCCCGGGGGCGGTGAGCTTGGGCTGCGGCTGGAACCGGGGACGGGTCTCGCGGGGACCGGGGCTGCGGCTCTGCCGGGGCTGCTGCCGGCCCGGGAGTCCCGGCCCCGGGCTTCGCTGCTTCCCGGGCGGCTGGGGCCGGAGGCTTCCGCTCCCCCGAGCGCCCGGAGCCCGAGTCCGTCCTCCCCGGCCACGTCCTGGCGGCAGGAGCAGCAGGAGCAGCGCTGGAACCGAGCCGGGAGCGGCCGGAGCTCCGGGGCTCAAGTCCCGCGTTCCCCCGCGGCTGCTGCCGGGCCGGGCTGCCGGGGACACCCCGGGAAGGCTGGAGCCACTGCGGCCCTAGGGCTGCTCCGGCACCGTCTGCCCGGACCCGCCGCACAGCTCGGGGCCGCCGGGGCCCGAACGGGGCTCCCGAGCCCCCGAACACCGACCGAGGAGGGGAAGGGGCGTCTTGGCTCTCACAGCCCTTCGGGCCCTGCACCCAGACCAGACACACCCGGGCGGCTCGGGGCTGAGCCCCGAACAAAAGCGCCCAAGTGAGTTGCATTTCAAGCACCCAAAACACAGGACTTGGTGTCTGACCCATCCATGGCCACATGAGCCTCGTGGCAACCACAGGAACACGGGGCTGAGTCTCCTCCTTCAGCCCCAGACCTGCCCCAGTAACACGGGTCCCCAGCCTTCCACACACAGCACTTTGTTTCCAGCCCCGCACAGGCCAAATGAGCCCGGTTATCAGTGCACACACATGGAGCAGTCTCTGTGACCCGGGTTCATGACGTAGTCTGTGTTGGTGAGCCCCACACTGCACAACTTAATATCTGTGACCCAGATTTAGGACTTAGTCTCTGTTTGTGAGCCTCCCAATTCAGAGTTAGTCTGTTTGTGAGCCCCCTCACTTCATGACTTAGTCTCTTTTTTTTGAGTCCCACAATTCATGACTTAGTCCAAGTCCTGCAGTTGGGGCTGGATAGGGGGTGCATTTGGGCAGAGGGAGGGCTCAGGGACAGAGATGACGTCATGAATTGTGGGAGTCACAAGAAAAAGACTAAGTCGTGAATCTGGGTCACAAACAGAGGCTAAGTCATGAATATGGGGCTCAGAGATTAAGGACATTGCAGGACTCACCAAAAAGAGACTAAGTCAGGAATTGCAGTGCTCACAAACAGAGACTAAGTTATAAATTGTGGGGCTGCCAAACAGGGGCTAAGTTGTGACTGTGGGTCACAGAGCTGTGTGTTGTGGTGTTGATTAAAACAGAGACTAAGTGGTGACTCTGGGTCACAGAGACTGCTCCATGTGTGTGCGCACTGATACCCGGGCTCATTTGGCCTGTGCGGGGCTGGAAACAAAGTGCTGTGTGTGGAAGGCTGGGGACCCGTGTTCCTGTGGTTGCCACGAGGCTCATGTGGCCATGGATGGGTCAGACACCAAGTCCTGTGTTTTGGGTGCTTGAAATGCAACTCACTTGGGCGCTTTTGTTCGGGGCTCAGCCCCCAGCCGCCTGGGTGTGTCCGGGCTGGGTGCAGGGCCCGAAGGGCTGTGAGAGCCAAGATGCCCCTTCCCCTCCTCGGTCGGTGTTCGGGGGCTCGGGAGCCCCGTTCGGGCCCCGGCGGCCCCGAGCTGTGCGGCGGGTCCGGGCAGACGGTGCCGGAGCAGCCCTAGGGCCGCAGTGGCTCCAGCCTTCCCGGGGTGTCCCCGGCAGCCCGGCCCGCCAGCAGCCGCGGGGGAACGCGGGACTTGAGCCCTGGAGCTCCGGCCGCTCCCGGCTCGGTTCCAGCGCTGCTGCTGCTGCTCCTGCCCGCCGGGACGGGGCCGGGGAGGCCGGACTCGGGCTCCGGGCGCTCGGGGGAGCGGAAGCCTCCGGTCCCGGCCGCCCAGGAAGCAGCGGAGGCCGGGGCCGGGACTCCCGGGCCGGCCGCAGCCCCGGTCCCCGCGAGACCCGTCCCCGGTTCCAGCCACAGCCCAAGCTCACCGCCCCCGGGCCGGGCCGGGGCTGCAGCGCCGCGTCCCGCTCGATGGTTCCCCCGGAGCGCCCAGTCCGTTCCCAGCGTCCGCCTGGAGCGGCGCCGCCGCGGTTGTGCCGGAAGAAGAGGCGGCGCGTGCGCGGGGCGGGCCGGAAATGCAGCGCACCGGGGCGGGGCCAGCGCAGGTGCACAAGGCGGGGCCTGGTGGCGCATGCGCATTTGGGAGGGGCGGGGCCAGCGCAGGTGTGGGGGCGGGGCCTGATGGCGCATGCGCACTTGGGCGGGGCGGGCCCAGCACAGGTGTGAGGGGCGGGGCGGGCGGAGCGTAGAGCGCGTGCGCGGGGCGGGGCCGAGGGTATTTAAGGCGCGCGTTTCGATTTGTTCGGGTTTCTCGGTGCGTGTGGGGGCGTCGGCGGCCGGTCCGGGCTCTCCCGGCGGGGCCCAGGTGAGGTGCGGGGAGCTCGGCCCGGGCGCCGCCGCGCCGGGGGTCGGGGCTGGGAGCGCGGGGCCGGGGGGTCTCGGGGCGGAGGCGGGTGGGCGAGGGCAGCCGGTGCCCGGGCGGCTCCGCGGAGCAGCAGCCGCAGCCGCGGGGCTCGGGGCGCCGGGGTGGAATAAAGCCCGGAGGGCCGGAGCCCGGCGCCCCCCGTCCCCGGCCGAGCCGCCCGCGGCCACACGGGGCCGGGCCCGCTCCGCGGGTCCCCCCAGCCAGTTCTCAAGCACCGCCCGACACCGCCGGGGCTCCCGACACCACACGCGGGGTTGGGTTCGCTGGGGTTGTGGGCTCCGTGGGTGCTTGTGCAACTGGAGCCCCGAGCCAGCCGGGCGTTTCCCAGCCCTGAGAACGGAGCCTGAGCTGCGTTCTCGGGGCTGGGAAAGGGGCTCCTGGGGCCGAGGCCTGGGCTTTGGGCTCGGGAACAGAGACCCAGTCGCTGTTCCTGGGCTCAAACCCAGGGGCCGGGTCGGCCCCTTGGGCAGGGGCTGGTGGGGCGCTGGGCAGGGGGGTGGGCAGCAGTGGGAGGCTGGGGAGGAGCAGGGTGGGGGGCCAGGCAGGGGGGACCCCCTCCAGAGGGGGGGGTCCGAACGCCCTGGCCCCCAAATGCTCGGATGCCGGCATGCACCAGGCTGTTTCAGGTGTTGGACTTAGTTTCTGGCGCGAAAAGTGATTTTCCCCCCTTTTTTTTACTCCTTTTGTTCAAGGACTGTTCAACCACTGGACTCATTATTAGATAATTAGTTCATCTTTATTCATGATTAATTATGACAGGTCATATTCATATGCAGCTTGTGACAGTGATTGATTTACGATCTGGCCCAAAGCCAAGCTCATTGGAACAAGCACAAGCTGAATTGGAGCTGGAGCAGAACTGGAACCAGAAGCAGCTGGAGAGGAGCTGGAACCACAAACAAGCTGGAAGCTGCACAGACTGGAGCTGAAAGAGACCAGAGAGAGAAATCAGAACCAGAACTCAACTGCAGCCACACACAAACTTCATGTGAAACACAAGAAGCACAAACACAAAGCAAAGAATAAATGGTACCCACCAAATAAACTGGGGTACACACCCAACAAAAGAGGCACAAGCACAAACCCAGACCAAATACAATCTGGAACACTGCCAATAAACAGGTGCACACACCAACTACTATGGGGGCAACACAGCAAAACCAACAGGTGCAGAAACCAAAAAAGCAACAGCTGAACAAACTCATACACAACAGGTGCAGAAACCCCAAAACCACAGGTGAACAATGCAACAAAGACTTGGGCACAAACCAAAAAACAAAAGGTGCAGACCCCAAAAACCAGTGCTGCAAATTCCCCCAAAACCACAGACCCCCGAACAACAAAACGGGTGTAGAACCCACAAACGGGGCCACAACCCGGCCCCCCAGGCCGAGCTGGAGCAGAAACCCCCGCGGCCAAAACCCCCGGCCCCCACCAGCCCGGCGGGGCCAGCGGCTCTGGCCGGACCCCCCAGCGCCCGCTGCCGCCTCCCCGAACACCCCCCAGCCCGGCCCGGCCCCGGCTCAGAACCGCGGGGCCCCCCCCGCACCCCCAGCAGCCTCCAGCCCCGGGGGAGCCCTGCCGGGGGACGGGACCCCCCTCCCCGGCCTGCAGCAGGACGAGGGGCGAAGCCCCGAGCACAGCCCCGCTCCCCGCGCCCCCGGGACACTCACCGGGCACGTCCTCGCCGCCTCCGGGCCGAACGGGCTCCTCGCCCGGCGCCGGGATGAGCCTCTGCTCCCGCCGCAGCGCTCGGGACCGGGACCAAACGGGCTACGGTCCGAGCCCGGCTCCGCGCAGGGCCCAGAGCCGCCCCGCGGCCCCGCCGAGTGGAAGCAGCTCCCCCGGCAGCAGCTGCCCCGGGCCCGGCAGAGCCCGCACCGGGACCCGCTCCCGCCGGCCCCGATCTCGCCTCTGCGCGTGCGCCTGCCGAAGAGGCGCCCCCTGGCGGCCCGGGGGAGCTTTTGAAGGCTCGGGGGACCGCCGCGTCACGTGACCGCGGGCTCAGCTGCGCTCGCGGGGCGCGTGCGTTCGCGGCTTGGCCCCGCCCCTCTCGGTCCGGCACACCTCGGCCCCGCCCCTAGGCCCCGCCCTCGATCCCGCCCCTCTCTCTCGCACAGTGGCGCCGCCTGGCGGACACAGCGCGGCACTGCACAGCGCAGCGCCACCCGGTGGTCTTTCGGCGGCACCGCAGCCCCCGGTACCGGTGACAGCTTCCCGTGTCCCATTCACCTGGCGGGGAGAACCCGGGTCCCCGCTTCGGGGAGCGGGGGCGAAGGTGTCTGGGAAGAGTCCCTGGTGGGAATAGGCTGGGGGAAGCAAAGGGCACGGCTCGGTCTGACTGGGGGGGCCTGATGACAAGAGGGACTCGTAAGGACCACGGCGACATGCGGACACTTTCCACCACCCCTTCATTGAAGCCATTGTAGGTTTTAACCCTTGCCCGCCGCTGCCTCTGTCCGGGACCTGCCCGCAGGCACCTGGAGCTCCTGCGGAGAGAGGGGACGATTGCAGCCCCAGCAGCCGCCCCCCAACCGGGGGTGTCCTCTCCCCCCAGGCTCAGCCGCCCCCCGGCCCCACGCACCTTCACGCCGTGTCCGTGTCCAGCGCGTCCTCGCTGCGGGCTCGGCTGCGCTGACGGGAAACAAACGAGGCACCAACGGCAACCAGACAAACAGGGGAACGCACCGAACAAACGCGGCACAGCACCGACCCCATGGAAACCGGGCACCGCGGCCCCGCTGCGGGCTCAGCTGCGCTCGGGGCGCGGCCGAGCGGGTTGGCCACGCCCCTTCGCATCTGCGCCCCGCCCCCTCTCATCTCGGCCCCGCCCCCTGTTACTTCGGCCTCGCCCCCTCCCAGTCCGTCCCGCCCCCCCCGCAGCCCGGGATGGCGCCGCCTGGCGGACACCGCGCGGCCCTGCAGAGCGCAGCGCCATCTCGTGTCCGTTCGGCGGCACCGCAGCCGGGGCAGGGACAGCGGGGCCGGGACTGTCACAGGGGGAGTCACACGGGAACGACCCCCGGGCAGCCCCGGTTCGTGTTCCCGCTTCGCTCTCCCCCTCGTGGCACAACTCCTGTCGCTGCCGCCCCCGACCCAAAACGAACCTCCCAGCCCCAAGCCCCCAGTCCCAGGGCTGCACTTGGATTTTCCGAACGGTTCTGCCGCATTTTCCGCAGCAAACGCCACGTCTCGGGTGTTAAACGAGGGGTTCCTGGGGCTGCACCCAAAGCCCTGGGGTCGCTGCTGGAGCTGCTCTGCCCTCCCCAAGAGCATAAAAACAACAGCACAACTTTTCTTACCTTTTTATAAAGTCGTCTATAAAAGGTGTTTCTCACCAACCCAAAGCAGGCGCTCCGTTAAACTTCCGTCCCGTCGTGCGGATCGTTCTGCGCTTTGACTCCCCCGTTCAGCCGCTGCCCCTTTACTGACTCCTGCAAACACCAACAGAGCAGCTCATTGTGGTTTGGGGAGCACCCGCAATCGTGCTCATCACCAACTGAGGTGTTCGGCCTTCTCATCTGCCTTTCGCAACTGCACTAATTAACTCAGGAACGTTAATAAAGTCTTGCTAAGAAGCTCATTTCCCAACTGCTTTCAAAAAACAAAGCACCTTCACCACCAGAATAAATTCCTCACCTCTGTTTCCCGTGCTAGAGTTTGTTTCTTACCTGGCTCCGCTGTTACTTTGCGGTACAACAGACACAGCCCACTGGGGTACAAATACGGCCTGTCTGGGGAAATCCCGACATCAAATCCTGCCAGAGCCTCCCCAGCGCGGATTCGGTGTCTCTGGGCAGCGTGGGGCCCGGCGCCCGCCATTCACCCAGCGAACCCGGGACGTCCCGGGCACAGACGGGAGCTTTGGGGCCCCCGAGCCCCCGGGCACGGACCTGGTAGAGAGCGTCCACCCTGAGCGTGAAGCCGTCGACTCCGGGCGCGCTGCTGACGGAGCGGAACTCGGCCAGGTCGGAAGCGAAGTGGGCGTCGAAAGGCACGTCCTGGAAATACTGATCGGTCACCTCGGGCTGGGTTCGGTCCTGGCACCGGAGAGAGGGGACGAGGGGGTTGCGACCCGCACGATCTGGCGCTGGTTCAGCGCTGAGTGTGTCAGGCCCGCAGAACTGACCGTAGGGACGGGTGTGAGCAGCCCGCTGGGGTGTGCTTACTTACCAAGAGCAGAAATCGGTGCTTCAGGTGCTTGTTGGGCTGGATGCAGCCGTACTGGGGCCCCTCGTCACAGACGGTGCCGGTGGGGTCGAAGAAAGGCACGTGCCCGTCCTTGCCCGTGCACAGATAGACCTTTTCCAGCTGCAGCTTGTAGGCGGCGTTCAGGTTCTGTTCGGGGTTCCAGAGCACGCGGCCGTACAGGATTTGCCCTGAGGAGGGTGGGGGAAAAACGGTCGGGCTAAGTTCTCCAGAAGACAACAAATATGAACGAACAAGAGGAGCCTGGTGAGAGCCAAATGCACCGAGCCACGTGCGGTTCTGGCTCTGCAGGGCTGGGTTTGCGTGTGCAGGCGACAGAACGCCGTGCAGAGCACGTTCTTGTCCCTGGGCGTGCTGTGCCAGGGCTGGAAAAGAGGCAAAGCCCAGCCTGGTTTACCCCTCTCTCTCACAGGCGTGGAAGCTGGGAAGACGGAAACGTCAGGGACGAGGGGAACAGGTGAGAAGGAACAACATGGAACTCCCACCCTTTGAAAAAACCCCTTTGTAATCTGCCACAGACATTTCGGACTGGGTGGGATCCGTCAGAAACACCTTCTCGTTGTTGCAGAGCTGGAACTCCGTGTTCAGGGAGCAGGCGAGGGGAGCCGGGCGGTTCGTCTGCTGGAAGGCGATGGGGATCGGGAACCTGACACGGGCACTAAAAGAGGCAAAAGGAGAGGCTGGGGCTGCCCGCGCCCCGAGCGCCCGCGCTGCTTTCCCCCTGCTCCTCTGCTTCAGCGCCGCCGGTCCAGCCGCCCGTGGGCCGTGGCGCTCAGCCCCTGCCCCTTCCCGCTGCCGTCGCCGCCGGCACACGGGACCACAAACCCCCGACCGCGCTGGGACCGTCCTGCCGGGACGGTGACAAGTCCTTACCGCTCGGAGCGCGGGCCGCTGTGCGCACACCCGCAGGCGCGGCGCGGGAAGAGCCAGAGGCCATAACGCACCGCAAAGAGCTGCTTGGATTTTCGCTCCCTCTCCACCGGGGCATCTCCGAAGCCGCACCTGAGCTCCCAGCAGAGGTGGCACCGGCGGGGACGCAGGCGCTGGCCGGTCCAGCCCTGCCGGGAGATCACCGGGCCCGCTGAGCTCGCCTGTGTTTCACGGCTTCAGGCCGGCGCGGCCTCCCGCTCTTTCTCTCTGCAAAGCAGGAATCGCAGCCATAGCCATGGGGTGCCTGGAGTTTCCCTCAGGCCTGCGTATCTAACACAGAGGTTCTGCTCATCAAGCACACGAGGCCGGTAAAACAATCAGTGTGATGTATGTGCGTTTCCCACAGACAGGCGACAGTCACTTGAGCGTATTTACATTGCCAAATCCTCCGCTCTATCCCCGTACATTCCACCCTCTCTCTCACCTGACTTGCGTCTGCTGGGGCCAACAAAGCCAGAGTTATTCATCCGGGCCTGTGAGGTGTAGCACAGAGCAACCTACAGGGGCACACAATAAACACATACAGAAAAAGGAAAAAGCATATTTCTGCAATGATCAGGTGTCCCGTTCATCTTGTCAAGGAATTAAAGGAGTCATTCAGCCAGGCGTTAGTTCCCAAGATGCCAGACGTCGCCTTCCGTGCCGGCCCGTTCATCATCTGTGCTGAAGCAACACACGCCTTCAGAATCAAAGCAGCACTTGCAGCTACTGCCTACTCAGAGAAACAGCAATAAGAAACATTACTGTTGAGATCTCTTGGCCCAGCACGGTTCTGTAACACAGCTATGGGGTTCTCACCTTCCAGTAACACAGGGGCTGCTGCTCCAGCTCCTCAGCTGCGGTCACTCTGGGTTTAACACCTGCTGTGGGCTGATTGCCCACACAGACTGGAAAGTCCTGGCCCGCACTTTTTCAGGTTGGACTTCAGTTGGATGTTGAGTGTGCGACACCAATAACATTGTTCCAGTGCTGCCTCCTCCAGATAAAACACAGGCGTTCACTGAAGAAACCTGATATACAAGAGCTCGAGAATCTGATGTTAGTAAAGGATGTAACGTAAGAGGAGAAGTCAGGGTACAAATCCATACAGCATGCTCTGAGCCATATGAATTTTTCCATCTAGATCAACAGGCTGCAGTCCCACTTCACAATCCATTGGTGTGAACAGTTTTATTTCCCCTGTAGTTAGTGCTGACACTGCATCCACAGAAGTGTATACATATTGCCAACCCGTACATGGGGGTGCGGGGCCAATATAATCAACCTGACAAGTATTCCAGGCCCACTGACCCCGTTTTACCTCTCCCCATGCTCTTTAATGTAGCTGTGTACAGGCAGCAGGATGATGTGAGCATGTTTTACAAGTATATAACAGCAAAGGGGTTTGATTGTGACCAATGTCCCATGCGTGTGCAGCGTAAGCTGATCCATGTCCACAAGCTATAGGCACATTTAGAGCTTGAGCATGCAGCTCAGCAGAGGTCACATTATCTGCTTTCTTACTGTTTTGAGACTCAAATGAATCAACTTGGGATTCGAAGAGTGTTTTGTGGTAAGAGTACAAACGTGAGAACACAAAAACTCACTTTTGGCCTATTTTTCCTTTTGTTCCTTAGCAATACACGCTAGCAGCCGGTCTACATTCTCTTGCAGCTCATAGCACCGCTCTGCTTGAGCAGTAATTACTTCTTGTGCAATCGCCTTTGCATCCTGTAAAATCTTAACCTCCTCTTCCAATTCCCTCATTTTACTCTTCAATGCAACAACGTCACGATCAGGAGCTCTAAGACCGGTAACAAATAACCATCCCAATCTCCCCGCTGATTTGCGAGACGAAGTTGATGCCGCTCTCCATGGAAACTTTAGCATAGCTGCTTGAATTACCTGGGGGGTGATCACCGCCCCATCATCAATCTCAGGCCAGGCCTCCCATGGAGCAAATTCAGACAGGAGAGCAGCCACGGGAGCCCAGCGCTCCGTACTGGGCCATCCCGGAATTTGGGGAGTCACCCTCGAGTCCTCCCCTGTCCCTGGCTTTCTTTTGCAAGGTGCAAGTCACCTGAGCGTGTTTACATGGATCTGCTCCAGCAGATGCGGGAGGGACAAACGTGACCCGTGGGTTTAATTTGAGCCTCTGTGCGAGCAGCGGGACTGAAGGAAGAAACAGTCACGGGCAGAACTGAGAGAAAGGAATTCCTTCTAAAAGTGAACCACATTTTCCTACATCTTAACACACCGACCTCCACCAAGCACAGCGCTACTGATTAAGCTGTGGACGCAAAATCCCGCTTTTAACTTGCTGACGGCAGAACAACCTCGAACACATCATCAGCGCTGGTGTCTGTCTGCCCCGGCTTAACTAGAAAAGCGCATTTTCAATGGAAGCAACGGGTTTTGTTCTCCGAGTCTGTAACACGGGCCGGTTCCTGAGCAGCCACACAACTGCTGTGCCCGCGGCTGCTCCAAGGGCCACAGGGATGCTCTGGGTTCGGTTCATGGCACACACACCATCGGTTCAGAAGCTGAACCCGCCAGCCTCACCCATTGTAGGAGCTGGTGGCTCTGCAGAGCTGGGAGGGCGAGTCGAAGGTCCGAGCGCTCCACAGCAGCTGCAGACCGAACTGGATCCCCCCAGGTGCTCCGGGGTCAGGGAAGCCGAGCTGGCGTGGGGCAGGCTGTGGTGCTCCAGCACAAACAGCCCTGGGGCAGGACACGGGGGGACGGGTCAGGCAGCGCAGGGGGACTCGTCCCGGGAACAGCGACCCGGCCCGGCCCTGGCGATCCGGGAATGAAGGGGACGGGCGGGTGGACCCGGGCTGTGGCAGAGCAGGGAGCTGACGGACCCTCGGCTGGGCCGGGGAACGTGAGGAAGGACAGCGGGGACGGCCGGGGGGCTCTGCCCGCTCCGGCTTCGTGTTGACCTGAGCGCGGGAGCGGGGCGACACCGGGACCCCCCGGAGAGGAGCGGGGGACAGCGGGACTCTCGCCGGGCACAGCGGGGCAGGGACGCCCGGCCAGCCCTGCCGGCGGGGACTCGCTCCCTTCTCGGGGAGACACACAAGCCCGCGGGGGCCGGAGCGCCGGGCTCGGGGGGGCCGGTCAGTGCCCCCCCCGCCGCCGGGGTTTGTCGGTGCTGCGCGGGCGGGCGCTGGGACCCTGCGGACAACGGGCCGGACCCCTCTGGCCACGCCCCCGCGCCCCGAGCTCCGCCCCAGCGGAGCCTCCTCCCCCGGGCCGGGCGGGGTGGGGTCAGGGCGCCTGCGCGCCGGGTCCGAGTAGTTTAGTCCCCTGGCGGCCGCCGTCCCATCTCATTGTGTCTGCGGCTCCGGGTCGGGCGGGTTGGGGTCCCGGTCGTGGCTGCGGCCCCGGGGGCAGCGGCGGCACCGCGGGCGGGGGGACCGGCCCGGGCCTTCGGCGGCAGCTCGGAGCGGCGGAGGGGCCGAGTTCGCCCGCCCCAGGTGAGAGGCACGGTCGGCCCGGGGAGCGGCAGCAGCGGGGGTCTCGGGGTGGAGGCGTGTGGGCGAGGGCAGCCGGTGCCCGGGCGGCTCCGCGGAGCAGCAGCCGCAGCCGCGGGGCTCGGGGCGCCGGGGGGAATAAAGCCCGGAGGGCCGGAGCCCGGCGCCCCCCGTCCCCGGCCGAGCCGCCCGCGGCCACACGGGGCCGATCCCGCTCCGCGGGTACCCCCAGCCAGTTCTCAAGCACCGCCCGACACCGCCGGGGCTCCCGGCGCGGCCCCGACACCACACGCGGGGTTGGGGCTGTTGGGGTGTTTTGGGGGCACAGCAGCTGGGCTGTGAGATGGAGGACGAGCTGCGGGGGCTGCCGAGGGACAGGAGCTCCCTGGGGGGCTCACAATCGAGAGACTAAGTCATGAATTGTGGGGCTCACAACAAAGACACTAAAACGTGAATCTGGGTCACAAACAGAGGCTAAGTTGTGAATTGTGGGGCTCACAATCCAGAGACTAAGTCGTGAATCTGGGTTACAGAGACTAAGTCATGAATTGGGGGGACTCACAGAGACTAAGTTATGAATTGTGGGGCTCGCAATCCAGAGACTAAGTCGTTAATCTGGGTTACAAAGACTAAGTCATGAATTGGGGGAGCTCACAGAGACTCAGTTATGAATTGTGGGGCTCACAAACCAGAGACTAAGTCATGAATTGGGGAGGCTCTCAAACACACTAAGTCCTAATTTGGGTCACAGAGACTAAGTCATGAATTTGGGGATCAGAAATTAAGTTGTGCATTGTGGGGCTCACCAAAAAGAGGAATTGAAGAGCTCACAAACAGAGACTAAGTTATGAATTGTGGGGCTTACAAACCAGAGACTAAGTCGTGAATCTGGGTCACAGAGACTAAGTCATGAATGGAGGGGGCTCACAAACAGAGACTAAGTCGTGAATCTGGGTCACAGAGACTACTTTATGAATTGTGGGGCTCACAAACAGAGACTAAGTCATGAATTGAGGGGGCTCACAAACAGAGACTAAGTCGTGAATTGAGGAGGCTCACAAACAGAGACTAAGTCGTGAATCTGGGTCACAGAGATTAAGTCGTGAATTGAGGGGGCTCACAAACAGAGACTAAGTCGTGAATCTGGGTCACAGAGACTAAGTCATGAATTGAGGGGGCTCACAAACAGAGACTAAGTCGTGAATCTGGGAGCTCACAAACAGAGACTAAAGTCGTGAATTGTGGGGCTCAGAAACAGAGACTAAGTCATGAATCTGGGTCATGGAGCTGTGTGTTGTGGTGTTGATTAAAACAGAGACTAAGTGGTGACTCTGGGTCACAGAGACTGCTCCATGTGTGTGTGCACTGATACCCGGGCTCATTTGGCCTGTGCGGGGCTGGAAACAAAGTGCTGTGTGTGGAAGGCTGGGAACCCGTGTTACTGGGGCAGGTCTGGGGCTGAAGGAGGAGACTCAGCCCCGTGTTCCTGTGGTTGCCACGAGGCTCATGTGGCCATGGATGGGTCAGACACCAAGTCCTGTGTTTTGGGTGCTTGAAATGCAACTCACTTGGGCGCTTTTGTTCGGGGCTCAGCCCGGAGCCGCCCGGGTGTGGCCGGGGTGGGTGCAGGGCTCGAAGAGCTGTGAGAGCCAAGACGCCCCTTCCCCTCCTCGGTCGGTGTTCGGGGGCTCGGGAGCCCCGTTCGGGCCCCGGCGGCCCCGAGCTGTGCGGCGGGTCCGGGCAGACGGTGCCGGGGCAGCCCCAGGGCCGCCGGTGGCTCCAGCCTTCCCGGGGTGTCCCCGGCAGCCCGGCCCGGCAGCAGCCGCGGGGGAACGCGGGACTTGAGCCCCGGAGCTCCGGCCGCTCCCGGCTCGGTTCCAGCGCTGCTGCTGCTGCTCCTGCCCGCCGGGACGGGGCCGGGGAGGCCGGACTCTGGCTCCGGGCGCTCGGGGGAGCAGAAGCCTCCGGTCCCGGCCGCCCAGGAAGCAGCGGAGCCCGGGGCCGGGACTCCCGGGCCGGCAGCAGCCCCGGCAGAGCCGCAGCCCCGGTCCCCGCGAGACCCGTCCCCGGTTCCAGCCGCAGCCCAAGCTCACCGCCCCCGGGCCGGGCCGGGGCTGCAGCGCCGCGTCCCGCTCGATGGTTCCCCCGGAGCGCCCGGTCCGTTCCCAGCGTCCGCCTGGAGCGGAGCCGCCGCGGTTGTGCCGGAAGAAGAGGCGGCGCGTGCGCGGGGCGGGCCGGAAATGCAGCGCACCTGGGCGGGGCGGGGCCAGCGTAGGTGCACAAGGCGGGGCCTGGTGGCGCATGCGCATTTGGGCGGGGCGGGGCCTAGTGGCGCATGCGCACTTGGGCGGGGCGGGGCCAGCACAGGTGTGAGGGGCGGGGCGGGCTGCGCGTAGAGCGCGTGCGCGGGGCGGGGCCGAGGGTATTTAAGGCGCGCGTTTCGATTTGTTCGGGTTTCTCGGTGCGTGCGGGGGCGGCAGCGGCCGGTCCGGGCTCTCCCGGCGGGGCCCAGGTGAGGTGCGGGGAGCTCGGCCCGGGCGCCGCCGCGCCGGGGCTCGGGGCTGGGAGCGCGGGGCCGGGGGGTCTCGGGGCGGAGGCGGGTGGGCGAGGGCAGCCGGTGCCCGGGCGGCTCCGCGGAGCAGCAGCCGCAGCCGCGGGGCTCGGGGCGCCGGGGGGAATAAAGCCCGGAGGGCCGGAGCCCGGCGCCCCCCGTCCCCGGCCGAGCCGCCCGCGGCCACACGGTGCCGGGCCCGCTCCGCGGGTCCCCCTAGCCAGTTCTCAAGCACCGCCCGACACCGCCGGGGCTCCCGACACCACACGCGGGGTTGGGTTCGCTGGGGTTGTGGGCTCCGTGGGTGCTTGTGCAACTGGAGCCCCGAGCCAGCCGGGCGTTTCCCAGCCCTGAGAACGGAGCCTGAGCTGCGTTCTCGGGGCTGGGAAGGGGCTCCTGGGGCCGAGGCCTGGGCTTTGGGCTCGGGAACAGAGACCCAGTCGCTGTTCCCGGGCTCAAACCCAGGGGCCGGGTCGGCCCCTTGGGCAGGGGCTGGTGGGGCGCTGGGCAGGGGGAGGGGGGTGGGCATCAGTGGGAGGCTGGGGAGGAGCAGGGTGGGGGGCCAGGCAGGGGGGACCCCCTCCGGAGGGGGGGGGTCCGGACGCCCTGGCCCCCAAATGCTCGGACGCCGGCATGCACCAGGCTGTTTCAGGTGTTGGACTTAGTTTCTGGCGCGAAAAGTGATTTTCCCCCCTTTTTTTACTCCTTTTGTTCAAGGACTGTTCAACCACTGGACTCCTTATTATATAATTAGTTCATCTTTATTCATGATTAATTATGACAGGTCATATTCATATGCAGCTTGTGACAGTGATTGATTTACGATCTGGCCCAAAGCCAAGCTCATTGGAACAAGCACAAGCTGAACTGGAGCTGGAGCAGAACTGGAACCAGAAGCAGCTGGAGAGGAGCTGGAACCACAAACAAGCTGGAAGCTGCACAGACTGGAGCTGGAGCTGAAAGAGACCAGAGAGAGAAATCAGAACCAGAACTCAACTGCAGCCACACACACACTTCATGTGAAACACAAGAGGCACAAACACAAAGTGAAAAAACACACTGAACAAATGTGGGCACAAGCACAAACCCAATAAAAAGTGGTCACTACCAATAAAACAGCTGCACCCAAGAAATAATATGGGGGCACACACCAAAACCAACAGGTACATAAACCGAAAAAGCAACAGCTGAACAAACTCAAACACAACAGGTGCAGAAACCCCAAAACCACGGGTGCACAAACCCCAAAACCACGGGTGCACAATCCAACAAAGACTTGGGCACAAAACAAAAAACAAAAAGTACAGACCCCAAAAACCACGGCTGCAATTTCCCCCAAACCCACAGACCCCCGAACAACAAAACGGGTGCAGAACCCACAAACGGTGCCACAACCCAGCCCCCCAGGCCGAGCTGGAGCAGAAACCCCCGCGGCCAAAGCCCCCGGCCCCCACCAGCCCAGCGGGGCCAGCGGCTCTGGCCGGACCCCCCAGCGCCCGCTGCCGCCTCCCCGAACACCCCCCAGCCCGGCCCGGCCCCGGCTCAGAACCGCGGGGCCCCCCCCGCAACCCCAGCAGCCTCCAGCCCCGGGGTAGCCCTGCCGGGGGACTGGACCCCCCTCCCCGGCCTGCAGCAGGACGAGGGGCGAAGCCCCGAGCACAGCCCCGCTCCCCGCGCCCCCGGGACACTCACCGGGCACGTCCTCGCCGCCTCGGGGCCGAACGGGCTCCTCGCCCGGCGCCGGGATGAGCCTCTGCTCCCGCCGCAGCGCTCGGGACCGGGACCAAAGGGGCTCCGGTCCGAGCCCGGCTCCGCGCAGGGCCCAGAGCCGCCCCGCGGCCCCGCCGAGTGGAAGCAGCTCCCCCGGCAGCAGCTGCCCCGGGCCCGGCAGAGCCCCCGCCGGGCAGAGCCCGCACCGGGACCCGCTCCCGCCGGCCCCGCTCCCGCCTCTGCGCGTGCGCCCGTCGAAGCGGCGCCCCCTGGCGGTCCGGGGGACTTTTTGAAGCCTCGGGGGGCCGCCGCGTCACGTGACCGCGGGCTCAGCTGTGCTCGCGGGGCGCGTCCGGGCGCGGCTTCGCCCCGCCCCTCTCGGTCCGGCACACCTCGGCCCCGCCCCTAGGCCCCGCCCTCGACCCCGCCCCTCCGTCCCGCACAGTGGCCCCGCCTGGCGGACACAGCGCGGCACTGCAGAGCGCCGTGGGCGGCACCGCAGCTCCCCCGGGACCGGTGACAGCTTCACGTGTCCCATTCACCTGGCGGGGAGAACCCGGGTCCCCGCTTCGGGGAGCGGGGGGGAAGGTGTCTGGGAAGAATCCCTGGTGGGAATAGGCTGGGGGAAGCAAAGGGCACGGCTCGGTCTGACTGGGGGGGGCTGATGACAAGAGGGACCCGTAAGGACCACGGCGACATGCGGACACTTTCCACCACCCCTTTATTGAAGCCATTGTAGGTTTTAACCCTTGCCCGCCGCTGCCTCTGTCCGGGACCTGCCCGCAGGCACCTGGAGCTCCTGCGGAGAGAGGGGACGATTGCAGCCCCAGCAGCCGCCCCCCAACCGGGGGTGTCCCCTCCCCCCAGGCTCAGCCGCCCCCCGGCCCCACGCACCTTCACGCCGTGTCCGTGTCCAGCGCGTCCTCGCTGCGGGCTCGGCTGCGCTGACGGGAAACAAACGAGGCACCAACGGCAACCAGACAAACAGGGGAACGCACCGAACAAACGCGGCACAGCACCGACCCCATGGAAACCGGGCACCGCGGCCCCGCTGCGGGCTCAGCTGCGCTCGGGGCGCGGCCGAGAGGGTTGGCCACGCCCTCTCGCATCTCCGCCCCGCCCTCTGTTACCTCGACCTCGCCCCCTCCCACTGGGTCCCGCCCCCCCCGCAGCCCGGGATGGCGCCGCCTGGCGGACACCGCGCGGCCCTGCAGAGCGCAGCGCCATCTCGTGTCCGTTCGGCGGCACCGCAGCCGGGGCAGGGACAGCGGGGCCGGGACTGTCACAGGGGGAGTCACACGGGAACGACCCCCGGGCAGCCCCGGTTCGTGTTCCCGCTTCGCTCTCCCCCTCGTGGCACAACTCCTGTCGGTGCCGCCCCCGCCCCAAAACGAACCTCCCAGCCCCGAGCCCCCAGTCCCAGGGCTGCACTTGGGTTTTCTGGACGGTTCTGCCGCATTTTCCGCAGCAAATGCCGCGTCTCGGGTGTTAAACGAGGGGTTCCTGGGGCTGCTGAGGGCTCCCAAAGCCTTGGGGTCGCTGCTGGAGCTGCTCTGCCCTCCCCAAGAGCATAAAAACAACAGCACAACTTTTCTTACCTTTTTATAAAGTCGTCTATAAAAGGTGTTTCTCACCAACCCAAAGCAGGCGCTCCGTTAAACTTCCGTCCCGGCGTGCGGATCGTTCTGCGCTTTGACTCCCCCGTTCAGCCGCTGCCCCTTTACTGACTCCTGCAAACACCAACAGAGCAGCTCGGTGTGGTTTGGGGAGCACCCGCAATCGTGCTCATCACCAACTGAGGTGTTCGGCCTTCTCATCTGCCTTTCGCAACTGCACTAATTAACTCAGGAACGTTAATAAAGTGTTGCTAAGGAGCTCGTTTCCCGACTGCTTTCAAAAAACAAAGCACCTTCACCACCAGAATAAATTCCTCACCTCTGTTTCCCGTGCTAGAGTTTGTTTCTTACCTGGCTCCGCTGTTACTTTGCGGTACAACAGACACAGCCCACTGGGGTACAAATACGGCCTGTCTGGGGAAATCCCGACATCAAATCCTGCCAGAGCCTCCCCAGCGCGGATTCGGTGTCTCTGGGCCGCGTGGGGCCCGGCGCCCGCCATTCACCCAGCGAACCCGGGACGTCCCGGGCACAGACGGGAGCTTTGGGGCCCCCGAGCCCCCGGGCACGGACCTGGTAGAGAGCGTCCACCCTGAGCGTGAAGCCGTCGACTCCGGGCGCGCTGCTGACGGAGCGGAACTCGGCCAGGTCGGAAGCGAAGTGGGCGTCGAAAGGCACGTCCTGGAAATACTGATCGGTCACCTCGGGCTGGGTTCGGTCCTGGCACCGGAGAGAGGGGACGAGGGGGTTGCGACCCGCACGATCTGGCGCTGGTTCAGCGCTGAGTGTGTCAGGCCCACAGAACTGACCGTAGGGACGGGTGTGAGCAGCCCGCTGGGGTGTGCTTACTTACCAAGAGCAGAAATCGGTGCTTCAGGTGCTTGTTGGGCTGGATGCAGCCGTACTGGGGCCCCTCGTCACAGACGGTGCCGGTGGGGTCGAAGAAAGGCACGTGCCCGTCCTTGCCCGTGCACAGATAGACCTTTTCCAGCTGCAGCTTGTAGGCGGCGTTCAGGTTCTGTTCGGGGTTCCAGAGCACGCGGCCGTACAGGATTTGCCCTGAGGAGGGTTGGGGAAATATGGTCGGGCTAAGTTCTCCAGAAAACAACAAAAATGAACGAACAAGAGGAGCCTGGTGAGAGCCAAATGCACGGAGCCACGTGCGGTTCTGGCTCTGCAGGGCTGGGTTTGCGTGTGCAGGCGACAGAACGCCGTGCAGAGCACGTTCTTGTCCCTGGGCGCGCTGTGCCAGGGCTGGAAAAGGGGCAAAGCCCAGCCTGGTTTACCCCTCTCTCTCGCAGGCGTGGAAGCTGGGAAGACGGAAACGTCAGGGACGAGGGGAACAGGTGAGAAGGAACAACACGGAACTCCCACCCTTTGAAAAAACCCCTTTGTAATCTGCCAGAGACATTTCGGACTGGGTGGGATCCGTCAGAAACACCTTCTCGTTGTTGCAGAGCTGGAACTCCGTGTTCAGGGAGCAGGCGACGGGAGCCGGGCGGTTCGTCTGCTGGAAGGCGATGGGGATCGGGAACCTGACACGGGCACTAAAAGAGGCAAAAGGAGAGGTTGGGGCTGCCCGCGCCCCGAGCGCCCGCGCTGCTTTCCCCCTGCTCCTCTGCTTCAGCGCCGCCGGTCCAGCCGCCCGTGGGCCGTGGCGCTCAGCCCCTGCCCCTTCCCGCTGCCGTCGCCGCCGGCACACGGGACCACAAACCCCCGACCGCGCTGGGACCGTCCTGCCGGGACGGTGACAAGTCCTTACCGCTCGGAGCGCGGGCCGCTGTGCGCACACCCGCAGGCGCGGCGCGGGAAGAGCCAGAGGCCATAACGCACCGCAAAGAGCCGCTTGGATTTTCGCTCCCTCTCCACCGGGGCATCTCCGAAGCCGCACCTGAGCTCCCAGCAGAGGTGGCACCGGCGGGGACGCAGGCGCTGGCCGGTCCAGCCCTGCCGGGAGATCACCGGGCCCGCTGAGCTCGCCTGTGTTTCACGGCTTCAGGCCGGCGCGGCCTCCCGCTCTTTCTCACCGCAAAGCAGGAATCGCAGCCATAGCCATGGGGTGCCTGGAGTTTCCCTCAGGCCTGCGTATCTAACACAGAGGTTCTGCTCATCAAGCACACGAGGCCGGTAAAACAATCAGTGTGATGTATGTGCTTTTCCCACAGACAGGCGCCAGTCACCTGAGCGTATTTACATTGCCAAATCCTCCGCTCTGTCCCCGTACATTCCACCCTCTCGCTCACCTGACTTGCGTCTGCTGGGGCCAACAAAGCCAGAGTTATTCATCCGGGCCTGTGAGGTGTAGCACAGAGCAACCTACAGGGGCACACAATAAACACATACAGAAAAAGGAAAAAGCATATTTCTGCAATGATCAGGTGTCCCGTTCATCTTGTCAAGGAATTAAAGGAGTCATTCAGCCAGGCGTTAGTTCCCAAGATGCCAGACGTCGCCTTCCGTGCCAGCCCGTTCATCATCTGTGCTGAAGCAACACACGCCTTCAGAATCAAAGCAGCACTTGCAGCTACTGCCTACTCAGAGAAACAGCAATAAGAAACATTACTGTTGAGATCTCTTGGCCCAGCACGGTTCTGTAACACAGCTATGGGGTTCTCACCTTCCAGTAACACAGGGGCTGCTGCTCCAGCTCCTCAGCTGCGGTCACTCTGGGTTTAACACCTGCTGTGGGCTGATTGCCCACACAGACTGGAAAGTCCTGGCCCGCACTTTTTCAGGTTGGACTTCAGTTGGATGTTGAGTGTGCGACACCAATAACATTGTTCCAGTGCTGCCTCCTCCAGATAAAACACAGGCGTTCACTGAAGAAACCTGAAATGCAAGAGCTCGAGAATCTGATGTTAGTAAAGGATGTAACGTAAGAGGAGAAGTCAGGGTACAAATCCATACAGCATGCTCTGAGCCATATGAATTTTTCCATCTAGATCAACAGGCTGCAGTCCCACTTCACAATCCATTGGTGTGAACAGTTTCATTTCCCCTGTCGTTAGTGCTGACACTGCATCCACAGAAGTGTATACACATTGCCAACCCCTACATGGGGGTGCGGGGCCAATATAATCAACCTGACAAGTATTCCAGGCCCACTGACCCCGTTTTACCTCTCCCCATGCTCTTTAATGTAGCTGTGTACAGGCAGCAGGATGATGTGAGCATGTTTTACAAGTATATAACAGCAAAGGGGTTTGATTGTGACCAATGTCCCATGCGTGTGCAGCGTAAGCTGATCCATGTCCACAAGCTATAGGCACATTTAGAGCTTGAGCATGCAGCTCAGCAGAGGTCACATTATCTGCTTTCTTACTGTTTTAAGACTCAAATGAATCAACTTGGGATTCGAAGAGTGTTTTGCGGTAAGAGTACAAACGTGAGAACACAAAAACTCACTTTTGGCCTATTTTTCCTTTTGTTCCTTAGCAATACACGCTAGCAGCCGGTCTACATTCTCTTGCAGCTCATAGCACCGCTCTGCTTGAGCAGTAATTACTTCTTGTGCGATTGCCTTTGCATCCTGTAAAATCTTAACCTCCTCTTCCAATTCCCTCATTTTACTCTTCAATGCAACAACGTCACGATCAGGAGCTCTAAGACCGGTAACAAATAACCATCCCAATCTCCCCGCTGATTTGCGAGACGAAGTTGATGCCGCTCTCCATGGAAACTTTAGCATAGCTGCTTGAATTACCTGGGGGGTGATCACCGCCCCATCATCAATCTCAGGCCAGGCCTCCCATGGAGCAAATTCAGACAGGAGAGCAGCCACGGGAGCCCAGCGCTCCGTACTGGGCCATCCCGGAATTTGGGGAGTCACCCTCGAGTCCTCCCCTGTCCCTGGCTTTCTTTTGCAAGGTGCAAGTCACCTGAGCGTGTTTACATGGATCTGCTCCAGCAGATGCGGGAGGGACAAACGTGACCCGTGGGTTTAATTTGAGCCTCTGTGCGAGCAGCGGGACTGAAGGAAGAAACAGTCACGGGCAGAACTGAGAGAAAGGAATTCCTTCTAAAAGTGAACCACATTTTCCTACATCTTAACACACCGACCTCCACCAAGCACAGCGCTACTGATTAAGCTGTGGACGCAAAATCCCGCTTTTAACTTGCTGACGGCAGAACAACCTCGAACACATCATCAGCGCTGGTGTCTGTCTGCCCCGGCTTAACTAGAAAAGCGCATTTTCAATGGAAGCAACGGGTTTTGTTCTCCGAGTCTGTAACACGGGCCGGTTCCTGAGCAGCCACACAACTGCTGTGCCCGCGGCTGCTCCAAGGGCCACAGGGATGCTCTGGGTTCGGTTCATGGCACACACACCATCGGTTCAGAAGCTGAACCCGCCAGCCTCACCCATTGTAGGAGCTGGTGGCTCTGCAGAGCTGGGAGGGCGAGTCGAAGGTCCGAGCGCTCCACAGCAGCTGCAGACCGAACTGGATCCCCCCAGGTGCTCCGGGGTCAGGGAAGCCGAGCTGGCGTGGGGCAGGCTGTGGTGCTCCAGCACAAACAGCCCTGGGGCAGGACACGGGGGGACGGGTCAGGCAGCGCAGGGGGACTCGTCCCGGGAACAGCGACCCGGCCCGGCCCCGGCGATCCGGGAATGAAGGGGACGGGCGGGTGGACCCGGGCTGTGGCAGAGCAGGGAGCTGACGGACCCTCGGCTGGGCCGGGGAACGTGAGGAAGGACAGCGGGGACGGCCGGGGGGCTCTGCCCGCTCCGGCTTCGTGTTGACCTGAGCGCGGGAGCGGGGCGACACCGGGACCCCCCGGAGAGGAGCGGGGGACAGCGGGACTCTCGCCGGGCACAGCGGGGCAGGGACGCCCGGCCAGCCCTGCCGGCGGGGACTCGCTCCCTTCTCGGGGAGACACACAAGCCCGCGGGGGCCGGAGCGCCGGGCTCGGGGGGGCCGGTCAGTGCCCCCCCCGCCGCCGGGGTTTGTCGGTGCTGCGCGGGCGGGCGCTGGGACCCTGCGGACAACGGGCCGGACCCCTCTGGCCACGCCCCCGCGCCCCGAGCTCCGCCCCAGCGGAGCCTCCTCCCCCGGGCCGGGCGGGGTGGGGTCAGGGCGCCTGCGCGCCGGGTCCGAGTAGTTTAGTCCCCTGGCGGCCGCCGTCCCATCTCATTGTGTCTGCGGCTCCGGGTCGGGCGGGTTGGGGTCCCGGTCGTGGCTGCGGCCCCGGGGGCAGCGGCGGCACCGCGGGCGGGGGGACCGGCCCGGGCCTTCGGCGGCAGCTCGGAGCGGCGGAGGGGCCGAGTTCGCCCGCCCCAGGTGAGAGGCACGGTCGGCCCGGGGAGCGGCAGCAGCGGGGGTCTCGGGGCGGAGGCGGGTGGGCGAGGGCAGCCGGTGCCCGGGCGGCTCCGCGGAGCAGCAGCCGCAGCCGCGGGGCTCGGGGCGCCGGGGGGAATAAAGCCCGGAGGGCCGGAGCCCGGCGCCCCCCGTCCCCGGCCGAGCCGCCCGCGGCCACACGGGGCCGATCCCGCTCCGCGGGTCCCCCCAGCCAGTTCTCAAGCACCGCCCGACACCGCCGGGGCTCCCGGCGCGGCCCCGACACCACACGCGGGGTTGGGGCTGTTGGGGTGTTTTGGGGGCACAGCAGCTGGGCTGTGAGATGGAGGACGAGCTGCGGGGGCTGCCGAGGGACAGGAGCTCCCTGGGGGGCTCACAATCCAGAGACTAAGTCATGAATTGTGGGGCTCACAACAAAGACACTAAAACGTGAATCTGGGTCACAAACAGAGGCTAAGTTGTGAATTGTGGGGCTCACAATCCAGAGACTAAGTCGTGAATCTGGTTTACAGAGACTAAGTCATGAATTGGGGGGGCTCACAGAGACTAAGTTATGAATTGTGGGGCTCGCAATCCAGAGACTAAGTCGTTAATCTGGGTTACAAAGACTAAGTCATGAATTGGGGGAGCTCACAGAGACTCAGTTATGAATTGTGGGGCTCACAAACCAGAGACTAAGTCATGAATTGGGGAGGCTCTCAAACACACTAAGTCCTAATTTGGGTCACAGAGACTAAGTCATGAATTTGGGGATCAGAAATTAAGTTGTGCATTGTGGGGCTCACCAAAAAGAGGAATTGAAGAGCTCACAAACAGAGACTAAGTTATGAATTGTGGGGCTTACAAACCAGAGACTAAGTCGTGAATCTGGGTCACAGAGACTAAGTCATGAATGGAGGGGGCTTACAAACAGAGACTAAGTCGTGAATCTGGGTCACAGAGACTAAGTCATGAATGGAGGGGGCTCACAAACAGGGACTAAGTCGTGAATCTGGGTCACAGAGACTAAGTCATGAATTGAGGGGGCTCACAAACAGAGACTAAGTCATGAATCTGGGAGCTCACAAACAGAGACTAAGTCATGACTTGTGGGGCTCAGAAACAGAGACTAAGTCATGAATCTGGGTCACGGAGCTGTGTGTTGTGGTGTTGATTAAAACAGAGACTAAGTGGTGACTCTGGGTCACAGAGACTGCTCCATGTGTGTGCGCACTGATACCCGGGCTCATTTGGCCTGTGCGGGGCTGGAAACAAAGTGCTGTGTGTGGAAGGCTGGGGACCCGTGTTACTGGGGCAGGTCTGGGGCTGAAGGAGGAGACTCAGCCCCGTGTTCCTGTGGTTGCCACGAGGCTCATGTGGCCATGGATGGGTCAGACACCAAGTCCTGTGTTTTGGGTGCTTGAAATGCAACTCACTTGGGCGCTTTTGTTCGGGGCTCAGCCCGGAGCCGCCCGGCTGTGTCCGGGGTGGGTGCAGGGCCCGAAGGGCTGTGAGAGCCGAGACGCCCCTTCCCCTCCTCGGTCGGTGTTCGGGGGCTCGGGAGCCCCGTTCGGGCCCCGGCGGCCCCGAGCTGTGCGGCGGGTCCGGGCAGACGGTGCCGGGGCAGCCCCAGGGCCGCCGGTGGCTCCAGCCTTCCCGGGGTGTCCCCGGCAGCCCGGCCCGGCAGCAGCCGCGGGGGAACGCGGGACTTGAGCCCCGGAGCTCCGGCCGCTCCCGGCTCGGTTCCAGCGCTGCTGCTGCTGCTCCTGCCCGCCGGGACGGGGCCGGGGAGGCCGGACTCTGGCTCCGGGCGCTCGGGGGAGCAGAAGCCTCCGGTCCCGGCCGCCCAGGAAGCAGCGGAGCCCGGGGCCGGGACTCCCGGGCCGGCAGCAGCCCCGGCAGAGCCGCAGCCCCGGTCCCCGCGAGACCCGTCCCCGGTTCTAGCCGCAACCCAAGCTCACCGCCCCCGGGCCGGGCCGGGGCTGCAGCGCCGCGTCCCGCTCGATGGTTCCCCCGGAGCGCCCGGTCCGTTCCCAGCGTCCGCCTGGAGCGGCGCCGCCGCGGTTGTGCCGGAAGAAGAGGCGGCGCGTGCGCGGGGCGGGCCGGAAATGCAGCGCACCTGGGCGGGGCGGTGCCAGCGCAGGTGCACAAGGCGGGGCCTGGTGGCGCATGCGCATTTGGGCGGGGCGGGGCCAGCGCAGGTGTGGGGGCGGGGCCTGGTGGCGCATGCGCACTTGGGCGGGGCGGGGCCAGCACAGGTGTGAGGGGCGGGGCGGGCGGAGCGTAGAGCGCGTGCGCGGGGCGGGGCCGAGGGTATTTAAGGCGCGCGTTTCGATTTGTTCGGGTTTCTCGGTGCGTGCGGGGGCGTCAGCGGCCGGTCCGGGCTCTCCCGGCGGGGCCCAGGTGAGGTGCGGGGAGCTCGGCCCGGGCGCCGCCGCGCCGGGGGTCGGGGCTGGGAGCGCGGGGCCGGGGGGTCTCGGGGCGGAGGCGGGTGGGCGAGGGCAGCCGGTGCCCGGGCGGCTCCGCGGAGCAGCAGCCGCAGCCGCGGGGCTCGGGGCGCCGGGGCGGAATAAAGCCCGGAGGGCCGGAGCCCGGCGCCCCCCGTCCCCGGCCGAGCCGCCCGCGGCCACACGGGGCCGGGCCCGCTCCGCGGGTCCCCCCAGCCAGTTCTCAAGCACCGCCCGACACCGCCGGGGCTCCCGACACCACACGCGGGGTTGGGTTCGCTGGGGTTGTGGGCTCCGTGGGTGCTTGTGCAACTGGAGCCCCGAGCCAGCCGGGCGTTTCCCAGCCCTGAGAACGGAGCCTGAGTTGCGTTCTCGGGGCTGGGAAAGGGGCTCCTGGGGCCGAGGCCTGGGCTTTGGGCTCGGGAACAGAGACCCAGTCGCTGTTCCTGGGCTCAAACCCAGGGGCCGGGTCGGCCCCTTGGGCAGGGGCTGGTGGGGCGCTGGGCAGGGGGAGGGGGGTGGGCAGCAGTGGGAGGCTGGGGAGGAGCAGGGTGGGGGGCCGGGCAGGGGGGACCCCCTCTGGAGGGGGGGTCCGGGCGCCCTGGCCCCCAAATGCTCGGACGCCGGCATGCACCAGGCTGTTTCAGGTGTTGGACTTAGTTTCTGGCGCGAAAAGTGATTTTCCCCCCTTTTTTTACTCCTTTTGTTCAAGGACTGTTCAACCACTGGACTCCTTATTAGATAATTAGTTCATCTTTATTCATGATTAATTATGACAGGTCATATTCATATGCAGCTTGTGACAGTGATTGATTTACGATCTGGCCCAAAGCCAAGCTCATTGGAACAAGCACAAGCTGAATTGGAGCTGAAGCAGAACTGGAACCAGAAGCAGCTGGAGAGGAGCTGGAACCACAAACAAGCTGGAAGCTGCACAGACTGGAGCTGGAGCTGAAAGAGACCAGAGAGAGAAATCAGAACCAGAACTCAACTGCAGCCACACACAAACTTCATGTGAAACACAAGAGGCACAAACACAAAGTGAAAAAACACACTGAACAAATGAGAGCACAAGCACAAACCCAATAAAAAGTGGTCACTACCAATAAAACAGCTGCACCCAACAAATAATATGGGGGCACACACCAAAACCAACAGGTACATAAACCGAAAAAGCAACAGCTGAACAAACTCAAACACAACAGGTGCAGAAACCCCAAAACCACGGGTGCACAAACCCCAAAACCACGGGTGCACAATCCAACAAAGACTTGGGCACAAAACAAAAAACAAAAAGTACAGACCCCAAAAACCACGGCTGCAATTTCCCCCAAACCCACAGACCCCCGAACAACAAAACTGGTGCAGAACCCACAAACGGGGCCACAACCCAGCCCCCCAGGCCGAGCTGGAGCAGAAACCCCCGCGGCCAAAGCCCCCGGCCCCCACCAGCCCAGCGGGGCCAGCGGCTCTGGCCGGACCCCCCAGCGCCCGCTGCCGCCTCCCCGAACACCCCCCAGCCCGGCCCGGCCCCGGCTCAGAACCGCGGGGCCCCCCCCGCACCCCCAGCAGCCTCCAGCCCCGGGGGAGCCCTGCCGGGGGACGGGACCCCCCTCCCCGGCCTGCAGCAGGACGAGGGGCGAAGCCCCGAGCACAGCCCCGCTCCCCGAGCCCCCGGGACACTCACCGGGCACGTCCTCGCCGCCTCGGGGCCGAACGGGCTCCTCGCCCGGCGCCGGGATGAGCCTTTGCTCCCGCCGCAGCGCTCGGGACCGGGACCAAAGGGGCTCCGCTCCGAGCCCGGCTCCGCGCAGGGCCCAGAGCCGCCCCGCGGCCCCGCCGAGTGGAAGCAGCTCCCCCGGCAGCAGCTGCCCCGGGCCCGGCAGAGCCCCCGCCGGGCAGAGCCCGCACCGGGACCCGCTCCCGCCGGCCCCGCTCCCGCCTCTGCGCGTGCGCCCGTCGAAGCGGCGCCCCCTGGCGGTCCGGGGGACTTTTTGAAGCCTCGGGGGGGGGGGCCGCCGCGTCACGTGACCGCGGGCTCAGCTGCGCTCGCGGGGCGCGTCCGGGCGCGGCTTCGCCCCGCCCCTCTCGGTCCGGCACGCCTCGGCCCTGCCCCTAGGCCCCGCCCTCGACCCCGCCCCTCCGTCCCGCACAGTGGCGCCGCCTGGCGGACACAGCGCGGCACTGCAGAGCGCCGTGGGCGGCACCGCAGCGCTCTCGGGACCGGTGACAGCTTCCCGTGTCCCATTCACCTGGCGGGGAGAACTCGGGTCCCCGCTTCGGGGAGCGGGGGCGAAGGTGTCTGGGAAGAGTCCCTTGTGGGAATAGGCTGGGGGAAGCAAAGGGCACGGCTCGGTCTGACTGGGGGGGGCTGATGACAAGAGGGACCCGTAAGGACCACGGCGACATGCGGACACTTTCCACCACCCCTTTATTGAAGCCATTGTAGGTTTTAACCCTTGCCCGCCGCTGCCTCTGTCCGGGACCTGCCCGCAGGCACCTGGAGCTCCTGCGGAGAGAGGGGACGATTGCAGCCCCAGCAGCCGCCCCCCAACCGGGGGTGTCCCCTCCCCCCAGGCTCAGCCGCCCCCCGGCCCCACGCACCTTCACGCCGTGTCCGTGTCCAGCGCGTCCTCGCTGCGGGCTCGGCTGCGCTGACGGGAAACAAACGAGGCACCAACGGCAACCAGACACACAGGGGAACGCACCGAACAAACGCGGCACGGCACCGACCCCATGGAAACCGGGCACCGCGGCCCCGCTGCGGGCTCAGCTGCGCTCGGGGCGCGGCCGAGCGGGTTGGCCACGCCCTCTCGCATCTCCGCCCCGCCCTCTGTTACCTCGACCTCGCCCCCTCCCACTGGGTCCCGCCCCCCCCGCAGCCCGGGATGGCGCCGCCTGGCGGACACCGCGCGGCCCTGCAGAGCGCAGCGCCATCTCGTGTCCGTTCGGCGGCACCGCAGCCGGGGCAGGGACAGCGGGGCCGGGACTGTCACAGGGGGAGTCACACGGGAACGACCCCCGGGCAGCCCCGGTTCGTGTTCCCGCTTCGCTCTCCCCCTCGTGGCACAACTCCTGTCGGTGCCGCCCCCGCCCCAAAACGAACCTCCCAGCCCCGAGCCCCCAGTCCCAGGGCTGCACTTGGGTTTTCCGGACGGTTCTGCCGCATTTTCCGCAGCAAACACCGCGTCTCGGGTGTTAAACGAGGGGTTCCTGGGGCTGCTGAGGGCTCCCAAAGCCTTGGGGTCGCTGCTGGAGCTGCTCTGCCCTCCCCAAGAGCATAAAAACAACAGCACAACTTTTCTTACCTTTTTATAAAGTCGTCTATAAAAGGTGTTTCTCACCAACCCAAAGCAGGCGCTCCGTTAAACTTCCGTCCCGGCGTGCGGATCGTTCTGCGCTTTGACTCCCCCGTTCAGCCGCTGCCCCTTTACTGACTCCTGCAAACACCAACAGAGCAGCTCGGTGTGGTTTGGGGAGCACCCACAATCGTGCTCATCACCAAGTGAGCTGTTCGGCCTTCTCATCTGCCTTTGGTAACTGCACTAATTAACTCAGGAACGTTAATAAAGTGTTGCTAAGGAGCTCGTTTCCCGACTGCTTTCAAAAAACAAAGCACCTTCACCACCAGAATAAATTCCTCACCTCTGTTTCCCGTGCTAGAGTTTGTTTCTTACCTGGCTCCGCTGTTACTTTGCGGTACAACAGACACAGCCCACTGGGGTACAAATACGGCCTGTCTGGGGAAATCCCGACATCAAATCCTGCCAGAGCCTCCCCAGCGCGGATTCGGTGTCTCTGGGCCGCGTGGGGCCCGGCGCCCGCCATTCACCCAGCGAACCCGGGACGTCCCGGGCACAGACGGGAGCTTTGGGGCCCCCGAGCCCCGGGCACGGACCTGGTAGAGAGCGTCCACCCTGAGCGTGAAGCCGTCGACTCCGGGCGCGCTGCTGACGGAGCGGAACTCGGCCAGGTCGGAAGCGAAGTGGGCGTCGAAAGGCACGTCCTGGAAATACTGATCGGTCACCTCGGGCTGGGTTCGGTCCTGGCACCGGAGAGAGGGGACGAGGGGGTTGCGACCCGCACGATCTGGCGCTGGTTCAGCGCTGAGTGTGTCAGGCCCGCAGAACTGACCGTAGGGACGGGTGTGAGCAGCCCGCTGGGGTGTGCTTACTTACCAAGAGCAGAAATCGGTGCTTCAGGTGCTTGTTGGGCTGGATGCAGCCGTACTGGGGCCCCTCGTCACAGACGGTGCCGGTGGGGTCGAAGAAAGGCACGTGCCCGTCCTTGCCCGTGCACAGATAGACCTTTTCCAGCTGCAGCTTGTAGGCGGCGTTCAGGTTCTGTTCGGGGTTCCAGAGCACGCGGCCGTACAGGATTTGCCCTGAGGAGGGTGGGGGAAAAACGGTCGGGTTAAGTTCTCCAGAAGACAACAAAAACGAACGAACAAGAGGAGCCTGGTGAGAGCCAAATGCACCGAGCCACGTGCGGTTCTGGCTCTGCAGGGCTGGGTTTGCGTGTGCAGGCGACAGAACGCCGTGCAGAGCACGTTCTTGTCCCTGGGCGCGCTGTGCCAGGGCTGGAAAAGAGGCAAAGCCCAGCCTGGTTTACCCCTCTCTCTCGCATGAGTGGAAGCTGGGAAGACGGAAACGTCAGGGACGAGGGGAACAGGTGAGAAGGAACAACACGGAACTCCCACCCTTTGAAAAAACCCCTTTGTAATCTGCAGAGACGTTTCGGACTGGGTGGGATCCATCAGAAACACCTTCTCGTTGTTGCAGAGCTGGAACTCCGTGTTCAGGGAGCAGGCAATGGGAGCCGGGCGGTTCGTCTGCTGGAAGGCAATGGGGATCGGGAACCTGACACGGGCACTAAAAGAGGCAAAAGGAGAGGCTGGGGCTGCCCGCGCCCCGAGTGCCCGCGCTGCTTTCCCCCTGCTCCTCTGCTTCAGCGCCGCCGGTCCAGCCGCCCGTGGGCCGTGGCGCTCAGCCCCTGCCCCTTCCCGCTGCCGTCGCCGCCGGCACACGGGACCACAAACCCGCGACCGCGCTGGGACCGTCCTGCCGGGACGGTGACAAGTCCTTACCGCTCGGAGCGCGGGCCGCTGTGCGCACACCCGCAGGCGCGGCGCGGGAAGAGCCAGAGGCCATAACGCACCGCAAAGAGCCGCTTGGATTTTCGCTGCCTCTCTCCCGGGGCATCTCCGAAGCCGCACCTGAGCTCCCAGCAGAGGTGGCACCGGCGGGGACGCAGGCGCTGGCCGGTCCAGCCCTGCCGGGAGATCACCGGGCCCGCTGAGCTCGCCTGTGTTTCACGGCTTCAGGCCGGCGCGGCCTCCCGCTCTTTCTCACCGCAAAGCAGGAATCGCAGCCATAGCCATGGGGTGCCTGGAGTTTCCCTCAGGCCTGCGTATCTAACACAGAGGTTCTGCTCATCAAGCACACGAGGCCGGTAAAACAATCAGTGTGATGTATGTGCTTTTCCCACAGACAGGCGCCAGTCACTTGAGCGTATTTACATTGCCAAATCCTCCGCTCTACCCCCGTACATTCCACCCTCTCGCTCACCTGACTTGTGTCTGCTGGGGCCAACAAAGCCAGAGTTATTCATCCGGGCCTGTGAGGTGTAGCACAGAGCAACCTACAGGGGCACACAATAAACACATACAGAAAAAGGAAAAAGCATATTTCTGCAATGATCAGGTGTCCCGTTCATCTTGTCAAGGAATTAAAGGAGTCATTCAGCCAGGCGTTAGTTCCCAAGATGCCAGACGTCGCCTTCCGTGCCGGCCCGTTCATCATCTGTGCTGAAGCAACACACGCCTTCAGAATCAAAGCAGCACTTGCAGCTACTGCCTACTCAGAGAAACAGCAATAAGAAACATTACTGTTGAGATCTCTCGGCCCAGCACGGTTCTGTAACACAGCTATGGGGTTCTCACCTTCCAGTAACACAGGGGCTGCTGCTCCAGCTCCTCAGCTGCGGTCACTCTGGGTTTAACACCTGCTGTGGGCTGATTGCCCACACAGACTGGAAAGTCCTGGCCCGCACTTTTTCAGGTTGGACTTCAGCTGGATGTTGAGTGTGCGACACCAATAACATTGTCCCAGTGCTGCCTCCTCCAGATAAAACACAGGCGTTCACTGAAGAAACCTGAAATACAAGAGCTCGAGAATCTGATGTTAGTAAAGGATGTAACGTAAGAGGAGAAGTCAGGGTACAAATCCATACAGCATGCTCTGAGCCATATGAATTTTTCCATCTAGATCAACAGGCTGCGGTCCCACTTCACAATCCATTGGTGTGAACAGTTTCATTTCCCCCGTAGTTAGTGCTGACACTGCATCCACAGAAGTGTATACACATTGCCAACCCCTACATGGGGGTGCGGGGCCAATATAATCAACCTGACAAGTATTCCAGGCCCACTGACCCCGTTTTACCTCTCCCCATGCTCTTTAATGTAGCTGTGTACAGGCAGCAGGATGATGTGAGCATGTTTTACAAGTATATAACAGCAAAGGGGTTTGATTGTGACCAATGTCCCATGCGTGTGCAGCGTAAGCCGATCCATGTCCACAAGCTATAGGCACATTTAGAGCTTGAGCATGCAGCTCAGCAGAGGTCACATTATCTGCTTTCTTACTGTTTTGAGACTCAAATGAATCAACTTGGGATTCGAAGAGTGTTTTGTGGTAAGAGTACAAACGTGAGAACACAAAAACTCACTTTTGGCCTATTTTTCCTTTTGTTCCTTAGCAATACACACTAGCAGCCGGTCTACATCCTCTTGCAGCTCATAGCACCGCTCTGCTTGAGCAGTAATTACTTCTTGTGCGATCGCCTTCGCATCCTGTAAAATCTCAACCTCCTCTTCCAATTCTCTCATTTTACTCTTCAATGCAACAACGTCACGATCAGGAGCTCTAAGACCGGTAACAAATAACCATCCCAATCTCCCCGCTGATTTGCGAGACGAAGCTGATGCCGCTCTCCATGGAAACTTTAGCATAGCTGCTTGAATTACCTGGGGGGTGATCACCGCCCCATCATCAATCTCAGGCCAGGCCTCCCATGGAGCGAATTCAGACAGGAGAGCAGCCACGTGAGCCCAGCGCTCCATACTGGGCCATCCCGGAGTTTGGGGAGTCACCCTCGAGGCCTCCCCGTCCCTGGCTTTCTTTTGCAAGGTGCAAGTCACCTGAGCGTGTTTACATGGATCTGCTCCAGCAGATGCGGGAGGGACAAACGTGACCCGTGGGTTTAATTTGAGCCTCTGTGCGAGCAGCGGGACTGAAGGAAGAAACAGTCACGGGCAGAACTGAAAGGAATTCCTTCTAAAAGTGAACCACATTTTCCTACATCTTAACACACCGACCTCCACCAAGCACAGCGCTACTGATTAAGCTGTGGACGCAAAATCCCGCTTTTAACTTGCTGACGGCAGAACAACCTCGAACACATCATCAGCGCTGGTGTCTGTCTGCCCCGGCTTAACTAGAAAAGCGCATTTCCAGTGCAATGAACGGGTTTTGTTCTCCGAGTCTGTAACGCGGGCCGGTTCCTGAGCAGCCACACAACTGCTGTGCCCGCGGCTGCTCCAAGGGCCACAGGGATGCTCTGGGTTCGGTTCATTGCACACACATCATCGGTTCAGAAGCTGAACCCGCCGGCCTCACCCGTTGTAGGAGCTGGTGGCTCTGCAGAGCTGGGAGGGCGAGTCAAAGGTCCGAGCGCTCCACAGCAGCTGCAGACCGAACTGGATCCCCCCAGGTGCTCCGGGGTCAGGGAAGCCGAGCTGGCGTGGGGCAGGCTGTGGTGCTCCAGCACAAACAGCCCTGGGGCAGGACACGGGGCGACGGGTCAGGCAGCGCAGGGGGACTCGTCCCGGAAACAGCGACCCGGCCCGGCCCCGGCGATCCGGGAATGAAGGGGACGGGCGGGTGGACCCGGGCTGTGGCAGAGCAGGGAGCTGACGGACCCTCGGCTGGGCCGGGGAACGTGAGGAGGGACAGCGGGGACGGCTGGGGGGCTCTGCCCGCTCCGGCTTCGTGTTGACCTGAGCGCGGGAGCGGGGCGACACCGGGACCCCCCGGAGAGGAGCGGGGGACAGTGGGACTCTCGCCGGGCACAGCGGGGCAGGGACGCCCGGCCAGCCCTGCCGGCGGGGACTCGCTCCCTTCTCGGGGAGACACACAAGCCCGCGGGGGCCGGAGCGCCGGGCTCGGGGGGGCCGGTCAGTGCCCCCCCCGCCGCCGGGGTTTGTCGGTGCTGCGCGGGCGGGCGCTGGGACCCTGCGGACAACGGGCCGGACCCCTCTGGCCACGCCCCCGCGCCCCGAGCTCCGCCCCAGCGGAGCCTCCTCCCCTGGGCGGGGCGGGGCCCAGCGCGCCTGCGCGCCGGGGCCGAGGAGTTTAGTCCCCTGGCGGCCGCCGTCTCATCTCATTGTGTCTGCGGCTCCGGGTCGGGCGGGTTGGGGTCCCGGTCGTGGCTGCGGCCCCGGGGGCAGCGGCGGCACCGCGGGCGGGGGGACCGGCCCGGGCCTTCGGCGGGAACTCGGAGCGGCGGAGGTGCCGAGTTCGCCCGCCCCAGGTGAGAGGCACGGTCGGCCCGGGGAGCGGCAGCAGCGGGGGTCTCGGGGAGGAGGCGGGTGGGCGAGGGCAGCCGGTGCCCGGGCGGCTCCGCGGAGCAGCAGCAGCAGCCGCGGGGCTCGGGGCGCCGGGGGGGAATAAAGCCCGGAGGGCCGGAGCCCGGCGTCCCCCGTCCCCGGCCGAGCCGCCCGCGGCCACACGGGGCCGGGCCCGCTCCGCGGGTCCCCCCAGCCAGTTCTCAAGCACCACCCGACACCGCCGGGGCTCCCGGCGCGGCCCCGACACCACACGCGGGGTTGGGGCTGTTGGGGTGTTTTGGGGGCTCAGCAGCTGGGCTGTGAGATGGAGGACGAGCTGCGGGGGCTGCCGAGGGACAGGAGCTCCCTGGGGGGCTCCCAATCCAGAGACGAAGTCATGAATTGTGGGGCTCACAACAAAGACACTAAAACGTGAATCTGGGTCCCAAACAGAAGATAAGTTGTGAATTGTGGGGCTCACAAACCAGAGACTAAGTCATGAATTGGGGAGGCTCACAAACACACTAAGTCCTGATTTGAGTCACAGAGACTAAGTCATGAATTTGGGGATCAGAAATTAAGTTGTGCATTGTGGGGCTCACCAAAAAGAGGAATTGAAGAGCTCACAAACAGAGACTAAGTTATGAATTGTGGGGGCTCACAAACCAGAGACTAAGTTGTGAATTGTGGGGCTCACAAACCAGAGACTAAGTCATGAATTGGGGGGGCTCGCAAACAGAGACTAAGTTGTGAATCTGGGCCACAGAGACTAAGTCATGAATTGAGGGGGCTCACAAACAGAGACTAAGTCGTGAATCTGAGTCACAGAGACTAAGTCATGAATTGAGAGGGCTCAGAAACAGAGACTAAGTCATGAATCTGGGTCACGGAGCTGTGTGTTGTGGTGTTGATTAAAACAGAGACTAAGTGGTGACTCTGGGTCACAGAGACTGCTCCATGTGTGTGTGCACTGATACCCAGGCTCATTTGGCCTGTGCAGGGCTGGAAACAAAGTGCTGTGTGTGGAAGGCTGGGGACCCGTGTTACTGGGGCAGGTCTGGGGCTGAAGGAGGAGACTCAGCCCCGTGTTCCTGTGGTTGCCACGAGGCTCATGTGGCCATGGATGGGTCAGACACCAAGTCCTGTGTTTTGGGTGCTTGAAATGCAACTCACTTGGGCGCTTTTGTTCGGGGCTCAGCCCGGAGCCGCCCGGGTGTGTCCGGGGTGGGTGCAGGGCCCGAAGGGCTGTGAGAGCCGAGACGCCCCTTCCCCTCCTCGGTCGGTGTTCGGGGGTTCGGGAGCCCCGTTCGGGCCCCGGCGGCCCCGAGGTGTGTGGTGGGTCCGGGCAGACGGTGCCGGGGCAGCCCCAGGGCCGCCGGTGGCTCCAGCCTTCCCGGGGTGTCCCCGGCAGCCCGGCCCGGCAGCAGCCGCGGGGGAACGCGGGACTTGAGCCCCGGAGCTCCGGCCGCTCCCGGCTCGGTTCCAGCGCTGCTGCTGCTGCTCCTGCCCGCCGGGACGGGGCCGGGGAGGCCGGACTCTGGCTCCGGGCGCTCGGGGGAGCAGAAGCCTCCGGTCCCGGCCGCCCAGGAAGCAGCGGAGCCCGGGGCCGGGACTCCCGGGCCGGCAGCAGCCCCGGCAGAGCCGCAGCCCCGGTCCCCGTGAGACCCGTCCCCGGTTCCAGCCGCAGCCCAAGCTCACCCGCCCCCGGGCCGGGCCGGCGCTGTATCACCGCGTCCCGCTCAGTGGTTCCTCCGGAGCGCCCGGTCCGTTCCCAGCGTCCGCCTAAAGCGGAGCCGCCGCGGTTGTGCCGGAAGAAGAGGGGGCGCGTGCGCGGGGCGGGCCGGAAATGCAGCGCAGCTGGGCGGGGCGGGGCCAGCGCAGGTGTGAGGGGCGTGGCCTGGTGGCGCATGCGCACTTGGGCGGGGCGGGGCCAGCACAGGTGTGAGGGGTGGGGCGGGCGGGCCCAGGGCGCGTGCGCGGGGCGGGGCCGAGGGTATTTAAGGCGCGCGTTTCGATTTGTTCGGGTTTCTCGGTGCGTGCGGGGGGCGGCAGCGGCCGGTCCGGGCTCTCCCGGCGGGGCCCAGGTGAGGTGCGGGGAGCTCGGCCCGGGCGCCGCCAGGCCGGGGGTCGGGGCTGGGAGCGCGGGGCCGGGGGGTCTCGGGGCGGAGGCGGGTGGGCGAGGGCAGCCGGTGCCCGGGCGGCTCCGCGGAGCAGCAGCCGCAGCCGCGGGGCTCGGGGCGCCGGGGCGGAATAAAGCCCGGAGGGCCGGAGCCCGGCGCCCCCCGTCCCCGGACGAGCCGCCCGCGGCCACACGGGGCCGGGCCCGCTCCGCGGGTCCCCCCAGCCAGTTCTCAAGCACCGCCCGACACCGCCGGGGCTCCCGACACCACACGCGGGGTTGGGTTCGCTGGGGTTGTGGGCTCCGTGGGTGCTTGTGCAACTGGAGCCCCGAGCCAGCCGGGCGTTTCCCAGCCCTGAGAACGGAGCCTGAGCTGCGTTCTCGGGGCTGGGAAAGGGGCTCCTGGGGCCGAGGCCTGGGCTTTGGGCTCAGGAACAGAGACCCAGTCGCTGTTCCTGGGCTCAAACCCAGGGGCCGGGTCGGCCCCTTGGGCAGGGGCTGGTGGGGCGCTGGGGAGGGGGGTGGGCAGCAGTGGGAGGCTGGGGAGGAGCAGGATGGGGGGCCAGGCAGGGGGGACCCCCTCCGGAGGGGGGGGTCCGGACACCCTGGCCCCCAAATGCTCGGACGCCGGCATGCACCAGGCTGTTTCAGGTGTTGGACTTAGTTTCTGGTGCGAAAAGTGATTTTTTCCCCCCTTTTTTTACTCCTTTTGTTCAAGGACTGTTCAACCACTGGACTCGTTATTAGATAATTAGTTCATCTTTATTAATGATTAATTATGACAGGTCATATTCATATGCAGCTTGTGACAGTGATTGATTTACGATCTGGCCCAAAGCCAAGCTCATTGGAACAAGCACAAGCTGAACTGGAGCTGGAGCAGAACTGGAACCAGAAGCAGCTGGAGAGGAGCTGGAACCACAAACAAGCTGGAAGCTGCACAGACTGGAGCTGGAGCTGAAAGAGACCAGAGAGAGAAATCAGAACCAGAACTCAACTGCAGCCACACACAAACTTCATGTGAAACACAAGAGGCACAAACACAAAGTGAAAAAACACACTGAACAAATGAGGGCACAAGCACAAACCCAATAAAAAGTGGTCACTACCAATAAAACAGCTGCACCCAACAAATAATATGGGGGCACACAGCAAAACCAACAGGTGTAGAAACCAAAAAAGCAACAGCTGAACAAACTCAAACACAACAGGTGCAGAAACCCCAAAACCACGGGTGCACAAACCCCAAAACCACGGGTGCACAATGCAACAAAGACTTGGGCACAAACCAAAAAACAAAAGGTACAGACCCCAAAAACCACGGCTGCAAATCCCCCCAAACCCACAGACCCCCGAACAACAAAACGGGTGCAGAACCCACAAACGGGGCCACAACCCGGCCCCCCAGGCCGAGCTGGAGCAGAAACCCCCGCGGCCACAGCCCCTGGCCCCCACCAGCCCAGCGGGGCCAGCGGCTCTGGCCGGACCCCCCAGCGCCCGCTGTCGCCTCCCCGAACACCCCCAGCCCGGCCCGGCCCCGGCTCAGAACCGCGGGGCCCCCCCCGCACCCCCAGCAGCCTCCAGCCCCGGGGGAGCCCTGCCGGGGGACGGGAGCCCCCTCCCCGGCCTGCAGCAGGACGAGGGGCGAAGCCCCGAGCACAGCCCCGCTCCCCGCGCCCCCGGGACACTCACCGGGCACGTCCTCGCCGCCTCGGGGCCGAACGGGCTCCTCGCCCGGCGCCGGGATGAGCCTCTGCTCCCGCCGCAGCGCTCGGGACCGGGACCAAAGGGGCTCCGGTCCGAACCCGGCTCCGCGCAGGGCCCAGACCCGCCCCACGGCCCCGCCGAGTGGAAGCAGTTCCCCCGGCAGCAGCTGCCCCGGGCCCGGCAGAGCCCCCGCCGGGCAGAGCCCGCACCGGGACCCGCTCCCGCTGGCCCCGCTCTCGCCTCTGCGCATGCGCCCGCCGGAGCGGCGCCCCCTGGCGGCCCGGGGGAGCTTTTGAAGCCTCTGGGGCCGCCGCGTCACGTGACCGCGGGCTCAGCTGCGCTCGCGGGGCGCGTGCGTGCGCGGCTTGGCCCCGCCCCTCTCGGTCCGGCACACCTCGGCCCCGCCCCTAGGCCCCGCCCTCGACCCCGCCCCTCCGTCCCGCACAGTGGCGCCGCCTGGCGGACACAGCGCGGCACTGCAGAGCGCCGTGGGCGGCACAGCAGCCCCCGGTACCGGTCACAGCTTCCCGTGTCCCATTCACCTCGCGGGGAGAACCGGGGTCTCCGCGTCGGGGAGAGAGGGGCAAGGTGTCTGGGAAGAGTCGCTGGTGGGGATGGGCTGGGGGATCTAAGGGGACGGCTCGGCCTGAACCCCCCCGGGCTGGTGACAAGAGGGACCCGTAAGGACCACGGCGACATGCGGACACTTTCCACCACCCCTTTATTGAAGCCATTGTAGGTTTTAACCCTTGCCCGCCGCTGCCTCTGTCCGGGACCTGCCCGCAGGCACCTGGAGCTCCTGCGGAGAGAGGGGACGATTGCAGCCTCAGCAGCCGCCCCCCAACCGGGGGTGTCCCCTCCCCCAGGCTCAGCCGCCCCCCGGCCCCACGCACCTTCACGCCGTGTCCGTGTCCAGCGCGTCCTCGCTGCGGGCTCGGCTGCGCTGACGGGAAACAAACGAGGCACCAACGGCAACCAGACAAACAGGGGAACGCACCGAACAAACGCGGCACAGCACCGACCCCATGGAAACCGGGTACCCCGGCCCCGTTGCGGGCTCAGCTGCGCTCGGGGGGCGGCCGAGCCGGTTGGCCACGCCCCCTCGCATCTCCGCCCCGCCCCCTGTTACCTCGGCCCCGCCCCCTCCCAGTCCGTCCCGCCCCCCCCGCAGCCCGGGATGGCGCCGCCTGGCGGACACCGCGCGGCCCTGCAGAGCGCAGCGCCATCTCGTGTCCGTTCGGCGGCACCGCAGGCACAGCGGGGCCGGCCCCGGGGAGGGTGAACTTGGTGTTTTCTGGACGATCCGGCCGCATTTTCTTTAGCAAACAGGTTTTCTGGGGCTTCAGGCAGCTCATCCCATCTCAGCCGCGCACGTTTTGCAGCACAGCCACGGATTTCCAGTAAATGCAATCTGGACGAAAACTTTAATTTGGCCAGAATTCCGGTTTTATAATCAATGCCCTAACACAACTGTGATTAGAGGGTAATGAGACGCTGATAATTAAGCAGTGCTGGATGAAGCGAAGCCAGTTCGTACGGAACATCTCAGCTCGTTTATTCACAACACGCGAGTTGTCACCACCCCCAAATCACCACGACGTGAAAATATTTGGTTAATCTGTGGAATTTTATTCGAACAAGTTGATACAAAACGGTTACGGTACATCAAATGAACCGAAAACAAGCAGAACCAGACTCAAGCATTGTCAAATAAGGCACATATAAAAAAATCTACACAAGTAATCCAGTGAAACAGACGGTTTATATATATATATATATTTGGAGGTAGAAATAATTACAAAAATACTGACAAATCTTCAGCAGTAGCAGATTTGTTAAAACAAATAGTACTTAGGTCCCCATTTGGAAAAGCGATCTGTAAAATAGTATATTTTTCAGCATCCCATGTTGGTACATCTGGGCCGTTCATGTTTTTAAGCATCAAAAGAATGCTACCGGTGTTAAAAATATTCAATACCATGAGGAATACGATCAAAGGAACTACAAAAAGTTAAAAATGTCCATAAAACTCATGGTTGCAAGTAATAGAAGAGTCCTTGGGGTTCAACATCACCTTTCTTCCTTGAATTCCACAACGTATTTACATTTCAGAGACCTAAGGAAGCTTTTAGTAGTGTGGCTATATCTGCTGGGATGGTTCCTTCTTCTCCTGGGGAATGAAAACGAGTGTTAGTACAGCTCACAATATTCCATAGAAACAGACAAAATCCACATTCCCAAAAGCACACAAAACCTTCTCCACGTGCGAGTTTGTCGTTGGTTCGTGGGCCAGACTTCGAGCGCACAAACCAAACGATAACCAGCACAAACCCTCCTTTCTAGTTTGTTATTTCACGTGAAACAAAAATACGAAACAGGTATAAAACCGAATCCCAACAAACAAATAAAGGGTCATCTGCATCAAGCACCCTGGTTGTTTTCAGAGTAATACACTGATTCACATAATGAAGCGCAGAGACTCACCTGAATCTGCCGCAGTCATATCCTGCTCTAACTTCAGTTTCTGCTGGCTGATTTTGAGCATGGATTCCTCGATAGTCCCCTTACTGATCAGCTTTATGACTTTGACTTCTCTGAAAAATAAACCCAAATCAGGATAAATCCATTATTTTACAGTTCCTCTGGGCTAGTGCCAAAGGGAAGGACGCTCTGCCTTTGCAAAAGGGCGATACTGATCCCTTCTCGTTTTTCTGTGCTGCCAGCAAACTTGTTTTCTCCAGCACTTCCAGCCACCGCAGCGTCTGTCCGGTCACAAAACTCCATTAACAACACCCCCCTCAGCTGAAATACCAGTTATCAATTAGATCCTATCATCTTGTTCTGACAGACGACTCGAAAACAGCCCCTGGTTTCATTTTCCATCACAGGGCGGCACTTGGGAGCTCAGAAGCCTCCCGAAGAGAACAAACAGCTTTGCCAACTGGCCCCAAACACCTCGGATCTGCCTTGAAATGCTTCCCAGCACCAGAAATGTGAGAATTACAGAGAATTTAAGAGCACTGGGAAAAAAAGAGGAGACCGTAAATGCGGTTTGTGCCGGCAGCAACACTTGCTAAGACAATTACAACTACAATTACCTGCAAAAACCGGAGCTGGGTGACAAAAGTCTCTGCTTAAAACCGGAATATTTAATGATAAAATCTTGGCTTTTGAGGCTCTTTTGAGAGCTCGCCTCCAAGAAAAGCCAAGCACCGTAACTAAAGAGCCCTACCTTGTCTGACCTACTCTGTGGCACCGGTCTTCTGCTTGCTTATCGTTGTAGGGGTTGCAGTCGATGTCGTGAAGAATGACGACGTTTGCTGAGGTCAGATTGATCCCCAAGCCACCGGCTTTGGTCGACAGGAGGAATACAAATATACCCATGTCTGTATTGAACTGGTCTATGAGATGTATCCTGCGGAACACGAGAGTTGAATACAGATTTAGGATGATTATGATCTTTTGAAAGGGAGGACAGAGGCGTTGCAAAGCAGCTCAGAGCTCCACATGTTCTGCAGAAGGAAAAGCGGCACCAATAGTCCTCAGCAGTGACCTCAGAGCGACAGACCCATAGCAAAGCATGGAAAAAGATTTGGGGTGACCACAGAATACAAAGAGCGAGTTGGAGGACGAGGGGGGACTGAAGCACACGGAACAAACCCGAAATCCAACATTAAACCCCTTCCACAGTGACCACACAACTCTACGCTCTGCACAACAAAGGGGTTTAAGTCACGTCCTCCCCTCCATGCACACGTATATTTTTTCCTCTCGTCTGCAGCAAAAGAGGTCACGTACCGATCAGAAATCTGTGTTTTTCCATCCAATCGAATGTATCTATGCTGCCAGTGTTTTAGGAAAACTTCCAAGATATCCAGCATCATAGTAAACTGGCTGAACAACACAACCCTGTCCCCCTGGAAATGACAAAGCAGAACAAAAGGCTTACAACGTGTAAATTATGGATAACGAACTACACAAATACTTCACTGGTGGGAGCACATGATTTTACTTTGACTTAATTCCTACTTTTTCCAAGCTTAAAAGGCTAAGTTGATGTTAATCCACTCAGGACTGAGTTTCAGTGAAGATGTTGTAACCAGTGTTTCTGCTGCACTTGATCCACCTTTTGTCGGTGCATTAATCTGTTTAGTTACTTTGTGCTTAGGTGACTCTAGAAATCACACGTCAAATGCATACATGACAGACCTGCTCCATCTAGGAACAACAAAATATGTTCATTAAAAACTTAAATTTAAACCCTATTCCATATAATACAGAGCAGCAGCACTCTTCTGTCTGAAATAATCCAACAGATGTGCAATACACACTTGTGCAAATGCAGCATACTCTGAAGTATTATGGTACGTGCTCACTTGGAAAATCAGTCTGGATCTCTGACTCAAAGCAGTGAGCTCTTCTTACCTTGACACTGGCTTAACACATGATTATTCTGGTGTAACACTCTTATTCAACCGCCAAAAAGAGGTTGACGAGCTGTGAAAACGAAGGCAGCCCTCTGCACACCCAGAGAGCAGCGCTAATGTGGGATGAATATTCTGAAACTTAGAGAAATGGGAAAGCTGATTTCAGCTGCCTCTGAAGTGCCTGCGCAGGCAGGACCGCACATCAAGAGCTCTAAGTATCGCTTTGTAACGCTGCACATGCGCTAAATCACGTTGTAACACTCCACAACCGGGTTGCACACACAACCAGCAGGTGCTAATTTAACCTGGTGTTCAGAGCCACCCTTTAGATGGGCAGGAAATGAAGTTTTGGCTGCCTGCAGAACCAACCTTCTCCTTGAAGTCGGCCAGGATGCGTTCCAGCGCCCTGAACTTCCCCGAATCCAAGATCTGATCCATGCCCAACTTGTAGTCGCTGATGTGAGGATATTGCTTGCAAAGCAGATGCAGCTCAAAATCCGTCATGACCGTCATGTCTTCCAAGATAAGGTCGGGGTTGGCATCACAATGGGTGGGTTCCTGTGGGCGAAACGGAAGGGAAGTAACGCAATGCACGATTCCCACCAGGCAGACAAGAAAAAGCCAAAACCGACACATGATAAACATCCAAACTTTCTGAAGGAACAAAGCAGCACGATGAGACACGGACAAATGCCAGAGCGTGGCTCACGCGAGCGAAAAAGAGATGAGCTCTGCAACCCCAGCTTTGTAGCAGAGGATCATTTGTCGTTTCGCTTTTACTACCAAAAACTAAGAATTATAATATAGGCTCAACGTCCACAGCCATTACCCAGATCCCATCAAGCCCTATGAGCTTTGAGCCCCCTACCAGACCTCTTCCCATGAACACACATTCCCTAAAAGGGAGGCCTGGTCCTTGGACAGACGGTGAAGACATGGGACGCCCAGCCCAAGATGTGGGGTGGGCAGGGGGATGTCATGGCTGGAGGAAAGAGGGAAAGAAAAGCCACATCTGGGGAGCACGACGGGACGGGGCGGAATAAAAACGAGACAAAAATCCTTCGCAAATCAACAGTCGCTTCTCCCATTCTCCCCAGCCTCGACTGGCTTCATTTCAAAACAAAGAGAAAGGAATTGGAAGCCAGGGGCAGCTTTCTCAGAGCACTTTAATACTTGAGAGAAAAGCAACAGTTTTCCCCAAACTCCACAGGCCAAATTCCAAACAAATAACCCTCAAAACTTCACTGCTTGTATCTTCCCTGTTTTAGTTCTGCACAGCCTGTATTTCCTGTTGCTCAGAAACTAGGAATCAACTGCCCACCCAAGGTCTTTTTTCCTATGTACTCTGCTTTTGAATTTTAGGGCAGAGGGAAGAGGCGTTACGGGGGAGCTCATGAAAAAGGAAATGCCTGCAGTCCCACGGATGTTGTCTCCACTTAAAAATCTACGTTAAATACATACAGAGTTTGATTAGACCCCTGGATAGATGCGGAGAAATACAAAGCAGCAGCAATGAACGCAGTTCAGCAAAGACACACCTTGGACCAGTGGACTGACAATAAAAAGAATAATGAAAATCTATTCAAGTTGCATTACAAATGCGGAGAAGTTAAGAATTGCTTCTGAATCTCATCGCCTCACCTTGAGCATCAGCGTGGACATTGTCCTGAGCTTGTCGGTCGTGTAATGCTGCCGATGCAGGAGGGGGTGATTTGCCATTTTCCTAAGTTGCATCATCACATTTCCCATATCAGAGTTTTTCTCTGCAAACAAAGAATGTGACAGTTCACTCAGTACCTGAACTTACAGGAAGAAAAGAATGATGAGAGAGGATACGGTCAGTTTATGAGCATTAGACACTTGTGCAAAGTGAGGGCTTTGTGATCGCACACAACAGACGTGTGGGCGTGAAACAAGGCAATGAGCACCTCACACACCATTGCTGTTGAAAGTCTTCTTGAGCTTGTTGAAGAGATCACAGTAGAGTTGTTCCTGCTTCTCAGACATGGCACATAATTCGATGAGGTCTTTTTTGGGAGGTAGTTGTTTAAGGACCTGGCAAAATAAAAACACAGCAGGTAAAAACTGTGCTGCAGGAAACAGTCGTGAATTCTGCTCTATCTCAGAAGCTGCTTTTGAGCTGCTCTGTTCCCAACTCCTTTCGTTGGCTGCAACTTCACCAACTCAGCAGAATGCAAACTACTACTCAGATAACTACTGAGCTTTCCCTTTCTTTTATATATGTGATTCTAAATAGAAGAATTTAAATAGGCTTTGGATTTTGGAAGAAAAAAGAAACATTTTGATGATGGCGAAATAACTTACAACACACATTTCTAGTCATACACATGCACCAACACATACTCACCGCCCTTCAGTTAACTTTGTTAAAATAAAACGTGGTTATTACGAAGTCCTAAGTCTTTTTGTCATTAATGTGGAGGATTTCTCACTTCTCATCACTTACATAGCACTGAATCACCTTCCAGTCATCTTTCCTACCTAAAATGCCTAATTGCAAATAGCCAGTGAATAATAAGCATCAAAGCTGCAGCAGGTTCACGTTTTCACTTGAAAACTGCTAAAAGTTTCTTGCTCTCCCTGGATAAAGAGCTAAAACCAGCCCTGACAAAGTTTGATCTGAAATTCTAGTCTCCAAAATTATCAGGCTTTTTGAGAATATGAACCCAGCATTTTAAAGATGCAACATTACCTCATCTTTTACTCTTCTCAAGATGAATGGTTTTATTATCTGCTTTGCATGCGCGATCCTCTCCTTTTCATAGATGCTTTGTTCTTCAGCACTCTTCTAGGGAAAATATTGCAAGGATTCAGTCACAGTGTGAAGTTTGCAGCTGTTACAACACTACCTTCACTATTCCAACCTGATGAGACACCCAGCCAGAACAGACAGATCTAGTGCGGTGCCTCAGGGGTCAGTGCTGGGGCTGGTATTATTCAATATATTCATCAATGATTTGGATGAGGGAATAGAGTGAGTGTCAGCAAGTTTGCTGGTGACACCAAGCTGGGAGGAGTGGTGACACTGGAAGCTGTGCTGCCATCAGAGACCTGGACAGGCTGGAGAGTTGGGCAGGGAAAAATTTAATGAAATAGAACAAGGGTAAGTGTAGAGTCTTGAATCTGGCCAGGAACAACCCCAGGTTCCAGTGTAAGCTGGGGAATGACCTATTAGAGAGCAGTGTAGGGGAAAGGGACCTGGGGGTTCTGGGGACAGCAGGGTGAGCATGAGCCAGCACTGGGCCCTCGTGGCCAGGAAGGCCAATGGTACCTGAGGTGGATTAGAAAGGGGGGTGGTCAGTAGGTCAGAGAGGTTCTCCTGCCCCTCTGCTCTGCCCTGGGGAGACCACACCTGGAATATTGTGTCCAGTTGTGGCCCCTCAGCTCCAGAAGGACAGGGAACTGCTGGAGAGAGTCCAGCACAGCCACCAAGATGCTGGAGGGAGTGGAGCATCTCCCGTGTGAGGAAAGGCTGAGGGAGCTGGGGCTCTGGAGCTGGAGAAGAGGAGACTGAGGGGGGACTCATTCATGTTTACAGATATAGAAAGGGTGAGTGTCAGGAGGATGGAGCCAGGCTCTTCTCAGTGACAACCAGTGACAGGACAAGGGGCAATGGGTACAAACTGGAACACAGGAGGTTCCATTCAAATACGAGAAGAAACTTGTTGGGGGTGAGGGTGGCAGATCCTGGCCCAGGCTGCCCAGGGAGGTTGTGGAGTCTCCTTCTGTGCAGACATTCAAACCCGCCTGGACACCTTCCTGTGGAACCTCAGCTGGGTGCTCCTGCTCCATGGGGGGATTGCACTGGATGAGCTTTCCAGGTCCCTTCCAACCCCTGACATTCTGGGATTCTGTGATCTAACAGGACCATTCGTATTCTGAGATACCCTGTTCTGACACTTTCTTACTTTAAATGGCTTATTTCATCGTTTCATTTTCTAGTTTTTCATAATCTCATTACCCGTTCCCCTAAGATACCAATAAAACACAAGTTATGCAGCAACAGCAGTGTTCCAGCAAAAAAAAAGCAGCTATTTTCAGAAAGAATATATATAATCCTTACTGCTTTTGAAGAGAACATCCTCCGGATTTCGCTCGTGCTGCTGCTGAACATGTGCGGCATGACGAAATTCAAAAGGGACATCAACTCCAACAGGTTGTTTTGCACCGGAGTCCCCGTCAGCAGCAAGCGGTTCTTTGCCTGTTTGTCCAAAGTGGAAAACAGAAGCGAGAAACATTTGTCAACCGGTTTAAAAATGAATACTGGCCAAAACAACGCAGCTCTGGACAACTGACAAAACAACTTGATAAATGATAACTATTGAAACTTCAAATCAATTTCGATCTCGTGGAATAATTTCCTGTTCAAGTCACCAAAATGGTTTACAGATCGGTAGGGAACTGTGCACATTCCAATTTCAGATTATTCAAGAAGCCTAATCTGGATGTAAGAACAGCCTTCCTGGCTCTGTTCGGATCTTATTTGGTTGGTTTTCTTAAATTTATGTGCCAACTGTTCCTCCCATGTTGTATCTTCTCTAATGTTATAAAGAATTTAGGCACAAGTTCTGAATTACAAGCAAAAGCCACAGTTTAACCGCTTAAAGATCGCCTTCTTAAAAGTGCTTTTGACGAAAAGATGGCGTTGAAAACTAAGTTGTAATAAGTGATCATATAACTACTGTACCAATAGTACAGTGCTAAAATCGCAGCTCTTAGAGAAAGAGCGGTGCTCCAACTTTTTCCAGATGCTGCAGGCTCCGTTCTGCCTCAGCCCATCACTGCAAACCAGCAGAAACGGGAGCTGTCCCCAGAACTGAACGATAATGAAAGCTCTTACATTGATTGTCATGAGGTGCTGGTAGCGCACAGAGCTCATGTTCTTCAGCATGTGGCCTTCGTCGAAAATTGCATAGTTGAGCTTCAGCCTGCGAAACAGCCCTCGGTCGTCTGAGCTGCTGATCGCACAGTTGTATCTGACAGAGAAAGACACACATTTACCATGAACATATGGCTATCACAACGGTATTAAATGCCCTAGAACTGCAAAGAGCTGTGGACAGAATACACGAGGGGCACGATGTCAAAGCAACCAGAACACGGTTCACTACTAGCAATTAATTACAGTTTACTCGACGAGGCAGCGCTCTCCGTAACTTCCCAAAAACCTGTGCAAACCTATTACAAAGGAATATGTATTTATTAGTATTACTTCCTTAACAGAGAGACAAATAGTATCTAAAGCATCTATTATGTACTATCTGCCACAGTATTAATAAAATTCTAGTTAATCGCCACCTGAAGACAAAAGCCCGTTCCCTTCCCACCTCACCAAAATCCAGACTTCACGTTTTTGTGCCGCTAGAGGTCAGTGGAACCCAACCACATCCCACTGATTATTTAATTCTGCACTTACGTAGTCACAATCACATTGAAATCCACGGCTTTGTTATGAATGTCCACCCTGAGATGCTTCCGATCTTCTTGGGATCCTATGGAAGAACAGCGCATGCAATGAGCATAAGTACTTTTTCATATATATATATATATACACATTTATAACATAAACCTATGAAAATTAAGACTGTCCACAGAAACACAGTCAGCAAGTGATGTGTATTTAAACAACTGTCTTAACACTCCCATAAGCAATTATGTTTTCTCAGGCTGACCATGCGAGCAATTGTAGCACTGGGTTCATTTCTAGATTATGTTCCTCACCATAGTAAATAAGGATGTTCAGTTCGGGACACCACAGGTGAATTTCTCTTATCCAGTTATCTGTAAGGCATCATTAAAATAAAAAAAAACCAAGTCATTTATGCTTTTTATTATGTCTTACGCATTTTTAGATGCAACTCAGGATTAAACCAAACATCTGATTCTTAAGCAAATCCCTCTAAATCCTCCTGAAGTTTAAGAAACTCCACTTACACCTCTACATACATCTCAGTTTTTAATTCATGTGCATTTTTGAGAGCTATTAATAAAACGAGTGCTGTTGGATTTCAAAAGCACGCTGCAAATGGCCATTTCAAACGGGCATCCAACAACCTGAAGCTCTTCTGATGCGTTCAGAGAAATTTTTGAAGCCTGAGTAAGTATTTGACATCAAAAGCAGCATTTTCTTTCCAAATCCAACTTGCTGCTTTCTCCTGTCTCGAATCATTTAACAAAAGCAAATTTAACTCCACAAAAACCCAGTTTCTACTCAAACTCATGGGCTTCGCTGACACATTTTGTCCCACCACATTCTTCTTGCGTTCAACTGAGGCCATAAAACAAGCAGAACACACAACGAAAAGACCGCAAAACCCCATCATTTTAGGATTTGGATCTGCTCCGACACATTCTGTGCAGCAAAGAGGCAAAAAAACCCCACTGAATGTCTCAAATGCCATGAAACCCAATCCCAAGCACAGCCTGAAGACTGGGAGTTTCAGCCAATGTTCAGTCAGGAAAAAAGACTTTGATAAACACGTTCAAATTGCAACAAGCAGCTCTACTTTCTGTGAAGCATATTAAAAAATCTAAGCCCACGTTAGGTGTAATTAATTCAGCACAAGCACGCCTTCAGTGTGCTTTGCATTCCAACTCAAATTACTTAAGGCGCTGAGTATCTCCATAAGAAAATCAAGTTTTCTTTCACAAAATTATCTGTTTCACAGGCTGTCCATGAGGTTTATTTAAACAAACAAATGATTTTGAAGCATTTAACTTACCTAATGTTGAAACCGGCACAACTATCAAATGGGGACCCTTATTGCCCTCTTGGTAGAGATAAGCTAGGAACGCAATAGCTTGAATTGTTTTTCCTAAGCCCTAAGAGAAAACAAAGCCATTTAAATAAAATTTACAATCTGTGGAACATAATCATGTTTTGTACTCGTAAGATAATGACAGTGAAGCCGATGAAATCGTTCTGTTTAACCACATTGTTTTACACAAGACAAGCACAATCGCAGCAAACCTCAATCATCTTTTCAGCTCAACATTTGCGCATCAGGGATTCATCTTTCCCATTTATAAAGATTTTCGTTTTAGTTCAAATTCATCCCTTAAATCTTCAAAACTCTACCTCCCCAAAACAGCGCTGCAGACCAACGATTACCTGCAAACTAATTGTTTCTTTCCATTTGAGCCAGTTGTACAAAGGATTTCGCAGCTGTTTCCAAAGGGGAATTTAATAGGAAAATCAGATTTCTCTCCCACCCATACTCACTTTTGTGTCTTCCGTACCATGGATTTAAAAACCCATCCACCCATTCATGGCCTTTGAAACTGATGGGGAAATGTAGAAGATGGGCTCACTACAACTAAATGCTGGGCAAGTAGCATGAATTATATTTGTGGGCAAGGAGCTATTAAAATGAATGGTTTAGGATAACCTGTTGTGGCAGAAACTGCAGCTTCTCAACACTTGGAGAAACTGTTTGCAATATTAATTACTTATATTAACTGAAACAAATTACTTAGAACCTGCTTGGGGTTTCTGGGAAACGAAAGAATTTAATGAAGTTATTTTTGCAAAGCTTTTAATGGTTATTAAATGACCTGTTTGGCACTTACCATTTCATCAGCCAATATGCCGTTCAACCCGTGCTTATGCAGCAGCGCCAACCAGTTCAAACCAATCTTCTGATACGGCTTCAGCTCCAAACTGTTAAGAAATCAAGCCTAACGTGTTACCATTTTTAGTTGTTTCTCCATGAAGCACAACTGTACCTTTCTGTGATGAACCTAAGTTGAACATTACTTATATTTTAATGCGCTCCAGGCCTCCTCGTGTAGTGAAAAACACGAACTTCACTTAAGCGGTCACCTGAATACCAAAGAGCGTTTCTGAGCTTTCTAGGGAGTCAATCTGAGCTTTCACACATCTGAAATGATCCAAATGAGCGCCACAATAAAGACCTTTCTTCTAAAATCAACGATCCACAACCAATTAACAGCAGTTACACAACTGCTAATTTTTAAAAAACACAAAAAATCCAGTGGCGTTCAGCAGCTGCATTGCTAAGTTTGCTCTGTTGTACAATTACTGGGGGTGCTGGCACCAAACAACAAAAAAACCCACACGAACACATCACTGATCACCCCCAAACCCCAGCCTAACTGTCCCCCACCACACCCGTTTCCATTCCTCCTCAATTCTCTTTATTCCCAATATCCATTTGGAGATCCTTCCTAATTCACCTCTCTGAAATAAACCTTTCCTCCCTGGTGGCCCTCCCACCGGATACAGATTTCCCGATGATGTTGTATTAATACATCTGAATTCCTGACCGAGCTCTTCAGTCCAGCTGATAAACTTTACAAGTTTGCTCGGATCCACTTCAATTTGGCCTCTTTGAAATAGAAGGTCCCCTATGACAGCAGTTTGCTTTGATGTAAGTTGACAACTCATGATCCAATCACTCAGGGTTGGCTTCTACATTCAACAAAAACTGGAGCAAGTAAAACAAGGTATTGTGCACTGTTATAGATTCCTGGGTTTATGTTCGTAACCTCCTCACCTGCTTTCCTGATGCACTTAAAAACATTATATTGATTTACTGAAGTGTTGCACCTCACTCTCCGATAGCTGCAAAGTGTCCAACACTTGCAAGTCTACTTTCAGACACAACAGCTTTGAAAATCCCAGTCTTCAAGCATATCTTCTTATCAGACATCTAAGTATAATAAAAGGGAAAGGTACCTCTGATTCAGAGTGGAGGGTTGCTCTATGTTCCACCCGCATCCTCCATCCTCAGTAATCCTGGTTACTTGTTTTGTCAGTTTATTGGAAATTTCTTCGCATTTATTCATAAGCTTCAGAACCACGTCCCTCTCCTTAAGCAGGATCTTGCAGTTCCACACGATGTCTTCTGACAAGCCGGTAGTCTTTGTCATTTTGGTGAACTGTAAAATAATAATCATTAAAATAAAATGCGATGAACACGAGGTGCTATGGTGAAAACCCACGGCTGCTGCAGGTAGCAAGGAATTCAAGTGGCGGACAACAACAGCATCCCAGTCGCCTCAAAGCTCCAAATATTCCCTGTGCACACTGCAAATCTGGGCACCCGCAGTGAAGGTCACCATTTCAGCTCCTTGCGCTGTACATCTTAGAATAAAATAGGCAGTTTTTCTGCAGAATTTCTAGTGTAAAATACAGGAGCAACGTACAGCACAATCCAACAGAAATCCACAAGGAAGATAAAAAGGCACTGATTAGCATTCACGGGTGTATGTCGTCCTAGAATTCCTCCTTTAAGGGTTGTATGGTCCAGCTATCGATCAATATTGCCATATCAAAGCATACAAAAGCGCGATGCCCTCTACTGACCATTGGCACTATTGGAGGTTTGGGGACTTTTTGGGGTGGTTTTGTTCCATTTCAACAAAATGCAGAGTTTACCAGCTCTCAGGTGAAATCAGGCTAAGGCGCACGTGTCAACACTTGCAAAGAAATCTCCTAAATAGACACCTCTATTTAGAAATAAAAAGAGACATAAATAACGTGATTTTTAATAGATGATTAAAAAATTTCAACATTTGTTTTGATGCCTAAAGCTCTGGTTGGCATGAATATAAATCCCGTAATCTATATAATAAAGGTGTGGGGAAAGAGGCCATCTGTTATTAACAGAAATTGTATTGTTTGGCGTCAGCACGTCCGCATTCACCTCCAAGTTACAACAAGAATAACTCCAGCCAGCGGTTTGCGTGCGGAACACGCGGTGTTACCCTGTCACGCACAACAAAACGCAGATCCCCAAACGGCCCCGGGTTTACCAGAGCTCCTGAACATCCATCTGGGGGCCATTTTTTATCAAAGGGGGTGCAAAGATGTGAGACCATCACAGACAACCGAACCCCTAAATCGTGAAGTTAAGCCCGAGCTGAAGGTTATTTAGGATTTCACTGCTGTAGGGTGCGAGGCGGCCTTGACCAACAAAGCCCAGCTCTGCTTCAAGCAGCTCCCATTTCCAGCCTGATGCATTTGCCTCCTTGGTGCGAGGTGCCTCTGGACTTCCTGCTAGTTTGGTTTTCATAGTAGTTTGTAGGTGTGTGGTCAAACGAAAAGAGAGATGACAAAAAAGCCAAAGCCATCCTCCCTTGAGTGTCTCTCTCCCAGCTCGTGTGCTACTGCAGTGCACAAAACACAAGGGACAAGTCAGTTCAGCTTCGACTGCTCAGTTCTCCCATTGTCTTAAAAGCGAGAAGCTAAATATACGTCATGTCAGAATTTCTACGTGACTTTGCGCATCGGTTTAAGCTGGGTGTAATTTTTAAAAACAACAGGCATTGTTTAATTCATGATGCTAAAAGAAACGGATTGTTTTGTGACTCTGCAAAGCAGAGAAACCAGAGCATACAGCAAATCTTACACAGACACGTTTCTATGCTAAAAGGGAACTCAAGTGGTTGACAGTCCTAAGACTTCAAAATCAAAACCACCGTAGCATTGTTACTAGATCAAGTTAAAAGTTTATCTTAAATACCTGCTCTAAAGAGTATTTTCAAGCATTCTTAACTTCGCCAGCTTGAAATTTGCTTAAACCCATCTGAAAAACATCTCAGTCCAACTTACAAAGCTCATCTAGAATAAAGAAGCGTTTTTAATGCACGTTTTCCTGGAATAAGGTGTTCCATCTAGAAATAAGTCGGCTTTAGTCTTAATCTCAGGCTGAGAGCCTTAAGATCTTCCTCGATTCTTGTCATAATTAGGAGGTGGTAACAACTTCTAGTGCTTCACATTGTGTTACAAAATACACCATTAAAGTGAAAAGAGACCTTAAAACGAAGCCAATTTCTCTAATGCTCAAACTGAATCAGTTCTCCCCATTATTCTACCGCTCATTAATTAGTAGGAAAAATGCTGGGTCGCTGAGCTACCGCATCCTTACAAACGATTAAATCCACACCGAATCGAAACATCTGCTAAGACCTGCTGCAAACTGCTACCCTGGGCAAGTATTCACAATATTACACAAACATGTGGTGCTGACAGCAGCAATCTTTATGAGAGACACATCTGAAACGCAAACAGGCCCATGCAGCTTTTTTTCTGCTAAATATTTTACGGGGAGAAAAAGGAGAACAGCCCCGTAGCAAATATTTCTGCGAAGAATGAAGCTCAGGCAAAATCCAACACGTTTCGAAAGGAGCAGCCGTATGACAGATGTTCTGTGAGAAGCCAAAGGCTCGGGGCAAAACGGATTTCTTGTGCAGCATACCTGTACCCGGGGTTTTTTTTCAAATATCTTCCTCTTTTCTCCCCCCTTTGCAACACAACATACAAAGATCGTTTTGTTTTCCCTTAAAAATCTGTTTAGTGTATCTTATTGTTTGTGGTAAAACACTTCACCCACCAAATAATAAATGTTGTTGTCTTAAACATATTGAAATGTGTTCTGCTCTGACAAAATACACAGACAGATCTCGCATACATCAGTGGGGGAAGCTTCAGAACAAATACTGATGAAAAGCCATGTCAATTAGTCTGTTAAAAGGCCTACGTTCAGTTACTGGTTTAAAATCCAAAGTGCTAACAAATTAAAACGAGACAATGTGCTGTAACGCACTTCAAATTTCCTACCAGGACGCTGCTCTTACCAGGTCTGATGTCTTGCAGTTAACTGAAACTGCAGGAAATGTGAAGGCAACAAACATTTGCAAGTAACATCCCAGAGACGGTAGGTAATCTACTTACCAAGAGAGAGTGTGTTCCCATCTGCTGTGGATTCTGGTTCAGCCTCCTGATGCTTCACCTCTTATTAATAAAAACACAGCAGCTCACTCCACTAAAAAAATGGCTGCATTGCTCAGCCAGCAAAACCATGCTGGAGCTGAAGGAGGTTAAGCAAAACACACCAAAAAAGAGACGAGTGTTTCTTGTATGAAAAGATCCATGCTGGCAGCTTCAACCATGGAGCTGCCCTGGAAGCTGCTGCTGCTGTTCAGGTGACTGCAGAAAAGGTCCTGCCACGTTCTTGCCCCTCCTGCATGGCTTTTCAGCGACAGGAGCTCAGAACAGCCTAGCAAACACCTCCTTCCCAACTGAGAGCTCTAATTTCTTCTTCTGCAGTGAAAACAACCAACTTTCCCAGCTCCAGAGTGAGTGACGGTAATGTCAGCCAATTAGCTCGAGTTTTCCAGGAAAATCACCCCTTAATTCATTCAAAAAATCAGGTCATATGACACTATTTGAAACGCTATTGGCTTAGGAGGAACGGAGCATTTGAGCCCAATCGGGATAAGGCCACCCATCTAAGGCTCCCTGGGCTGAAGCTGCTTTGAGTCTCAGCAGGCTGGGGAAAGGAAAGGGAAAGAAAAGAAGAATGCGGACCTACCAGAGCCTCCCAGCTGTTAAAGGGCCGGAGCGCGATTATCTTCTGAGCCTTTTTCTGAGAACACTGGGGGATCAAAGCCAGTTCGCTCAGGGAAGCATCCTGCAGGAAGCTGAGGATTTTGGCTCGGTAGCCGTCGTCCATCACCTCGTTGCCGCTGCTGTAGTCCTCGTCGAGGGAGCTGCCACCATCGTCCGAGGCCGACTCATCCTCCGAGCCTTCTGCTTCTCTTTTGGTGCTCCAAATGCTCTTTTTGCTTTCGTCCTTTTTCTGAAAGCCGTTCCGCTCGTTCTGCTTTGGCTTCTCTTCGCCCTCGTCGCTCGTGCTGTTGGCGGAGGCTTCGGTCCGGTCGGAAGCTTCGCTTTTGGGAGGAAACTCCATGCCTGTGCGTGCAATGTAGAAGGCAACAAGTCAACGCGTACTGGTTGAGGGGATATTAAAACACAAGGTTCTTCCAAAAAGAAAACTGATATAACACACAATTCCAGTATTTAATACCCAACTGAACAGCAGGCGTTGCTAAGGAAAGAGGAGTAAGCACAACGCAGGTCTGTTTAAAACACGCAAACAGCACCAACTGTGAGCCTAACACGAGCAATGCCAATTTGTACACTGCTCAAATAGCAGGAGGTTTTATGCAACACAGGAAAATCAGCTATTCTTTCCATTTTAATCGATCTCAGGACAGCGTTAGAGGTGAGACAACAAAAAAATGCACCTGTTAAGGAACCTGGAAGAGCAATGTGTTCCCAACCAAAATAACCCTGCTGTCTTAAAGTAAGATAGAGGTTATTTAAGAGAATGTGAATGTCAGCTTTGACACACTTCAAAGTATATTTTATTAGATGCCTATAGGTAATTATAACTTCTTATGTAAATCTGTATTAGCAAGGCAAAGAGATTTTACTCCACTTACTGAGCAAAAGATGAAATAACCATGAAACTTAAAAACACAGAAAAATTGAGTTTCGTTCTTTTACCCTCCCCATAATATTAATTTCAAGCATCGATGCAAGTTTCTAGACATACTGTCGGGACTGTACATTAGAACAGATTTATATCGTAAGCCTGTTTTATCTTGAGATAAAATGCATTATAAATCTGTCTTTACCCTCATCGTCTTCTGCAAACACTCTCAGGGCCTCCAGTGCCTCGTGAAACACCCAGTTATGCTCCTGAAGCACATCTCTCAGCTCCTAGTAAATTAGAAGACATTTTGTATTGTGGTAAGGTAAGCAAAAACTACATTTCTGTACATAATAACAAGGCACCAACATTTACTTTTAATTGCACGAGGCAGAGAAAACCCCCATAAACCCTACGATTCGTAACAAAGGAAACCAAAAAACCCTTCACTTTATCCTGAGATGCTCAGTCTAGGCAGAGCTGCTCCGCTTTTCGAAAGGGCAAGAACCCACAGAAACAAGCCTTGCTTCCAACAATTTAAAGCACAGTATTAAACTGCCCTGAGCAGTTGCTGAGTATCTTCAGATGCTAAACTAACAGAAAGCACACAGTGTATCGAGTTGTCCAGGGGAGAAAAGCGTGGGCCAGAGGGACGGATAATTTCCTCATGCGTTTTTATAACAGGTCGTCAAATCTGACTGTGCCAGGCTTGTTGTGGCACCAAAGAAAGTTCCATATAACCCTGATTACATAAAACTGCTCTCAATTCGTGGTAATACTACACTCCAAAAGCAGCAACAGGGAAGATCTTCCTACCCTGGGCTCTTTTTGAGGGTGCTGCTGCTGTAAGGACGGTTTCATTTGGACTACCGACAGCGGCAACAACTCTCTTAAGAAGTCAAAACCACCAGGAGACGTGAGCTCACCTCCTTATCCAGTTCAGGGAAGGTATTTTGCAGCTTCTTCACAAGCATCTCTTGCCTCTCCCATTGTCTTTGGGGTTCTGACTCATCCAGCTATGTTAAAAACCAGAAAGCTGTCAGGTTTCATGTAAATTACAAGCACAGAAAATACAACAACAACCACACACACAAAACCCACACAAAATCAAAAAAATCCAACCTAATCACTCTTGTTTACTCTCAAGGAGCCACTGGGAATGACAAAAGCACTCAAGACAAATCCAAGTTGCCAAAGTGGTACAAAGCCAATGCTCAAAATAAGACCACAACTTTGATAAGCATAGAAAATGTTTTCTCTCATCAAAGACTGGCATTCTTTAGCTGATAAACATACACAGTGCAAAATCACATGCCAAAATAGAAATCACTTAGAACTACCTAGATTGTATTTATTTAAAGTAAAGGGTTAGTGGTGATTGTGGATGATATTTAAGGCAGAGGATGTCAGGGTTACGAGTCAGGCCATTAGGTCAGATCGCCAAGCATGCAGTATTTAACCCACCAGAGTCTATAAACACGTCCACTGGTGTGTTTATATGAAGATTCACAGGTAATAAATGGACAAATACTGTGTTGCAGCACCACGAAGTCACAGCAAAACCTCGCAAAAGGTTTCACCCACAACAGCTTCTCTAACAGTGACTATCAGCCTGCAAAAAGTCAGGTTCCTATGTACCCATGCCAAAACTCCTACTTGCCACAAGCTGCTCTGTTATGTATCCACCACCAAGAATTGCACAAGTTCCTTCTCAGAGCTTTGAATGCAAAGTGGTTGCAGGTCTACTTATCTCCAGCAGAGATGCCAAGAGGTTTGATTCATATTTACTTTGCTGATTGATGCTATTTGCTGAAAGAGCACAAACTAGATCACCCAGCAGCTCTCCATGGAACAGAGCACAGGGCTCCTTTCCTCAGGGAGCCTATAGTATCAATAAGGGTTTGCTGGGCTGGCTGGGCAATGATTTAGTGAAGTCCCTTTGTGACCAAACCCAGGTGTTTAGTGAGGAGGAACAAACCCCAACCTCAGGAAATCTCACCTCGCCAAATTCACAGCTCTCCTCTGGGAAGCAGGGGAATATCTGAGTAATATTCTTCTTGCTTTCATGGAAAACTCTGTGTTTCCTTCATTTGGTTCTAACCGAGGACAATGTTTGGTTACATTGCAACACAAAGATAGTCCCCATCCTCCATCCAGCCTCCAGCGTCTACTGGAGAGTTCCCTTCCTCTACCAGAACTGGTTTTTAAGGATGTCTACTGGAATAACTGGGAGCTGCCCTCATGACAGCAGCGCATAAGATCTGCCAAATACCAACGTGAATGCGCAGGGATCATTACACAGTTCCTATTTATGAGCAGAAGTCAAAGTAATAGTTCCTTTAATTGTCATCAATACATACACAGCACCGCTGTCAGGTAATTCCGCTTGCTTTACAATGCAGAGAGAGAAAAAAACATTACTTACGTAATTAGATTTTGGCTTTTTGGTGACTTGCTCATTTCCGTTTTTGCAATTTGTGGGAGAACCTTTTAGCTTCCTTTTACGAGATGGAGCTTTCAAAAGAATTGAGACAGAAATTAATTAATTACTTTCATTAAATTCACTCCAAAGCAATAGGATCATTCAAATAGACGCTATAGTAGCTACTTATTAGCTGCACGAGATGTTTTCCCAGTCTCCATTATAGGCCACAGACACACTGAAACTTGAAGCAAAGCAGCTGCTTGAAAGTACATCCTTATTTACCTCTAAGTTTTTTCTAGTAGTTTGGCAATTAATCAAGCAATTACCTTTCATATGTAACAACTGAAATAGCTTTTTTTTTAAATAATTGCCACACATTTTATACACAAGTTGCATAAAGGTATCTGTTTCTATTCAAGCTGACTGCTTTGGGCAAGTTGGTGTTTAATCAAGGCTGAACCCCAGTCCTGAGTTGGAATATGAGCATCGCTGCCAGTCTGGAGGTGCTGGTGAAGGATTTCTGGCCCAGGTGCACAGGGGAGAGGCCACCACCAACAGTTTTCAACATTAAATCCAAACGTCTGAAAGAAAACTATGCATATTAAGTCAGTGATAACTAAATATCAGTGATAATCATATCACTTATGAACAGCCCATATGAGCCAGAACTTTGTGAGTATCTTTGTGCCCCAGTGATTATCAAGAGATTATCGATTTAGCGTTAAGACCTGCCCAGTCAGATGCATTCTGTCGAACGTCTTTATCAATGATCTGGATGAGGGGGCTGAGCGCACCCTCAGTGAGTTTGCAGATGACACCAAACTGGGTGGTAATGTTGATGTGCTGGAGGGTAGGAAGGCCACACAGAGGGGTCTGGACCGGCTGGATCGATGGGCCCCAGCCAGTTGTCTGAGATTTATCAAGGCCAAGTGCTGGGTCCCACACTTGGGTCACAACAACCCCATGAACGCTGCAGGCTCAGGAAGAGCGGCTGGAAAAGGACCTGGGGGTGCTGGTGCCAGCGGCTGAACATGAGCCAGCGTGTGCCCAGGTGGCCAAAAAGGCCACCAGCATCCTGGCTTGTATAAGGAATTCTGCGACCAGCGGGACTAGAGAAGTGATTTTCCCTCTGTACTCAGCACTGGTGAGGCCACACCTTGAATATCATGTTCAGCTTTGGGCCCCTCATCATAAGAAGGACATTGAGAGAGTGCAGAGGAGGTGACAAAGCTGGTGAGGGGCTGGAGCACAAGTGTGATGGGAGCGGTTGAGGGACCTGGGGGGTTCAGTTGGAGAACAGGAGCTGAGGGGTGACCTTCTGATCTCTGAACTGCCTGAAAGGAGCTTGGAGCATGGAGGGGGTTGGTCTGTTCTCCCAAGCAGCAAGTGATGGGACAAGAGGAAATGGCCTCAAGTTGTGCCGGGGAGGTTTAGATTGGATAACAGGAAAAAATTCTTCTTGGAAAGGCATTGGAACGGGGTGCCCAGGGAAGCGGTGGAGTCACCATCCCCGCAGGGGTTTAAAAGACGTTTAGGCGAGGTTCTTAGGGACACGGGTTAGTGCCAGAGTTGGGTTATGGTTGGACTCGATGGTCCTGAGGGTCTCTTCCGACTGAACTGATTCTCTGATTTTCTGAGTGCTGCCACGCACAGCTCACAAACGCAAGAACACGTTACCCCTATTCCTGCTCATTAGCTTTGCTTGAGGCAGCAACTGTTACCAGATCAAATTATTGTCAAATTCCTAGACCACGATCTGAAATAGAACTGCAAGTGAATTTTTACTTTTTTGATGAATAACTGCCTGTGGAGCTTTGCTGTCTGACACCAGCATCTCCGGCCAGGAAAACACCCCCAGGGCAGAAAAGGAAAGCAACAGCAACGCTTCCTTAAACAAAGGATCTGGCAAAAGATACCAAAAACCACTGAAAAGCCTTTTTCAAAGTCTGCATATTCCTACATATAGGCATAAATATATACACGGGGCACAGTTTGAAGCATCCAAAGACTGTGGCAATGGAGGGCGGGGGGCTCTCCTTTGCCATTCAGACCATGACCTTTTAAATTAAAACCGCATTTAGGAAGGATAATTCTGAATATGAACAGCGACCCTGGAAACCTCTTTGCCCTAAAACATACATGGGCTCTATATGAGAGTATTTCAAAGATCTCCCTGCTTTGAAGTTGCGGGCTGAGCACTCAATAGCCTTTGAAGAAAGAGCAATTTTAGAAGCAATTAAACTGGAGCAAAGGATCTGGAAAACTCTGGTGTCAGGACCCTATCAACACAGAATTATTCCAAAAGCGACCTGTGGTCTTACGAGAGCCCACACATCTGCAAACAACATAAAGATATCCCAACTTTGTGAAGACATTAACTTTGCTAGGTACAGTTGATTATTCCTTCCTGCTGGGGGGATGAAGAAACTCTCTTACTGCTAGAAGGAACCATCCCTGGGGTGGAGGGGCCTTCCAGAGGAATCCCGGTTATCTCTATACATTTTATGATCAACGAGCAAGGAGAAAAGCAGCTCCGGGGTTTCAAAACTGAGAGAGGCATCTGTAATTGCTTCCACTGCTATTTGCTGCTACCACTACAAAAAGCCCCCAAATTTATTAACGTGACTTCCCCTGCTATTACAAAAGAAAGTCATTTAGGTTTACATAAGGCTTCAAGGAGCACCCTCCCTGATACGATGGTTTTCAAAAGGTATAGAAAACACCACCAGAAACAAAGCACAAGCAGCAGGAATTACTGTAACTTTACAACTTTCATTCACGTGCATCTTTTCAGTGTGTCACGTCTAATCTTCATACCTACAAGTCACCTGCAAGGCTTCATGTTTTAGCTGCGTACAACTACCGGATTCAAGCTATAAATACAAGTTTTTGTCATTTGGAAAGGACAGAAAAATGCGAGGATGATCCGGCCACGCTTTCTTAGCAAAGCCGTGCCTCACTAAACTGTGTCTTGTCCCTGACCTCTCACACACCCAACACTTCACAACAAGTAAAGCGCATCCCAAACTGACAGAGATAAGCAGATGTTCAGTGATGTCTCCATTTTTAAAAAATGTGTCCAAAACGAGGTGATTTATACCATCACTCTCAGGCATGCTTACTCCTAACTAAATATTTTATCAAACAGCTGTGATTAGCGAGAATTTGGCTGCCAAAAAGATTTTTCTGTGGGCTCATACGGAAAGGATGTGAAACAGTTTTTAGATCAACACAAAAATGGCCAAAAGGCAGGGCCCACATACCAGAAATCAAAGTGGTTTAGTTCAAACGCTGCGAACTACAACAAAGTTTAAGGACGTATATTAGCTACAATTGGTTTAAGATTAATCAAAACCCTTGAAAAGTAATCAGAGTCTTTCAGGATGGGAAAAATCAGAAAATCAAAATAAGTACAACAGGCAGAACCAAGTTAGCAAAAGGTCTTCTACTTCAGAAACAGAGTACAACTGTTCTCCCTCAGCACATGAGCTTCCCGGACATAATGCATCCAAATCATATGATATTGCCTGAAAATAAATGTATGAACCACTTAGAACCACTAAAACAATCAAGAGTGATCATAAATAGCTTTTTGTGTTGTATCCAAACCATGCAGTTTTCTCGGGAAAACCAAGGACAACTGAAGTTTGCAGGTTCCTCCCAATCCAAACTACTCTGTGATTCCTTGTGTTGGGGTTTTGTTTGTTTAGGGGTATTTTTTAATAAGAGCGTGAGAGTGCAGGAATTCAGATGCAGAACAAATAACCCTCAAGAAGCTCTGAGGGCTCAAGTGGATGGGCCAGAGGATGTTTTGTTAGAGAACCATTGGTATTGGTCTAACGTTTAAGCTTAATATCCTTATTCAGAATTACAAGCAAGGCTTGAAGTCAACCTGAAGAGCAAATTGTGATGGGTCTTGACACAAATAATATCTAGTTATGAGTGGCGACACACTCCAGTGTATTTTTTCCATACCTTTGGATCTCTCATATTTAGAATTACTATTGCTAACCCATCACTATTGGCCTCAATGTGTGGGCAAAGAAGGAACCAGCAGGAACATAAATCACTTAAGGAGCCACATGTAAAGCAATTCTAAGCATCACAGAACAAATTCGCCTTTTTTGTTGTATTTTTAAATTTTGGTCTGCAGCCTCTTTCCATCTTCATTTCAGTTTTGTGTTATTATACTAAGCAAACAGTAGTATAACTATTAACAGATCCTTTTCCACTTTTTAAATCATTCCCAGCCAGGTTTACTTCACTGAATTATCTATGGCTTCTAAAGATTGCTTTGCCCCCCTTTTTGTTTCTTTTTGTAATACATACCTTCATCGTTGAACTTCAAAGCAGCAGCTACGGGTTCCTCCCTTGTGCGTGTTGGTTCAGTTGACTGCAAAAAAACCCAACAAATTAACTGCTAAGTGGTGGATTCGATGCAGTTGAACAGAGCGGGACAATCGTCAATCAGCGTGATTGAAATGCACTTTAAAAAACACCCCCAAAATACACGTATTATAAAATCCAATAACACAATTATCAGGTATCAAATTAGCTAGACTGATCACTTGGAAACACTTTAAAAAACCTACAGGAAAACATTTTTAAAACAATCTCATTTATCATCACTTTTTTTCCTACTTCACAAACACACCAAGCAGGTTTACTTAAAAGCTTTTTCACAACACCAGATGCTCCAAAAAACTCATCTTTTAACTCATAAGACGTCTCTATCCTGGTATATCACATTGGTCCATTTCCTCGAAGCACACACACGAAATTGAGAACATGCCCCAGAGTTTATCTGCACTTCCTTGCAGTCCTGGATTGTTTCTCCATCCACGTGTCATCTCCAAATAGATCACTTTTACAAATTAATTGGATGTTGAGACTTTCAGAATGCTTTCTGCAAGTGAGACAAATTGCTTTTGAAAAGGCTCATGATTTTTCCCTCATAGCCTTTAATGGCATTTCAACGACCAGAAAACTTAAGAGATTAATTTGAACGCATGTAGCTTTGAAAACTACAGCCAGTAAAAACCTGGTTACGCATCAGCACTGAAAAGTAACCTTGCTAAAAATCTATGTTACTGTACTGACGATATTTTACTGTAATCAGTTACCATAATGCTACTGTAGATTTGTACTGTACATTGGACAAGGGACAAAAGTATCTCAGGTTCACATGTCAGCATAATCAGAACAAATTCTAACTTACCCTCTTTTTGCCTGACTGGAACCACTAAAGGTTTTTGAGTATTAAACTTCATAAATGCAAGGGTGCAACGTTTCATTTACCGCAGAAGATGGCAATGATTTCACCCATTCTGTATTTCATCTGTTAGCTGCAGTTAGCAACAGTTTTCAAGCAAGGCAGCTATAATTAAGATTAAACGTCACGACAGAAAAAGATAATAGAAAAATTTACTATACACCGGAATTCACTGTTGCTGAGTTGATCTCAAGGTGTGTATATATATATATACGCACATATATATACACACACACACATATAAAAGCGTGTATGTATATATATTCATTTCTATATATTAATAAATGTGTATGAATGCAAATGTATATGGAAATGTGATAAGGCTGTAGTTCCCCTAAAATACTAATATACCTTTTTGCTAATAAGAACTGAGGCTATTTCCTCTAATAAAGCACAAGCTTAGCAATATCGCCCACAAAATAGCCATCGAAATAAATCAAAGAACAGGGGATTATTACTTGTAGTAATTCTTGGTCACTTCTCCGTGAAAAAAGCTCCTTCAGCGTTTGGATCTTTGCGGCTCTGGTGTTTTCCTCTCCTCCCTTCTTCACAGCCGGGGGCTGATCCCCACCGTTCACAAAGGCCAACTGGGGTTGTTCGTCTTCATCCTGATCATCGTCAGACTGTTCAGAGCTGTGATGGACGGAGGGGGAGAAAAACAGTTAATTTTTGGTTTACTCTATCAGAAATAGCACAACCTACCCTCATACTGTGCTGTAAAAGGTCACTTGCTAATTCAGCAACACCATCCTTATACGTTTCGTCATTACGTTTCGTCATTTCAGCTACTTGAATAACATCAGAGCATCTCAAGTTTGTCTCAGACAGACTCGTTAGCAGGTATTTGTCCAAAAGATAAACAGATGTGGGTAAGTCCTTTGTAAAAGCTTCCCAAGTGCAGCATCAACTCTCTGTCCTGGTTCTCAGCTCAGGAAATTCAAAGATCCTTCTGCAACGTCTTAAACAAATAAACATGGGAAGAACCTTTCTGAAAAGAAGTCCTGAATTTACTGGAAGATTTATTATCTGAGCCAACCTGCAGGAAAAGCAATCCCTGTACATTTTTTCTGAGAGTCAGTTGCACAGACAGGACAACGGAAGCACAGGTCTCCCATCCTACTGCCCTCCATAGACACATAAAAATCTCTTTTCCTGAATGAAAATTAATTGAACTGTACGGATTTTGCCATTTCGGAGGGTCTTCACCACCAGAAAGGCTTGCCTACAAGTCTCTTTAGACAGATATAGGTAAAAGACTAAAAATAAACCCGGTTTTCCTCACTATATCTTTCTTTAGCGGTTGCAACAGGCAGATTGCAATACAGCTCTGCAAAACAGGAGCAACGTGCCACTTAGGTAGAAGGTACACACTGTTTTGAGACAACCGTTCATCAAACAAGCCTTTTCGCCTTGTCCTGTTCAGAAGGCACATACAGCCCGTGGATTCTCTAGCTGTGCTTCTCAAAGTGAAAAAGAAACATACTCTCAACAAAAAAGAACCCAAATTCCTCTTCAACCGAGTAGGTCATGCAGTTGTAAGCTGCAGAAGGTGAATCCAGCATCCACTTTAAAAACATCTTAGTGAAACAGAAAATTAAAATTCTATTAGCATATTTCAGATCTTTTTGCCTTGATAAGAAATTGTTTCTGTATAACCTGCATCTGAAAAGAAAAAAATCAATCCAAATGGAAATGGTAACACTGCAATTACCTTATCCTTTCCTATCAGGGATTCACATCTAGATGCTTGTCAACAAAGCCGGAGTTGCACACATCATAAATCTTATCCTCTCTGCATAATCGCGTTTTTATCGAGCATGAAGAAACACTCATTTAGCTGCCATGCAAGTATGACTGACCCACAAAACCTTGCCTTAGAGTTCAGCTTGCCGTCTGGGTATCTTTGCACAATCTACAGCTTCAACCAGAGGCAGAAACGGGACTTCACTCTGCTAACCAGTATTTCTCTTTTTCTTACTACCTGCCTTAAGTTGAAGCTTCAGGGGAGCACTTCGGATAACAGCAGCAGGGAAAAGCATTCTTTAATTTCTGCTGACGAGCTCCGGTAACTCCATGCTCCGCATCAGGCTTGAAAATCTGACAAGAGACTTCACCTGCTAAGGTTGCTACTCCCATACAATTTCTTCAAAAATTAGTTCAGTCAGACTATCGGAAAAAGCAGGTTGAGCCATCTTGTTTTGCTTTGCACAACAACATTGAAGGGGCACAGACAATTCCCACATATAACTAGCAGGGGTTCCTTTAAACCGCTCCAATGGTGTGTGAGGTGTCTGTCCACATCTTGTCTCTCCTGCACTGTCCGTGCTGCCCTTTCAGCACCCACACAATGACTCTTGCACACCCTTCTCCTCCTTCCCAGCTTATTCAAAAAATATAAGTTTCCAAACTACTAAAAAAAAGTTGTCACTAAGCACAGCAAACATGGCATGCAACTAATGCTCACCTTTAGCTCAGGAACTCTTATATTGCACACTGAAGCTCTGTTTGCTTCCCTGTCGACTATGGTTTCAGAAAAAAATATTACATAAACTCTAATACAGTTAAAAACTAATAAAGTAAATATTTTATGGTTAAGCTTTCAAGTGCCATTTAAAAGGATTTCAGAGAGGCAAATGCACAAACGTATAAGAAACATCACACGTATCATTCAACATCACACAACTCCTCCCTCTTAAGCATCTTCTCTGAGAAAACGGCTTAAGAGCTGGAAACCCTGTAAAATTGTACTGAGGGGCAGGTGAATCACAAACCCGTAAACCAGAACCCAAGCCTTGAGTCTCAGCTCAGTATTTCAATTTAGAACAATGCTTCATGTCGCATAAACACCACAGAAAACTGGCTTAAACATACATTACAGCCACGTTTCTCCTCGGGGCCCTGTTTTCTTTTGCAGCACAGAAGTTTCTTGGTTCTTCGCTGTCGCTGTCTGAAGATCCATCGAGGAACTTTACCCCTCTGCGGGGCTTGAAATAAGACTGTTTCCTTGTCCTCTTGGCTTCAGGAGTTTCTGGGACAGCGGAGTACTCTGCAAGCCATTTCAACAGGAGAAAAGATAGGAAACAATGAGTTATGACTTCAAATATTGATCCGTACGCGGAACATTAGATACCTATGATTTCTTCCTTATACACAGCAACCATTTAAACAGAACCTACATGGAAAATTCCTGTAAGCTGTGTTCCCTAAAGAGGTAACTTACCTGGCAAAAGATCCTCAGCCCTCTTACATCAAACAAATCATTTTTATAGTACAAAGTTTAAGAGAGCACGTATTTTAGCTTAGTAACTACTTATAAATACACTTTTACTTTTGGAAAAGTCAACAATCATCAAAACTCTCTGAACTATTTCCAGGCTGATCATGACACATATAGAAACATATTGGTGTATCTGATGGTTGATTTGTGATCTGCTTTTCAGAATGGGAACATCACTGTCATACTGCAGAAAATTAGGAAGCTACACTGAGGAACTGACAGATAAGCTGCAACACCTATAGAGATATAATCTATTTAGCCAGTCTTTTCCACATTATACTCCAGACGATTCTTAATAAGCAAACTTAGCATATGTTGTGTTATATACAAAGCATCAGGATATAGAAAATCTATACATAACCACGGTAAGTCACTGTGAAGACACCACACGAATCATATATGACTTTCACTGAACTGACCCACTATGTGTATATTAGCATGTCTTAATTTTTCAGTTCTGAACATGCTTGTAAGAGAGCCAAAAGCACAAGCAGCCAGACTATTGATATAATTAAACCGACCCAAATAGTTGGACGCCTATTGCCACCTCTTAAGTGTGCTATTTCATGTCAGTTATTGAAGAAAAGCACTCAAGGCGTTTTGCAAAAGGTATGAGCCAAGAACCATATGTAGCATATGAACCATATGAACCCGGTGCAGCACTTCCGCATAGTGCAGACTTCATTCCTTTCTACCACTTCACCATTTCCACAGCCAGAGCTGGAAAGAAGAAAACAGTTGGTAAGCCGAGTAATTTTGTTTAAGACCAGACAAATAATGGACCCTGGAGGCATACGAGTGAAGAGAGGAAGGAGAACGCGTGGAGCAGAGAACACGACAGCTGCGGAGAAGCATTTTCTGCATGAAAATAATCTCGTAGAAAATAAATTTAAAATAACTCACTGTGGCAGCATTTGATGGAAACAAAGATAAATCCCAGAAGTACAAGCGATTTGCTGACATGGGGAACTACCAGGTGATGCTGGCTTCGAAAGGGAAAGATCCTCAACAAACTACAAAAAATATGGTACCAAATGGTACATTGCACGCTAGTGAAAAGCAAGAAAAGAACTTGAAAATGGAGCTTAACACTGGCTGAAGGGTTGGAGCAAGCATAAGTCACATCTTCAGTTACGGATACTTCTGTCTTTCTTATTTTTGGTCTTAAGAGTCAAACGCTGGTCTTACAATTGCAGACATCCCCTTAATAGTCCTTTTAACTGCCTCCAATAATTACATGCTGTGTCAATAACTGTTTCATCTGCTACTACTCTACAAGTGTATAATTTGCTTTAAAGATGAGAACTCCTCCTTACATATGCAATTTCTGCTCGCTTCCCACCCCCCCCAATAATAACGGATTGTGTTCAGTGGAATAGGTGGAGGAAGTGAAGAAGGAAATAGTGCTTTTTATTTTAGAAGGAGAATGCTTCTTCCAGGTAACTCAACATTTCGTACTTGTAGGAGTTAGTTAGGAGTTGTTATGAAGACTGGACAATGGTACTTGTAGGAGTTAAGAGTTGTCATGAAGACTGGACAGTGATCGCTATTTAAAATAAAAAGAGAAATTACCACGTGAAACAGTAAATCCTTTTTATTTAAATCTAAAACTCTCACAAGGTTTATATTGCAAAGAATAAAATTATTTTTAAGACTGTTATTTTTGGAAACTTTTCATGCTGCTGTTTGTTTGTTTGGACAAACAGAACAAAACAATAAGGTTGCTCTTAGCAAGGTGTCGTGTGGAGCTGGCACGGGGTGTCATGCTACTTGCAGGAGGAATGTATTTGGAATATAGTCTGACTTACAAGGCAAAGGTCATGAAAACTGGCTTGATCAATTCTGTTAATTCAGCAGAGATGTGAACTTCTCATGGTTCTTATAGACCTGCTCTGATATTTCCATTTACATCTTTTTATGCATCTCGTATTTCTTTCCTATTGCGATAGCCCTTGCTCGGTCCAACTTTATCACCTTCAGGATTTTTCTGCTTTATTTTTCTTTGCTAGAGAGCTGAAACAAATTCACCCGCACCTTCATGTTTAAATCTAATAAAAATGCTTGATATGTTCTCAAAGGTCTCTTTTGCTCTTCTCCTGTATTCATCTTAAAACTGATATGGTTTTAAGGTAAAGCAAAGCAACTGTGTCGAGGACAACACATCTCCTTCCAAATGTGGACACAGACAGAAGGAGAGAAACTTTTTACAGCCAACATGCTGGTCTCAGTTTCAGGGAGTCCTGTCTTGGGACACTAGGTAACTGCTTCACAACTAGTAACTTTTAGGCCTGCCTAAGTTTATGCATGTATGGGCTTTTCAAGGCAAGATTACTGCACAAAGTGAGACTTCTGCCTCTTTTAAAAAACAACATTACCATAATCCTCTATCATGTGATAGAAAGGATTTAGATCTTTATGATAATTAAAACTGTGGCCTTTTATCACAGATGAAGGAATTAGACACCGTGCAGCTCATTTCTGCATTTGATGGTCAGGTGAATTTATTCCAGCCACTTCTGCTGGCAAATCAGCTTTGAAAACTGGTGTTAGGCTCTGTAGTAACTTGACTCAGCAAGTTTCTGTGTCAGTGAACGGAGGGAGAAGAAACTACCTTTATTTCCAGCTGAAATTATGGTCATCATGGTGCTGGGATCACAGGCACATGAGTTTTAAGAAAGGACTGACCCTAGAGGGGAGAGGATGCCCCATGATGCTGCATTTGCATTATGAGGACATAAAATCCTCTTACGTGAGGACTTACACTGACAATTGTTATCATTAAAACTCAACTCTCCCACGAGTTTTGTAGCTGAACCTTCTGCACTTTCCCCGTGTAATTGTTTTCGTCTGTTTTCTTACGATTCAAAGCTCTTCGGTGTAGGAAATGAGTGTGGAGATTCTTTTTCACCCATCTGCCATCCCAGTTCAGAGCATATTACTGTCTGGCACCCTTCATTGAGGTTCTTAATGAACCATAGCTATTATTTCTTTAATTTCTGAGGCCTCTTCTACCTGTTCTCTCTCGCTCTGTGTTCTCACCCATCTCACAATGTGATGAACATTAAGGAGCTCCTGTTTCTTCAGTACTTATTATGAGATGCTGGCAAGAGTTTTTTAGGCTCATACAAAACTTGCTGTGGGATGTTAAAGGGGAGAAAGCGAAGGTGGGGAAGTGGAGGGATGAAAATGGTTTAAAGAGGAACAAGTGTAGAGAAAATAGCGAGACAGGGGGGTAACAGCAGCCGGTTACACGTAGACAGGTCGGTATACTTGTCTGGCCATGCCTCCTTTGTGATCACCACAGTCCATTCTGCCTTCTTGTTAAAATCCATTTCTAGTTGCTTTCGTGGGCCAGGGGAACCTGGTCTGGGTACACAGGGGGTCGAAGTTCCAGCAGCCTGAGTGAGGACCCGGGGTCACAGGGGCCCATGTGTAGGCTGCCAGCAGCTGGAGGGACCAAAGTGAGCAGAAAATCAAGTGACAGCCGGTGTGGGCCAAGGAGGGAGCGAGGACACCCAGGGATGAGCGAACAGGTGCAGCCTGGGAGGGACCACAGGGTCTGAGTCATAGAATCATAGAATCTCCTGAGCTGGATGGGACCCACCAGGATCATGGAGTCCAACTCCTGTCCCTGAATTGACAACCCCACAGGTCACACCGTGTGTCTGAGGACTTTGTCCAGTCTCTCCTTGAACACTGTCAGGTTGGGGCCGTGACACCTCCCTGGGGAGCCTGTTCCAGTGTCCAGCACCTCCGGGGGAAGAACCTTTTCTGAATGTCCAACCTGACCCTCCCCTGGTACATCTTCTGCCATTCCCTCGGGTTCTGTTGTTGGTCACTAAATAGAAGAGTTTGGCGCCTGTCCCTCCTCCTCCCCTTGTGCGGAAGCTGTAGCCATCATGAGCTCTCCTCTTAGTCTCCTCTTCTCCAAGCTGAAGGAACCAAGTGATTTTAACTGCTCCTCATACGGCTTCCCCTCTAAACCCTTCACCAACTTCGTACCCTCTTCTGGACACTCTCCAGTAGCTTTATCTCCTTTTATGCTGTGTCCCCAGTCCTGCACACAGTGCTCCAGGTGAGGCCGCCCCAGATGCACCCAGAAAACGGGTCCCTCTTGGAGCCAGAGACACTGTTGGCTCCTGTTCAACTCACAGTCACCCAGAACCCCCAGGACCCTCTCCACAGACCTGTTTTCCAGCATCTCGTCCCCCAGTCTGTCTGTACAGCCAGGGTTGCTGTGTCCCATGTGCAAAATCTGGCACTTGCCCTTGTTAAACTTCATGCGGCTGGCGATTGCCCAGTTCTCCTGTGTTCGGTAACTCCTGCACCACAGACAGACACATGACACCTGTTCCCAAGGGTCCAAACTCCCCCAGAGTGCCAGTTTTTCCATGCAATCCATTGCAAATCTCAAGGTAAAAGCCACAACTAACAGTTTCTTGCTTCCTGTGCGAACAGGTTACTTAAGTCTAAAATGGCAACTCCCCAGCCAAGATTTAGAGGAGTTTTTAAATATTCTTCTAAACACAAAGCACTGACCGATATTCACTAATGTAAACATGAGAGCACCCCAGTCAACTGAAAACAGTCACCCTGCACAAAACCTAAATTCATGGAATAGTAAATATCAGTCCCCTCTCATACTGATTTATTTGGCCCACCTTTAAAAGACGAACTCCTCCTTGTACATGAAAGGTCCTCTGTTATCACACAGATAAGGTACTACAATAAACCATCTTCTACTATGGGAAAGTTGTACGTAAAACAAATATAGTTAAACACCAACCAATATTGTTGCTCTATTACTGACTAAATGCGTAGTCCAAGCCTGTCTGATCTCTTCAATAACACTTGTACCTTGGCATCTGTATCTGAAGTTCTATGGAATGTCCAAAAAGTATAAAATAATCCGCAACGAATCTGGTTTTTTTTCTTCTATTCTTACTCCTTCAGCAATAAAAAAGCTACCGGTGAAGGTGATTATGCAGTTGACAGCCATTACAGTTGTTTATTGGTATTAACTGATAAATCCAAACAGAAGCAGCACATCTCTAGTGTGTCAGCCAAACAAACCAATGAATTACAACACAAACACGTCTTCCACACTTTCACGAAAACCACAAGCCAGAAAGAGGCCAAACGCTGCGACCCAGCTATTAACACGGTCACCTTGGGAGAAGCAGCAGCAGGTTTCTCGGCTCTTTACAAAACCAGGCCCAACTGAAAAGAAACTGTTTCTTTTCAGTTTTATCTGTGATATTGCACATTGCACTAGCCTAGGACTGTAGTGAAAAGGTTAAGTCTTCACAGCGTTACACTTATCAGACAACTAAACGTTTTCCTTTTTCCCTTTGAAGGTACTATATTAGTGTAAAGTATCGGTAAAGATGATTATTAAACAGGAAAACAAAATGCAGTTCAAACACTTAAATTGCAGTTTGTTTCCCCAACTGAAAGAAATAATTTCGGCTTTAGTTATCAGAAAGTTTCTAATTGACTGTAAATGCACAGATTCAATTAGAGCACTGTTAAAAACAATCACAGAATCACAGAATGTCAGGGACTGGAATGGACCTCGAAAGATCATCCAGTCCAATCCCCCCACCGGAACAGGAACACCCAGATGAGGTTACAGAGGAAGGATATTTTTGTGGAAATTGCTATGAAATATGAACTCATAGAAAAACATATCTGTATAATAACTGGGAAAAAAACCCACAAACAAACAATAAGAAAACAAGTACCTGCGCTGTTCTTATTCTACCTGCAAACCCTGTGACTCACCAGTTCTCTGTGTCACATCCGAGGCCGGTGTCTCCGGCCGGTTGCTGTCATCTGTGGCTTCATCCTCATCCCCTCCAGCCGCATCCCCCGCCGCAGCAGAACCCTGGGCCGCGGGGGCCTCGCTCTCCTGCTCCGCTTTTTTCCTCTTCCTCTCGAAGCGAAACCGGTCCAAGTTGTAGAGACTCATGTCCTCAGCTTCTGGCTCCCACCTGCAGCGGGCAGGCCCGGCTCGACCCGGCGGCTCCTGCGGGAGAAGAGGCAGCGAGGCTCAGCGGGCACAGCTCGGGGCAACGCCGGCCAAGCCACGGCAGCGGCCGGAGGGCCCCGCCGAGCGGGCGCTGCCCAGCAAGCACCCCCGTTCCCACGGAAACAGGCGCTGTCAGACAGCGGGGCGGCGCCATCGCCTCCCTCCCTCTCCCCTCACGGCACCTCCGCCACGGACCCCGCACACACCTGCCGCGCACCGGGAAGCCGCGCCCCCCGGTCCCCCGAAGCACCTTGACCCGCCTCAGCGGGGGAAGAGCGAGGGTCTGCGGGAAGCGGTGCCCGATGGCGGCGGCGACAGCCCCGCTCCCCTCAGGGGCGATGCGCGGCGGCGCTCGGTTATGACGTCCCAGCACCACCCCACCAATCGCCTCGCCGGGACGGGGCGCGCGGGCGCGTGCGCTTTCGCGCCTTTTCTGTCCGCCGCGGGACGGTGGGAAACGAAGAAATGAGTTTAACGACAGAATCAGTTACACTGTTAAGCACCATTCTTTACTTTATCAACCCTGGGGAGCTCTGGGGATCATCCTCCATAAGCGCTCCAAAGACTGGATGGCCTTGCATTGCTTATATTCACATAATTATTACATATGCATTACAATTTTTGAAGTTTTTTTACATACAGCACATCTATACTAAGAAAGAATTGATGAGGGCAGTTGTAATCGTTTAGATTCTTATTTACAATACATTAATTATTAGTTAAATGTAAACCAAGCACTCTGCTTCTGAACAATGTATCTATCTTCTGTTTAAGGGAGATTGAGGTTGGATCTGGTGAACAATTTATTCCCCAAAGAGCTGTGGGGAAGAGGCTGCCCAGGGCAGTGGTGGAGTCACCATCCCTGGAGGCGTTTAAAAGACATTTAGACAAGGTTCTTAGGGACAGGGGATAGTGCTGGAGTTGGGTTAGGTTATGGTTGGAATTGTTGATCCCGATGGTCCCTTCCAACTGAAACGATTCTATGATGTTATGATTGTCATTGGAAAGGTGGCACAGGCTTCAAAAGGTTTTACCATCTTGCAACCCATCTCTCATATATAGTGGTAGGGTCTCCTCTTCATCCTCAGGGCTGCGGCAGAATGTTTTGTCATTGTGGTCTGCGCTAACGCAAGACAATAAAACTGAGCCCTGAACAGGCAGATAATCTTTGAAGAGCAAAAGGATCTGGAGGAAGCCCATTCCAAATCAAGCTTCAGTGAAGATGTCTTGCCTCCAAGTTAAATATTGATCTAAAAGTTAGAAAGCAGATGAGTTGAAATTGGTTGTTAAGCCCAAATTCGAGTAAGTTGCAGCTGAATGTGTACGTTGAACAGAAGACGGATTTGCCCTGCACAGGTGGATGTCAGGGCACTGGTGGATTTGCAGACATGTCCGGTGATGGAACAGGAGGTGATGTGAGGTTATCTTCTGAGAATTGTGCTGGAGAAGGATGAATACCTGGGCTAGAGACACTGTGGAAATATTAACAAGGCTACCGGTCTAGAACTCTCATGGAATAATTGTGCTTTGCAAGTTGTATCTAAAATAAACAATGCAAATGATTTTCCCATCAAAACTGAGCCAGACTATTACCAACTTGAAATTATACTCCCTTGAAAGGCAAGTTACCCCAAAATATGGGAATAGAGCAGTTCAGAGATACATCAAAAGCTAAGCTAAGTGGGGGTTATAGGAGAAAAAAGGATGGACTGTGAGGGCACGTTCACTTGAGTTCCTGGGACATGGGAACCATCACCCTCTTTGCAAAGTGTTAGTGCTGGTGTTGGCATCTCCAATCTCTCACACAGTCTTATAGCAACACATTTGATCATCTATCCTTCAAGAATCTCAATGAGACTTTGACCACCCTTTCAACGAAGAGAGGATGACAAAATACACGTGCGACGGATGTGAAGCCACATTGCTTGACTGACGTGGAGGGCACAGCCAAACCATCATAGCAAACGTACAGAGAGTGATAGACTGTGAAGCTGAAAAGCTGAATGAGTAATAAAAGTTGGGTTATGAAAGATTAAACCGGAGAAAGCAAGAAAGCGTCCACTCTGCTCCGCTTGTATTTGTGGCTCAGCAAAGCAGTCAGGCCCACCAGCCTTGGGAACGAGGGGAACAAAGTACGTGAACTCCAGAACCTGGGAAAGAAAGCAAGTACAAGCTAAGAAAACCATGGAAATGAAAGGGATTAAAGTCAACGCTCCACAACATGTCAGATTTTAAAAGCATTTTGTTAACAGGAATTAGCGCCAACCTAGAAAACGCTGCAGCAGATCATTTCAGGGTTTTATAGTGTTTTGAACTTAAAAAGACTAGGGAGTTCATAGGTATTAGTATCTTTAACAAGCTATTGTGAATTCCTGGCAAGCAAGGCAGGCAAAATGTCTTTTTTGAGGCGCTAATAACAGCGGTTAGACAGCTCGTGCTTACCGGAGAACTGACAGATTGCTATCTGCTATTGTTTTGAAGGCTGATTTATGGGATTTTTTGGAAGAACGGTAGCAGAAATTTGAAAAGAATCTATTTATGTACAGAATTGCTTCACATGCAACATTAGAGCTGTTAAATTGGATGTATTTTTACTTAAGCTACAGTTGAGCTGCTATGCCAGTGAGAAAGAGGAGCATACCAGATGGTATGTTGGCCTTTTGAGATAATTATGAAGGTTTATAGAGCAGTGATATATAACAACAGCCCAAACACCGAGGGAGAAAAAGAAAAAGATCAAAATTACTTTCTTTGCAATCAATGCAAATTGAATTTTCATCATCTTTACTAGAAGTAAATTCAGTTTTAAGGATCACATAAGCTAGAATCTGTCCAGATACGAAGAGTTGCATTTTATATTACATTTTACAAATTGACAAGATATTAGGAAAATTGTTTATTAGTAAACAATGAACCAAGACAAAATTTGTCTATAACCATTCCTAACAAGTCTCTTTGGTTTCTAATATTGTTCTTTCAGCTCTGATTCGTGTCCTTTTTGTGCCCTGCTGCTTCAAGGAATATTGGCAGGGGTGCTGTTTTGTATGGAAAATAGAAGTGAGGGAGGGAAAGTCTACATGAACTGCAATATGGGAACACCCCAAAGTTGTCCTGTGATATACAATCAACAGGGTCTGTGGTGTAGATAGATCCTCCCAGGACATCTGTTGGGGCTTGCCCCCAAATATTATATAGGATTGGTGGGAAGTGTTTCTGCTTTGTTAGGAATTGTGAGCAACAAGACAAGCTGTCAAAGGCAGATGGGTTTGTACTTGACCATAAATTAAAAAAAACCCCAACAAAATGTTGAAACTAGTTCAGCTGCAGCTGGGAAAGCGATGAGAGTTTATGTAGCAACCTCACCATACCTAAATATCTCAATATCCAAAGTGTTTCGGTGTGTGAGCTGCACAGTGACTATAGAATAAGGCCTTGGGTGGGAACTGCCCCAAAGCTGTCTCTGTTCTCTCTTACCCAAGGGGGTTTTCCTTTTTATTGCCCATTGAATAGACTTAAAAAGTCTATTCCTCTATTCCTCTTCCCCTTTGGGGAAGAACAAGAGGATAAGACGGTTTTTGTAGTATGCCTCGTTTTGTATTGGCATTATGCTACAGTAAGTCGCTTTTTTGGGTGTCTGAAGATGCTTGAAAAGCGTCTGGTGTGGTTCATTTTTACCAGGAAAGCGTCATTCCAGTATCTTTTTTCTCGCCTGAAGTTATTTGAGATAGATGAACCCGATTTTCAGGGCTACAACGCAACCAGCTTGAAACCTAATACACTTCAAATGAGAAGGAATGACTATGCCAATAAAATGCCAAGAAGTTATAAGCACTTAATGCACACCCACACACACCCCTAAGGAGCAACAGCCAAACAGATTTGTGAAAAAGCAGCATCAAACCAATTTGATTTCTTCTGAATCAGAGCAGGGAGGCTTATGCATATGGGGAAAAATGTTACATGTGTTGACTTCAGTAAGGTTTTTTGGAGCGTGTCATTATGACTTATCCATAATTTGGGGTATCCTGTAGCATACCCAGAAGCCATAGAAACACAATTCAGATCAGACTCCAGAACTGGTTAATGGCTGGATAGGGAATGGTCAGCATAGAAGAATATATCAAATAGGACGTGTTCACATGGCTCCTGTCCAGTCTTTGTATTTACAACCCAGGCCAAGCAACACACACGGCACATGGTGAATCAGAGGATGACACCAGACTGAGCACTGTAAGCACGCTGGGGGTCAAGATTAAAATGCAAAGTGGTCTTGCAGATTAAAGAAAGGGTTTAAAAACATCTCGTGCTATGCAACAGCAAAAAGCACAGGTTTCACATAGGAAAAAAAAAATCCAAACAAACAACTACATAACAATAGTGCAGAAGCAGATGTGAGAACGCCAGCAGGTCGCGCCACTATGGAAGATGGAAACACCACGTTTGGTTGTATGAAAACAAATACATCCCCAAGACTGCGGCCTTTAAAGATAGATTAAATAAGCGGGACAGGCTGAATATAAAGCAGAGAGCGCCGAGGAGAACGTGTCTGCAAGTGCACAAATATACTGCAAAAGGCAGAGAAACATCTGTCCCCTGCTGTCGCGAAAAACTGAAGCAGTGATTGCGTTAGGCTTAAGAAGTTCTTTCAAAGCACAGAAATAATTTAACACCGGAGTATAACATCTGGTGAGGTTGTGAATTCATCATCTTTAGAAACTTTTAAGCAGCAGTTAGGCAGACATCTGTCAGAGCTGACACAGGCAGAGTTGCTCCTGCCTCCGGGCAGAGAGGGCTGCGTGATGATCCACAGCCCCTTCCAGCTATGTATTTTTAATGATCCTCTCTCCCTCTGTTTCATTGGTGTGTTTTCCTCAGCTTCTTCATCTGCCTTCTTGCACCTGATTTTAGCAAGAGCAACACCAGACAATTCAGAAAGTCATGTAGGCCTCGCGGAGACTTTCCTTCGTTTAGCCTTTTAATTAATTTTTACCATGTAAGACAACATTATCACACGAACAAGCCCGTGCAGTTGATTTTAATACGTTGTTTTCTATGGTCAATATGTGTATGCTTCAAATCAGACTAATGGGCATGAAGCCATAGAAAGGCAATGCCGCCCTGGTTTATTCCTGTACCACGTGTTAATAAAACGTCTCCTTTCCACTGAGAACCAACAGAAAAGGAGCTCAGTACCACGCAGAACTTCTTTCAGTTTCTGACGTTTTATATTCACTTCTTTTTGGAGGGAAGGGAAATATTTAATAAGTGTTCCTCAATACATGCTTCGCATTAAGGCTTTGTTGAGGTTTTCAATTAAAACTGAATAAACCTTTTGGGATGAAAGCAAATGTGCCTCTCAGTTGGCGTGGCACATTAAGCACAAATAAACATATTGTATTGCCTACACTGCAAAAGCCAAGAGGATATGTGCTAGGAATTCCCTAGCAAGTGCTATGGTGCCTTGTTCTCTAACTCACTGATACGCTGAAAGCTCAGTTTTCAAATACTCATTAAGCGAGGTCATGGACATTTCTGTCACTTTTCTTAGCTTTATAAACAAACTGAGTTCAAGTACATTCTCTCTTTTTAAAGAGACCAAGAATGGTAAAATACGTATTCTTAGGCCTTTGTCTTTTCTGTGGCTATTTGGTCAATCTAATCACGGCAGAATTTTCTACCAGAGCAAGTCAAGCTCCACCATCTGCGTGCCAAGAAGTTCCGTCATCGCTCCGTTAACATCTGGGGTACCAATCTGCAGGAATCCGCTGAGCTTTGGCCCACGGGGTTTGCAGCTCACCCAACAACAAGGGTTTGAAGGGTCACCTCATTCTACCGCCGAGGCTCCTCGGAGCCCTAGATCCGTCAATTATTCATTTTTGAGAAAACTATGCATTTAAGTTTTTCTTTTCCAAAATGCTGTGAAACCTCTGGGTAATAAAGTTTTACTTAATTCGTAAATATAAAATAATTTAATAGTTATGTGGATATTGCATATTACCTTATTTCAGAATGAATCCCACTATTTTTAATAGGACTGAGTGCATGGTAAGATATCATTCAGCATGAGTAAGCACAGAAAAATATTGCTCTAAGTGAAAGAAAAATAATCTAGTTGAAGCAACTATACAGCATAACATATACTTATATACCTTGGCCTCTAATAAATTCCAAGTAAGAATGTGAAAGAGAAGGAAAAGAAAAAGGAATCATTTAAATGTCCACTCGGTAGCCAAAGAAATGTACTCTGTGCACTCACAAAATTCAGATTGTAAGGAAAGAAGTAGCGAGGCTCACATCTCATTGGAACAGCTAATAAAGATATATTTGACATTTAATGACAACAAGCTAATAAAGGTATATTTGACATTTAATGACAACAACGTAAGTTCTCTCCATAGCACCTTTTAGGGATATTGGATCTTGTACCTCTCCTTCTGTGCAAGTATTTAGCGTGATTTCCTCATATATCTTCCGACAGTGGTTTTTCCACACGTTTGCACTCATTGTGTAGGAAAAAAAAGCCCAGAGAAAACAGGTTGTGTGCACAACAGCAATTTCCACCCAGAAACTGTTTAAAATACAGCTCAGCTGCACCTTTTAAAGCAGCAGCCGGTCAGATTTAAGCCAGCACAAATTTTGAACTGCGATTAGGAATAAAGCTTATTGCACTCAGGGACAGGAACTCGAGGTCAGAACCGGTTTTAGGGTGGTGGATTTTGGGGTGGTTTTAGGTAGCCCCTCAGCCTTACTAAGCCAAAAGGTACAAGAGATGCAAGAGCTAAATGTCCACTAGATGCCAGGCTTCCTTCGCTTTGTGCAGATGGCCTCGGCGTTCGCCTCGCACACCAGCTCCCGTGTTTAGCACCAAATCCTGATCCCATCCAGGTTCAATAGCAAACCCTCCGGATTTATCCCCAGCACCTCCCGGAAATTTTGGAGAGAGCGAGAACACTTTTCAGAAGGGTTAAAAATAGGAGCTATCAGTAAGAAGAATTAGGGTTGGGGGGTTGCGTCCTTCTATTCTCTACCCGCAAAAAGCTGCCGGTGAAGAGCGCGGGATGAGTTTTGTGATTGACGTGCTCTAATCAGCAAACAAACCCGGTTGGACAGGGGGGAGGAAGATTGCTGACTCTGCCTCCCGTGCTCCCGGTGGCCTCATCGACAGGTAGGTGACCTCCAGCCTCCGCCTGTCACCCGACAGCCCGGGCGGCAGCTCAAAATATTGACTTAAAAACCACATTGGGGCAATATTTGCTTTCCTGATTATCTCGCTTCTGTGGTTGAGAGAGGCTTCCAGAGTGCAAGCATCCCTGGCTGTGAGCAGACGCCTTGGTTTCAAAGGGCTGCTTGCAAGGAGAAGAAAATACCTGATTTGAGCAAGGGCCTCTGGCGAGTGAGAAGCTACAGTAGTTAAATTACCTATCGCTAACCTAGAGCATTAGCTACTCAAAATCGCCCACCTGTATTACTCAGAACGCCCTTTCTTGAGTTCAAACAGGGTAACAGAGAAGAAATCTTTAAAAAGACAAAACAAACCAATTCATTTGAGAAACATCACTCCTGGAAAATAATGACGACTGCTTTCTTCCGTCCAGGGTAGCATAGTACAAACTGCCATTCTGCAATGAACACATTTGCTCAATTAAAAAAAGAAACACCTTCATTTATTCAATAAAATGAACTTTGGTGAGCGGGCTGGTTTACAAGTATTTGTATCCGTGTTCCTCGTTTCAGCTCTGAGATGTTGCCTCTGGCTCTGTTGGCCCTGTGCAGTTTTTGTGTCTGGATTTGCAGAGATCCGGGCGCTCGAGGGTTTGGAGATGAACCACTCGGACCCTGCTCACCGCCCGGCTCTCCCTGCTAGTCCTGCCCTACACTACACAAGCAATTTGGGGGGGTAGAACAGGGCTCTCCACCGCTTCTCCTGTCACCAGCTTCCCTGGCCAGATCAAGCTGCATAAATGTTAATGCTCTGGCTCATCTCGCGCTCGTTGTTGCATCCCTAAACCCAGCAACACTCTGCGGTGTCGAGTCAGAATAATCAGCTGCAGCATTAAGCTTTGCACTGCAAGCTGGAGATTTCTTTTAAAACTCAATTTTCCTCGAGTTCTAAAAAGGGAAAAACGATAAAATTGGCTACTAGCATCACAGAGAGGAGAAAACGTTATTCTCTAAACGCATTAGAGGTACCAGCCGTTCTACACTGGGCAGATCCTCATGGATAGAGACATTTCTTTATTCATGTATCTCAGTGAGTGGTAAATGAGGCATGCTCGCAGAAGTTATTTGGGATGGAAATGAGTCTAATTAGTCTATCCAACTTAGGAATAGCACTGTGAGGCAAGTCTGGGGAAGACGAGAGAGTTAGCAACAGAAACAGCAGTGGGGAAACAGAGTTATGCACTTTCTGCAATTAAGCAGAATATTTGAGGTTTCACTTAACAGAATAAACAATAGGTAAGGGAACCGTTCAAGCAGGCAAACATTTCTAAGAAACTAGTTTAAAACCATTCTTATTTTAAATGCAAGGTCTGTAAGTAGCCTCCTACATATCCCTACATCAGTTTTCTGCTTCACAAGTCGTTGCACCTTAAACAGTAAAAAGCTGCTCAGTTACTTTAGAGCTTTCTGAATGGGGCAGATGTGCTCAAAACTCAAATTGTACTCATAAAAATTTGTGACTGTCGAGGTTAGTGAGGGCAAAACAATGATTTTAAAATAAGCTGCTAGAATATGTACATGTATTTTATATACTGACAAATCTTTTAATCTGCGAGAATCACATCTAGTAATGAATCACATTCTTGGAGTGAATAATTCAGCCCTTGACGCCAACCTCTGAGGGAGAATATTGTGGTCATGGTGTCTGAACAGTGTGGTAGCTATGGCTACCTATATAATTCTTAGCAATGGAAAAAAAAGTGACAATGACATTAAATTTAATCAGGTTCCCCTTTTCTGCGGTTCCCACTGGGATGAGCCACTAGTGTCTTGCCTTAAATATTCAAAGCCTTCAAAGTTTGCATGTGTTCATATACTGGGACAATATCCTGCTAATACAGAACAATGGATCTGTCATGTATTTCTCCTGTGAGTAGCCGTAAGTCTGAATTTAGTTAGTATAGGGTATTATGATTGCTGCTGCTTTAGCGATTGTCTTTACATTAGTCTTCACTTGGAAGGAAGAAGAGCAGTAATGAAATGTAGGCAAAAATACAATGAACTTGGCTATTTTGGTTTGGAAATATGGAGCAAAGGACTGTGTCTTCTTAAAAAGATCCAGCTTTATTTCCAGTCACACTTCATCTGATATGAATGAGCTGGAACTACATATTGCTTGGCTGAATACATTTGGGAAGCACAACCTAATGTATATTTAGGAAAGAGAGTTTGGAATCCAACTAGACTAGTTAAACGCACCAATTATTTGAATTTTCGTCTGGTAAAGTGCATAAATACTTTTTGCGTTTTGTTTACAAAGCTGAGAAAATGTGACTTTCATTAATAGTTGCTAGTGCAGGAACTTTCCTTTGGGTTGCCTTAATCTTCAGTAAAAGTCAGTACCGAAAAGGTTGATACTGACTATAAATATTTGTGAGTGTGGATTTGAAGTAGATATTTAAAACCATAGTCCTTTACACCCCCCTTTTATTTTGTTTAAGTGTGAAAGGGAAAAATAAAGGATGTATTTTGCTATGGATTTGGAGGTCAAATCTCACAGCAGGTGAACACGCCACAGGGAGAACCTGGTGCCCGTAACTCTTATAGTTCAGCACACTTAACAGAAAGTTGTCCCCTCAGTTTGTGATTAGAAACCAGTCGGGTCCATGATGATTTTATATTCTTTCTCCAACTTTTGGTAGCTTAATGATGTTTATCTCTGTCTGGCACAGCGAACATTGGCCTGTTCTTGATACTTTCTCAGAGAATTGAAGCCACAGTTTGGAAGGTGTCCCTAGTAAAGTAACTTCTCTCGCACACACTCACAAATGAGTTCTAGCAAGTAGAACACATAAGCACCTGCCACTATTCCTACGTGCAAACCACAGCGCTTGAGGAGAGGTGACCACGTTCTCACAATCTGGGTCTCATTAAACGATGTGCAAATGGGACACCTATTTGTCCTGTTGGAACTCAAACTAAAGCAAATGCCACTCTCTTCTATAATACCGTACATCATCAATGAAACAGGATGGTATCCACCTTTATTTATTTTTCTAAGTTATTATATGGTCATATACGCTACTCAGGATCTTGCTGTATGAACGCTTCTCATAGTTACGATGTGTTCATGTCAAAAAAACAATCATTACTTTCGTTTTTCTCTTGCTTTTTCTTTCCTCCATTCAGATCAAGAACCCAGCTTTAATTTATTTTGTTTAGGTAATTTAATGTTAGAAAGATAAGTACTGATCACGTAGCAAAGACTACGTGTTCCTCCTCTGATTTTTCCATCATAAAATCCATTATCTAGGTAAAACAATTTAAAAAAACCCCCGTGTTTGAGACAGCGCAGTTTGCATCCCAGCTGGAATACAAAGCTCCATGGGATGTCCAGGGATAGCAGTCTCATCAGCCTCGGTCCCCAAAGCTGCACCACCCTGAGTATGGTCTAATGGTGGAGGTAGATGTTTGAGTTTAATCGAGGATAACAGCATCAAGACTTCTGGTTCCCTTCGAGGATGAAGAGAGGAACGCGTTCTGCCTGCTCCTCTGTTCCTCCTCGCTCCTTACCCAGATGTTCTTGATGATGATCGTCCAGCCCTGCCCCATGTAATACAAATTTGGGGTTGAGATCCATCTACACTTTAATCCCGTGTTTGGTCCTGTTTTGTGGACACCAGTTCAGGTTTTGAACAGGACTAGGGAGATCTAAGTTTTTGAGCATCTGTAGGACGAGTAATCCAGTTTAAACATACATTTAACTCATCATTTTCCTTCAACCTCCCCCAGCCCAACCTACCCCTTTTAATGTCACTTCGAAAGCTTTGCTTTGCAGATTGGATCACTGATACGGTAATGCCAGAAAAAAAGGCTTAGGGGAATAATCACCCCAAACCTGTCGACACCATAAAGTGACAGCTAGTCTAATTAAGACGTAATAATGAGTTACATGTTAAGATACACAACAATATGAAGCAAGTCAGGAAAACTGAAAGAGAGTTTTACCTCTTGCCAAGTCAGAGTTAAGTGGCCAGTCCAGTGCAAGAAATGGCACTTACTTTGACAAAACAGCTCTTGCATCTCCAAAAAAGTGACACGTAAATTTAATGTATTTCAAGTAGCATCAGATCTTTCTCTTAAACAAAAGGGGAAAACTCCATCTCCGATTTAATCTTGATGCAAGTAGATGTTGTGTTTCCCTTCCTCTGTATCAGCTAGTCACTGTGCTTTAAACAAATATTTTTATTAACATTTCCTCCTGGAATAAGTTAAGGGTCAGTTCAAAGTACATGACTATTCACAAGGTGTTTCTTAACCAGCCATGTAGCAGATCTATAAACTGGGACACCTCGATATGATGACTCCTCCTGGCCATTATGTTCTTGGGTGGACCCAAATGGTAAGAGGTTGTTTCCTCACAGAAATCATATAAACTGGTTTAGGAGCTGATATCGCAGAGGTTGAGAGGAACAAGAGTCTTCCGAGGAAGTGGTGACAACAGGAGGCTGTGGGCACCACACCTGAACCACAGAAATGCCAAGAGAAATTACGTAATCATGAAAATACTTCATTAGAAAAACACGATTCTCTCTTCCCTGGACAAACCACATCCGTGATGGCCGAAACACCACTCCTAATTGCCTGTTGATCATTAATTGATACCTAGTTGACACAAGTATACATCTTACAATGAATTTGTCATGAAGACTGTTTAGCTATATTTTTTTCGTGCAGTATCGTATACTGATGATATAATACACACTGATGATATAATACACACTTAGGCTTAGTTGTAAGTTAAAATGGAACAATATACCACCAAGAAAACAGCAAACTACAAGAAGAATACATTTACTCCAAGAGAGAGCAGAAAAGCAGGTTGTGCCAAATGTTCTACTTGATATAGACAGACAAATTCAGATATTGGGACATCAGTTTGAATTTTATCATATATTCCTACAGCAATAGCTACAAGAAAGCCTAAGTTACCAGTATCAAATCTTTCTAACAATCAGTAGTGGGCCAAGAGAGAAACGTCAGCGACTTTTTTCTTACCCCTCCTCCTAGAAGTTTTAGCACTAATACAAAAATGACTTGAGTTAAACTTCCTTTGTGCATTTAGGGAAACAATTTTGTCATCATTTATTTTCTTTCTGGTTACACAGTCAGCTCGTAGTTTAAAGAAATATATGTATTTCTCCAAGTAACTCCGCAACCTAAGGCATAGTTAAAGTAAACTCTCGCAAGAATACAACTGTAAGAATGCAGATGCTTTATCTAAAATACCCAAAGTGCTAAACCTGGCAAGTGCGATCCCTGAAGAGGTAAAACAAATGAGATGTATCCACAGTGATCGCTTTCAAAGCGTTGTAACAGTCCTCAAAAGAGTCACATCGTCAATAAAGCCGGTTAAACCAGAAGGAATTCTGATTGTCGCAAGATTTGGTAGAAGAGCTGTGGTACTAAAATAACATCACCAATGGACTAAAAACAACCAACCAACATAACAATCATCATCATCTGCAACAAGGGGGGGGAAGACAAAACCCAAAAGCACCAGGAAGACCCTTTTGAACCAATTCTGCTAACAAAAGTCAAGGGATCTCATCTTGACCAAACGGTCAGAGGTGTAGACTGGGTAATCTCATATAGAACACAGATTTCGAATTACCTGGTTAATGGCTCACAAATTAACACTTTCTCCTTCAACTACTTGCTCCTCCAGCCCTGCAGTAAAAAGCACGCATACCCCAGCTATCTTTTTGTGGTTTAGATGTAGTCCCTTTTCCATGCTAACTCAATTAGTATGATTAAAATACTTGTTGGCCAAAAATAAAAGCTCTTCCTTTGACTTTCTACATTAACCACAGGGAAACCACCTGACTCGCTTTCCGAAGTATAAAAACACTAACCCAAAACGATGCTGCTACCAACTGCGGTCGTGCAGGCTTAATGATGGTGGGGTTTTTTTATTGCTTGATCCCTGTGATAGCTCTCGGTGCAGGGAGCAACGTAATAAAAAGGGTAAGCTGATCCGGCCCTTTAGAATAACAATCTTCTTAATTGCTTTATGTGGACTTAATTCTCTTCCGTGGCCTCACCTCGGGGGAGCACACCCCGTTGGCAAACAGCAGGTTCTGTAATACGGGTATGGAACAGCGATTCCAAAGTGCAGCAACTTAGCTCAGCGCAGGTTGGGGGGGACATGAGGTTATTGAACATCCCACGGCGCAACAAGGTGGGTTGTAGCTAATTCCATAACACATTCCTGCAAATCAGTGTAACGCTGGGATGAGGCACGAGCTGCACAGGTGCAGCCCCCAAAACTTCCGACCTGATCCCTGTTTAATATCTCAAATCCCTTCCAAATGGGAAATAGCTTTCCTGAGCTGCTGGAAGCTGCAGGGATGTGGTTGTTGCCACAAACCGAAAGGTACGGCGTGACGGCTTTAGCGCCCTCTTTTTGGGTAGAATTTGGCAACAAGCAAATACTGTACCTTTGTCATTACGACAAAGACTCTCTGTTCTTCCCATTGTGCTAAAATAAACAGGCTCGGTCGGCACCGTTGGGTTTCAGACTCCATGGGACGATGAGTCTCACCTGGGACAAACTGTTTGCTGTTTCACAGGACTGAGTGACATGGGCACTATCAGCTGCGGACACCTTGGTTCCATTTGGTTCTTCTGGTGCTTGTGAACTGGGCTGTGAAGTCCTGGTGCTTCCCAAGCCAGTCGTTCCAGAGTTTGTGGGATGCACAACTTCTCCAGCCTCACAAAGCATCAAAGCCCCAAGCTCGCCATTACAGTATGAGCCACTTTTAGCTGCTGCGCTTAAATTAAGAGAATCTTTGAGAAATCCAGGAGCTGCTTATGAACAATTAACACCATGACATGAATCAAGGGTCAAAGGGGAGAGGTTACTACAACCTGGAGTGGATCAAAGTGATATTACAGGCTAAAGATAATTTGGAGATAAAGATAATCCGATACAGTTGGAAAGCTGGTTTATGCAGTTTGCACAGATGCCACAAGCCCAACAACCAAACATTCTCGCTTTCCAGTGAAGTAAGACAGCAGAGCTGTGACTTAATCATGGAAGAAGCCTTCATTACCTCTGGCAAACGGACACTTTGTGCCCCAGCACGAGCATCTGTTGAATTCTGAAAGATTTCTGCAGCTTTCAGAATTTGATTCCTTGCACCATAGTCCAGTATCAAATATTAGGTATGCTCTTTGCTCCTAAAAATATTTTCCTGTTTTTTTTTCATACCTAATATATTTACATAAGAGCAGATTCAGTTGAGGAACAGGGAAAAATGCTCTTAGTAAGGATAAACAGAGAAAAATAGCTTTCTGAGAGAGGTAGGGTGGTAAAAACTCACAAAGGGCTCACCAAACAACATAAGGACCTTTTCTCTTATCCTGTAATAGCTCGTTGATTTTTAAGTGCAGTCATCTTTGTCCCTTTATGTCACTACACGTTGCCTGAAGTATACGTATGTGTGTATTTCCTTTGTTCAGGGTTAACATGAGCTAATCAAAATCGATCCCGTTGGGAATATTTGATCTATTCCTATATCATGTTGATAGAGCAGACACCCGTAGACAAACAGTGTGCCAGTTCTTATATCGTGCCTTGAACCTACAACTCTGAAAAACAGGGGCAATGTGGGAGTACAGTCAGTTTTGCTGGGCAAAATGACTATTCCAAAAGGTTTTGCTGTTTGTTAAAATGCACAGGCTCTCTCTGCCCCACCGCAGTGCTGTTTGCTTCTGTGTGAGGTCAGGGAAATTCTTCCTGGTAAAAAATACATATTTAGTGAGTCTCTCATAGATTAGATATGTCAGCTTCTAGATGCCTGAACATTTTCAAATGGAAACACAGAGCCTGCGGCTTTCTCGCCAACTCTTCTGGTGGCTCCCAACCTTTTCGCCCCCGAAAGACTCGCCCAAATTGTGCAGATTAATGTGAGAAATCCTGCGGTTGGGTTGCTGCCCGGGGACAGTGATGGATGTCCCCGAGAGCGCGGGGATTCCCCGCATGGCTCTTCTCGCCGATCCCCGATCGAGAGCTAATGTGGCGACAAGACGCGCCGATCCCCGAGGTTCAGCGTCTGGTAGTTAGACTCATTACAATTAGTCAACTTGATATATTGTTTACAATTTACACCAAACAAGCTCGGGGCTAATTATGACTTAGCTAGTTTGTCTCTTTGATGTCAAGATCCCCTGCAGGAGGCCCGGCCAGTGAACAGCAACTACGTTTAGTCTCAAGCTCAGGTGCAGCGAGTCAACAAGGCCTTCAAATTCACTTGTGGCAACACCAAGTCCTCAGGCATTAATAATTGTAGTATCACAGCTGATAAACTTTCTTGGAATACTTTTATTTCTATACCTTCTTCAAACACCTGCTATCCAGGACAGCAATGATTAAGAAAAAAAGAATCACAGCTGTGACTTTCAGCCATTCGAACACAGCAAGACTCGACCCACATGAAATGCTATGAGAGAGTCCCAAATATTGCTTCGTTGCATTGAAATTTACGGGTTGCGCTTCTGGTTAAAGCTGCATTGTTGTGGAAGCTATATCATTAGAGACAGACGGTTCGACCCTTTCACATAGAATTCCAAGTTTGCTCTACCGTTTGTGATGCTGAAATAATATTTTATTAGCAAAAGCTAGGCCATCAGACATGATGATGGCTTTATGCTATAATATCAAACCACAGAAGTTATTGGCCAAGTTTAAGAAAGAAACCAGATCCAGTCAGAGGTGAAATAGGAAAGCAAAGGGTTTCCTTCCCTCAATGAAAACTGAGAGCCACAGAAACCCCCTTTGCCATGTGGGATCATTGACCTTGACTCTCACTCTCACCTTTGGCTACCATATAATCCCTTAAATCAAACCCGCCACATTATAACAGTTTATTATTCAACCCATCTTTAGTTGGCTGGGTAGAATTTGCAAGTTAGTAAAATAAAGAGAGATACGGATCTCAGCAAAGCAGTTTGTGAGACCTGAAGGAAATGTTGAGTTTCTTAGTCGCTCTGAAGATGGGAGCACTTCTATTTTTGTGCCTTACCTTACATGGTCAGTATTGAACCAAACCAGAAAAGAAACCTTAAGCCTTGGCCTAAAACATCATTACATTCGGGTGACAACTGACACAAAGTGGGGGGTAGAGGGAGAGAATTTGGTTGGAAAAGTCTCATCTCTCTCCTGAAAAGTTTAAGAAGAGCCAATAACAAGGTAGGATTTCCCAGTAAATTCTCCCCTGCTCCTGAACAGTAACTTGATCGATTAGTACAAAAGTATTTTAAAACATTGAAAGGTGGATGAAAACAGGTGTTAGAAGGAAAACTCAATAGTTTGAGTTTTACAGTAAATTCCCAATCACTTGGTATTCTTTTCCCTCTCTCCGTACTTTTCTGTAATTTGGCTTTTTTTTTTAACTACTGAGGCAAAATTAGAGGAATGGATAAGATAAAAATTACAGTTGTGAAAACTAAAATTAGAGTGGGTAATCAGACAAGAGGATGCTTGTAAATGGCACTTTCTTTGTGTGCCTCCAAAAAACCCACTCGTGAGTAGCACTAATGGGGGAGAATCTGAGGTAAAGTCCCTGGAAAATAAAAAATAATACCATGCCTAAAATGAAATCAACCTCTGAAATCAACAGATCTAATTTTTAGAAGCTATTTCAGCTACTGATTGATCCCCTTCAAGCATTAAGAGTCTGAAATGGAATGCGAACTTCCCCCACTTGTCTAGATAACCAGCCAGTTTATCGGCAGAGATGGGGATTGACCATAACCCATGGTTTGCATTAACCTGTCCCAGCAACGCAGCGAAATCTGCAAATTGAAACACCAACTTCCGAGAAAGTCCTGACCAGCTTCCTCACGAGACTTTAGCATTGAAACAAACAAAACTTTCCACTGGATCCCTTTGGAGAACCAAAGTCCTCCTGCAACCTGATGTGCATCTCTGAGCAGATCCCTGCAGTTATTTTCAATACTCAAAGAAGTGCAGTGGAAATTTTGCCAGTTACAGATGGGGTTCTCTGTTTCTTTTGAAGCTGAGGGACCATTGTTCGGCAGCTACGGCCGCTGTTATCTGCCGTGTTTATTCCACTTGAAAATCTCTGACCTCTGCATTCCCTGTGTCATAAAAAGAACAAAGCAGTGAAATTTGATTAATAAAAGTCTTCGACTCTATTGGCAAAGCAGTTACGAGCATCAGGAACTTGTATGAGTTGAATACTATGTCCTCCAAGACTAAACACCTCTTATTTCTGCTCTGTTGACCCACAGGAACCTGCTTCTCTCTCCCTCCACTGAGTAAATTCACCTGGCCAGTTGGAAGCAAGTTGTATTTCCCTCCCCCCTGAGACAGGAGGGGAAAGTGAAGGGAATGTTATGATGCCTTTATAACATGAAAAGCAGCGGTGAATCTGAACCACCTGAGCTCTGTCTCTGCAGGACAATGATAAATGTCCGCGTGAAGTGCAAAGATCAAGTGCTGGGAGAGCAAGGTCAGATGCTTTACATGACATCTAACGTGACTGTCATTTCTCAGGCTGGGTCGCCGATGGAAATGCGGCGACAGGATGAACCAATCACTAAGGTACCATGTCTGGCATTTAAATAGAGTGCAGTAATTCCAGCAGTGCCCAATGATTAGAGATCTAATTGCCATTGTCTAATGAATTCCTCTGTGGCGTGGCGTGTATATTCAAAAGAGAGTTAAGCTGAGTCTGGGAAGGTACTCTCGCTAAAATTGCATTTTTAAAATAATAAATTCTGGTTTTCTATTCCTAAATAGTCTCATGAATTAACAAAAGGTTCTATACAGACATATGTATAAATAATGGACAACCATTTTGCTGTTTTATTGGGAATTACCTTCCTATACATTCCAACATTTGGCTCTAGGGAAATAGTGTGTCTGTATTAAACTCCCCACCAAGACTGTGAGAATTCTACAGTTCAATTTTTTGTCTTAAAAATCATTATCAATTTCTTTTCTTGGAAGAATATATCACCTTGTGATCGTTTCAATATACTAGTGACATACTCAATATAGAAAACATCGATTAAAGGAGTGCAAAATATAATTTATTGGGAGGCTGAAGACTGTGTGTGTCAGTTAAGGTGACTTGATCACATTCTTCGAGTACCTCTGGGTGAACAGAAATTTGGTAGTTGGTTGCTCTTCAGTTGATTTGACTTGAGCCATTACACTGCCCAATGATGTAATATAACAAGTGTAATTTGGGCACACTGACCCACAAAATTAGATGTCCCTTTTTAAAACGAGACAGTAGTTGACAAGTCATGCGGTTCCCAAAGACCATCACAACCTTCCTGTTTCTGGCAATGCCCGAGTGCGGAGAGATTTTTGGGGTTTTTTTCCTAGAAAAGTATGTTCTGTTTCAAAGAATTATGACCAAAGTCAGGCAGCCCAACATCCTGTGTAACACCAGGCTGCAACTCCCGTCTGCTCATGTAACCCAAACGCTGCCACTTGCATTCAGAACGACACTTGCACGAGCCACAGCACCTTAAAAAAACGATACAGAATACTGATTTTGATTTGTTCTTATTCCTGAAAGCTTTAAAAATCATGCAGATGAGTGCGTCTCATCAGCTGAACACCCACTGACGTGAGGCTTTATCTGCCACCTACGTCCACCCTGTTCGCACTTCAAATGGCTCTCCCCATCTCCTAAAGGTGGGATCAAAGCGGCCCAGTGTAGGCAGATCAAGTTGAGTGCAGAGGGCCCCGAGCTGGTTTTCAGCCGCTGTGATTGACAGCGAAGGCCTTGCACAGTGACAGTGTCACTTGGGAGACCCTCCGCTTGCTTTCCCAGGTTCTCCGCAGTCTCTGGTGTCACGGGGGGACAGCCCCCCGCGGTAATGCCAGGCTCCTCACTGTCAGGGGGCTAAGACCTGGACTAATTCATTGCGGTGCAGTTTAATTAAACTGCACCGGAGTTGTTTCCCTGGTAAAATAAGTGTGGGAAGAGAATGTGTGTCAAAAGAGACATGCCTCTTACTGTGTGTGCTTTATTGTTACACCACAGCTAATATATTGTGGGAATTCCCATGGAGTCAATGATAAACTATATTATCAAGCTCCATAAAATAGGCATTCTACGAGTGAGGGTTACTGTAGCCCACAATTCCATTAATCCTCCTAATTTATTATATTATAGCTGTATGTGAGGTCTCATAAATTTATTATAGCCCTTTCATCTTGATAAAAATGCTTGTTTCTCCTCTCAAATAAAAACCCTTATTATTTGTTGTGTCTGTCTCTGAAAAATAAATGTATCAACCACTTGCAAGAAAATGTGATTATTGGCAGAGAAATGTAAACTGCACTTGACATGTCTTCTGCCAGAAAATTAAAGTATTTTATTAAGCCTCGCTTTCTGAGTACAAACACCAGTATATGAAGGCCCATTGAATTTTTATTTACTTTTGGTTTAGAGCATTGCATTCTCTTTTATTTTTATATATCTACAAGGTTTTGAATTTAAAGCCACAAAACCTGCGTATGTCAGCTTTGCGTTTTATGAACAAGGCGATTTTTGAAACTCACCATTACGTGTCACTTGGAAATTGCTCTGGGTAGCAAATCAAATCATTCCCTCATTTAGGGCACTTCACGTAAGTAACGTGTTTGTCAATAGGTTACGCTGCAGCGATCTCTACTAGAGCATTTGATGTGTGCTAATATATGTGCTGTGTTAGGTAAGTCTATATGATGGAAATAGCAAAAAGGGCTCCTCTAGACCAGCATCTCCGAGCTTTCAGCTCAGAAGACCTTTTGAGAGTGACCCGGTTTGACTTATTTGCTAATCCTCCATGGGTTTGCCTTTCAAACATTTCTCCTTTCTCCCCTTGAACCCCTGTAATGTTTTTTTAAATCCACATCAATCTTTGGCGAGAAGTTCCATGCAGCTGATTCATGTTGGGGTGAGAAACAAATCAAAACAAACATCTCCTTGCATTAATTTCGTCCCTGGCTCCTTCCCACATGATATCACAGCCCTAGATTTTGTATTGGATGAAATAAACAGCACATCTGTCTATTCTACTCCTTACTTTATTGATCTCTATTATCCTCGCACTAAACCCAGCCCAAGTCATTCCTCATGCAGAAGCTGCTCCATGAACACCTACATTTTAAGAATTGCTTCACCCTCCTGTATCTTTCTGCCTTTCTGGATTCTGCTCCCAGTTATCAAGGTGTATTATAGGCTTTGTTATGTGATGAGCACCTGCTAATCCAGCTCTCCTTGTGAGCAGAAGAGTGCTTATCTGGAACAGCCGAAAATCTGTCAGCTTTATCAGTGGATAATCCCTCTTACTCCTTTCAACAGATAAGGCTGCCAGGTTGGTTGATATTTGTGCACTTATTTGCTGCAATGGAGGGGTTTTTTCTCCTGCATACTCGATGCTTTGCACAATCTTTGTTCTAAGATATTTCATCAATAGCTTACTGAAAGGTTTTCTCCTCATCAAACCTTAGGTTTACATTAAAATACAAAGGAGAAGCAAAGAATAAACCCACATACTGCCTGTTAAAAGCTAAGGAACTGCAGAAATGGAGCCACCTGTATCACATGAGAGGTGCCCAGAGCTGGAAGGGTTTTATGAGGGTCCTGTAGGGACACAGCGCATTAAACTGGCTCAGACTATTCCAACAGGTCCCAGGTTTTCTGCTGTGCTAGTCAGGAATAAACAGAAGCTCAGTTCTTCTGAAACACAGGTAGCCAGGGCCCTTCATAGTTCTTAACACTTGGAAATACCCACCCCCCGAGGTACAGCCCATGGCATTCACTACGCATGAAAATAATACAAGGAATCAATGCTGAAATCTTACTGAACAGGAGACTCCTGATATTCAGGATGGTCCAGATGAACCTACCAAATGCAAAATCTCCCTTACAAAAAAGGACAAATATCACCACTATCACGTGGAGCTGTAACTCAGAGCGAGTTGCTAAGTATTGCTTTTAAACATAAAGGCTTAGGGAAAAGGTTTGGTGTGTTGTGATACAGTCTTAAAAGAGGAATTGGGAGGAAGGCTGGGAAATGCTTTAGGAGAAACTTCAATGCGAAAGAGGATTCAGTGTTACCTCAAACACCACCCAATATTCTCCATTTCAACAGTTTGCTGTTTCAAGCTAGAAAAAGTCACTTTAAAGGAGACTATTATCCCAAGCAAAGTGAAGCTGTTAGAAGTGTCCAATTTGGTGTAATTAACCGCAATTCAAGAAATAAACATGAAGCAAATTATTTCATTGCCACCTGAGAGGGGGACAAAAAAATATTGTTTTGCTAACAGCCTGGAAAATGAAGACTCAGAAGTATTTCCTAACTAAGCCTTTGCTGAGATCCTTGGGCAAGAAAAGGGCAGATTTAAAACTGCAGTGAGCACGCAGTTTGATAAGGAATAAGCTCCCACTTGTGTCACCTCCACTGTTTGTTGTCTAAAAGCTTCTGATTTCATAACAGAAGAACAAACTTTTAGATATTAAACCAAACGCGAGGCTTGAAAACCAAGAACATGTCATTAGTTCAACACGTGAACTCCATGGCCTCATTGCTCTGGCCAGATCTGAAGCCACAGTGAGATGCACCTTCCACTGCTGCTTTAGGGACCACAAGATAGAGAAGCAAAATCCCAAACACCCAGAACATCAAAAAAAACCTCAAACCACTACAAGCAGCCAATGTGAGACAGTTTCTCATTCTGGTTTGCAAAAATTACTCCTTGATCACTGAGCAGTGTTCAATAGCTGTTCCTTAGGCTGTAACCTGCAGTTTGCACTCCTATTTTCCTTATTTCACTTAGTTGCATTTAGCAGCCAGTGATTAAAAGGACTAAAGCCTTAAATGAGAATTAACCTGTCATACGAGACAATTCTCTTAAACTGTAGCGGGCAAACACAAATCCATTGCATGTGCTGCATATCCACTCTTGTTGACACATTGAGAGACTACGAGAGCTGCACATCTTGTTCAGGAATAGAAATGCACCAACACACTAATGAAGTTGCCTCCAACCCAGAAGTCAAGAGGCTTGGAATCTGTAAGTTGTCTCAGCTGAGACACGAAGGGGTGATGCAGGCTACCCGCACAACTTCAATATAGCTTTGTATTTGGAGCCCAGAAATTTAATTGGGATAAAAGATCAGAGGTTTACATGTCTTGGCAAGGAAACAGATTCAGTGTGCAGGCAGGAAAAGGGTCCAAATGTGGGTTACTCTAATAAAGCTGAGAAACATTTGGTTCATACAAGGTTCTTCCACGTTCATTGGCAGCGGTCCTGACTGACAGCATCTAGCAAGACTCGAATTTCAATAGCCTCCCTCCAATGACAGCCATCGGAAGAGGTTGTTCAATCTTAAAACAAAACTAAAATAAACCCATTGTGTTCTTTGTCTGGAGGAAAGCTCAGAGGGGAGAAGAAATACATTAGAAGGTGAGAAATCTGTGCCATTGGTCAAAGTCGGGAAGAATATCTGATGGAAATACATGACATTGTTTCTCACCTTGGGGAATGTTTTCCACTGTACTTCTGCAGGCACTTTTAGACTTCACTTTTTTGCAGTATTGCTGTAACTTTCAAGTGCTTTTGTTATGACTAATGCCTAGTGAATAAAGTTTTGCCCCTGCCCTCCAAATTGGTGTATTGCTATGGTGGCTTGACCTTGATGACTGACAGACACCTACCCAGCCACTCTGCATCTCCCCCTCATCAACGGTGCAGGAGGTGAAAATAAGATGGGAAAATCTGTGGGCAGAGAGAAAGACAAGGGAGACTGCTTACCAGTTACCATTGTGGATGAAACAGTCAACTTGGGGAAAACCAACTTAATTTACTGCCAATTAAAATAGACTTGAATAACGAGAAAGAAACGTGAAATTAAATCAAAAGCTTCTCTCTGTTTTCCCCAGCTCAACTTCACTTCTTTCCTACTCCTCTGCCTCCCCAGCATTCCTCCCCGCAGGGGATGGGTTTGGAGGATCGTGGTGGGTCAATACAGCCCCTCTCTGCTGCTCCTTCCTCCTCGCGCTTTTTCCCCGCACAGTCCTGTGGGACAACCCTGCTCCATCACAGGCTGCAGATCTCTGCTCCAGCATCTGCAGCATCCCCTCCCCATCTTTCTTTCACCTTCATGCCTGCAGGGCTGCTGCTTACGCCATTTTCCCTCACTCCTGGGCAGCATTTTGCCCTTCCTTCAATACATTTTTCAAAGCAGCACAGCTGTGCCCTGCAGTGGATCAATTTGACCCAGTTCTGCATGGACAAGGACCACCCCTGCAGCACCTCGTACTATTGCTCACAAAATGATACTGATAAGGCCAAATTTGGCCTTTAAAACAAAAAATGCCAAGGGACAGAAAGCCAGATGTGCATCTCCTTCCAGCACCTCCTGCTTGCCCCATGCGTGACTGCTTACACCTCAAATTCCTCTTAATACATTAAAAGGGGTATGATAAGTTTGCCATTGCTAACCAACTGAGGCAAAGCGATTAAAAATCATACTGCAGGTGACAATCCTGCCTCTTGGCCTTCAAGGAAACTCCTCCCCAAGACTATTGAAACATCTACATTTAAGCATCTACCAGTGACCTGGGGTCTCAGTGGGAGGAGGACGGAGTTGCCACCAGGCTCCATTCCCATGCTCGGCACAAGCACAGCTCGTCTTGCAACGACCCGAAATTCAAACGCGCCGGCGCAACCCAAGTCCCACCAGACATAAATCTTGCACTTAGAGATCTCCAGGCTGCCGCTGGGGCTGGTAGGAGCCTTGTGTCTCCACTGAGGATGTGCTGCCAGGGGGTGGTGACAGCTCGCAGACTGAAAGGGGAACATGACAGGGGGCTCTGTCTGACATGGACCTTCGCAGCATGGGAGAGGCTGCAGGGACGGCAGCCGGCATTAATTCTCACCCTCAGACAGAGCCTTCTGCTTGAATCAGAATGAGAAGTCCACTTTTAAATCCTAAGGAAAGTTTTGGGATGTTAAAAATAAAAATCCACCATAAATAAAGTCCAAAAAAGCACGATTTAAAATATGCGCAGTGTAATATACGTTTCTGTTCAAAACAAAATTTACCTCAAACTGCTCGCACACAAATCAGTGTTTTCTGATAACAAGACCACCTTCTCTTTTGCCTGTTTATGTGTATTTTATTGATTTGTTTTAAACTCTTGTTGGGGACCGTTAAGGATTTGGAGTATAGCAGCGTGTTGTAGTGACCAGAAACGCCGTGTGTGTGAGGTAACCAAGCGAGCCTTTTAAAACCTCGGGAACAGTCTAAGAAATAACGTTTTCCAACGTGAGTTTTCTATGTCTAGAACTAAGAAATTAAAGTTAAAACCGGAGGTCGCAGTCAGCGGATAGTTAAAAACTGCAGCTCGGCATTTACGCCTGGGTTAATTTTGGCAGCTGTGATTGATCACCCAAGTCAGAGAGCAGTTTCGCCTCCACTATAAGCCGGGTTTACCACTTAAGTGAGAAAAATGACTGTTCACAGGTAGCAGTTTGACTGCCCTGTACAAGCTCTGGAAAGAAAACAGGCAGCAAATGCGAAGGCAACAGCAGCGTTTGGACAGAAGGAGCTGGATGGTGGAGAAGCTACAAGAGATACACGCTTCCCAGATAAGAAAATAGCACCAGACAGTAGGAGCTGGTGGTTTTCTCTGCTTTGGTCTGACACAAAGGGGAGCTGACGGTATTCATCTGAAAGAATAATATCTTTCAGAGATGCCCTTGAGGAATATTGTTAAGAGTTGGTCTCTGATGACTAACCAAGTGTGTTCAACACAGGGTCAATTCTTCTGTAAAGAGAGTTCTCTGGACTTCGTTGCAGAAGTTGGAGTAAATATTAAGGTCAGAGTAAGTTAGAAATATGCACTTATTCTATTACAGAGCTCCATCAGGGAAAAAATAAGTTAGTCATGGAGCAAAATCCCTAGTATTTTGATTTTAACACCAATTCTTAGAAAACTCATTGAGAAGTGACTTCCAAAAGACATCCCGTGTCCCGCCTATGTAAGCACACAGTGAACATCTCCGTGAAGTGCGGAACACGCTCTTAATAGGGAGACAACTCTTAGAACAACTGAATAAAGAAAAAACCAAGCACATTAAAACAGAATTCAGAGACACACGGGGAACACTATCGGCAGCACGCTGCTTGGACACATTCAGAACGCCAAATTGAGCCCCAGCGTTACCAGGCTGGCCAACGGTGCCACGATAATGTAGTTTTGTTGAGGAAAAAAGCACATCACTTGTCATCTTTGGCCAGCACCTGAAATAAAACAAAATAGCTCTACAAGGGGCAGAGTTTGTGAGACTCTATGAGCTCTTGCAGGCTCTCTAGCACATACATTGCAATATAACTGCAGAGGGGTCATTGTTAAAGGACAAATCATTATTTAGCTATGAGTTGGAAATGAAAGAACAAGTCATTTCTTGTTTTCTTTATAGATCACTTAGACTAGCAAGCAGAACTTTAGGCAAAAAAGTATCATTCACCCTTAATTTCTAGCTCGGGAAATGCAAAATATTTGTGGTACAAAGCGAACATGGACCCCGTTGAAGTGCAATATTTTCTCCTGTCTGTTTAAAGGCATCAGAGAGGAAAGTGCAAAGGCGAAATGCCCCCAAGGACGAGCCAGCTAAACTCTGCTCACCATGAAAAGAGCTGGAATGTAACACGGTACCAGCTCCCCAAACCAACCTTTGTGCGAGGAAGTAAATGTTAGGGCTTGAAATGGGAAACTGAAGGAGGTCACTCTGCTTTTATTGAGCTTTTCCTCCTTGTCAAACCAGCGGGTTGTGTGTTATACTCTTTATGGGTCACCGATAGCCTATCACAAAGCCCCCTCTGTTTGGACACCGTCCCCCAAGCGCCACCGGCGCGCAGAGCACAAACACCAAGGTGGAGCTACCGTCCAAAAAGCTTCCCGGCACAATAGCGGCCGCTGTCACGGCAGCACAATCAAGTGGAGTTTATGCCGGTATATTTTTCTCATCATATGCATGACAGAAAGTCTAATGGGCCTTGCTGGTTTCTTAGTGGCTTTTAAGGACCTATAAAATAGCTCGCTATCAGTTCCATCTGTGTTCTCGAGATGTCTGCCCCAACATAAGAGAGCTCCAGCAGGAGCTATGTTTTCATCCCCCCAACCTGCGTGGAAGAGATAAGCTAACTAGCTGAGAAATTAGAGAGGGAAACCATTAGCATCACAGAAGCGAAAATGAAGACACTATGAGAATTCATGGATGGGGGACACCTGCCCATCTACTGCTCCCTGAGGTCTGGAGGGGTTGGGTTAACATACCTTCTGTTTTCCAGAGGAAAGCAGTTCCTGCCAATATCACAGTATCACAGTATGTTTGGGATTGGAAGGGACCTCAAAAGATCATCCAGTCCAATCCCCCTGCTGGAGCAGGAACGCCTAGGTGAGGTCGCACAGGAAGGTGTCCAGGCGGGCTTTGAATGTCTCCAGGGAAGGAGACTCCACAACCTCCCTGGGTAGCCTGTTCCAGTGCTCTGTTACCCTCACTGAGAAGAAGTTCTTTCTCAAATTTAAGTGGAACCTCTTGTGTTCCAGCTTGATCCCATTGCCCCTTGTCCTATCATTGTTTGCCACTGAGAAGAGCCTGACTCCATCCTCATGGCACTCACCTTTTATATATTTATAAACATTAATAAGGTCACCCCTCAGTCTCCTCTTCTCCAAACTAAAGAGCCCCAGCTCCCTCAGCCTTTCTTCATAAGGGAGATGCTCCACTCCCTTAATCATCTTTGTTGCCCTACGCTGGACCCTCTCCAGCAGTTCCCTGTCCTTCTTGAACTGAGGGGCCCAGAACTGAACACAATATTCCAGATGGGGTCTCACCAGGGCGGAGTAGAGGGGAAGGAGGACCTCTCTCGATCTACTGACCACCCCCCTTGTAATACACCCAAGGATGCCATTAGCCTTCCTGACCACAAGGGCACAGTGCTGGCTCATGATCATCCTGTTGTCCACCAGGATCCCCAGGTCCCTTTCCCCTACAGTGCTCTCTAATAGGTCATGCCCCAACCTATACTGGAACTTGGGATTGTTCCTGCCCAGATGCAGGACTCTACACTTTCCCTTGTTAAATTCCATCAGATTATCCCCCGCCCAACTCTCCAGCCTGTCCAGGTCCCGCTGGATGGCGGCACAGCCTTCTGGCCTGTCAGCCACTCCTCCCAGCTTAGTGTCATCAGCAAACTTGCTGATAGTACACTCAATTCCCTCGTCTAAATCATTAATGAATATATTGAATAATATTGGCCCCAGTACTGACCCCTGAGGCACTCCACTAGATACTGGCCTCCAACTGGACTCCGCACCATTGACCACCACTATAGTCCTGATCGGCAGGCACTCAGTTAATGTTAGTGAAGAAACACTTCACAAGTGTGACTATATAGTGACTTCAATAGTCAACTTGCAGTTGAATGCCCAGCTCTATGGAGTTTCAAAAGGAATCCATTTCCACAGGACAAAAATACCTGGCTTCACAATCACTGATGAAGGGAGCTACAGACAGATTTGGGTACAAAGGGACGTGGTGAGACACTTTTCTTCTGATTAAGACTTGATGCCTGGTCACTGAATCAAACCCCTCTCCCTTCCCTCTTGGCAGCCTGGGTCTGTCCTATGCCACTGTGTAGGCAAAAGTCACTTGGTGGCAGCTCCATGGGGACGGGTACATCCTCATCATTGCCCTGTATCCATTGTTATCCTCAGTTCAGGAGAAAGCACAATACTATTTTTCCTTTCTCTGAGTCCTGGTTATACTCATCTAACCTATGGCAGCCGGGTCCAGAGGTGACGCTCGGAACACGCAAGACAGACTGCATAATGTTTTTGCAGCATAACTTAGAAACGTCATTCTTAGAAAGCAAAGAGATTGATTCCTTCTGTTTTCAGTTTTACACGGGTCCAAATTTGCCGTCTCGCTCCCACCATGGCGCTTGATAATATATTAATGAAAACACGCACATCTGAATATATCTACTGCACAAACGCATGATCATTGCCACAGACCCTGCCAGACTCCCTCCCAGTTAAAAAGACATTCCTCCGGAACAGTGTGGCAAAGCTTTCCACGGACTAAGCCTCATACAAGTTGAGCATCACCAGCAGAGTCAGAATGACGGTCTGGTCAGAGAACAGCTAAAACTTGTCTCTGAAACAGCTCACATACAGCCCCCGACTTGGAAAACTCTGAGGTGCAGGTTAAGCTCCAGAGAAGTCTCTATTTGAAATGAAAGCTGCAGAAAATGTTACACTGGAGTGACATTTGCCTTGCAGCAGCTTATATTTGGACCCTACAGACTGATGGCAAAATATATCTCTATACTGCAAACATGCGCATCTGGATGCTGAAGTTCTGCAGAGCGAATACAGTCACTTGGGTTTGGATGGTACAAAGCGGAGAAAGAAAAGCGGGACAGCGAAGCTTCTGTCTTTTCTTAAAAAAATGCAAGATATAGTTCAAGTTATGTAGCCACAACATGAAAAAATAGGCAAAACAAAAGCATACAATCAGGGAAAGTTCAACATGCACTCCACATGTACAAGTCATGCACATAGAAAGCCGCCAAACACTTGATCTTTAACTCCTTCCCTGGAAGACATAATAATATCCTCACCTCTACCAAAGACTGCAGAAACGGAGGTTGGTGGTAAAAAGGATCAAAGGCAGGAGCACATCTCGTTCTCCTGTGTCTCCCAAGTTTTGCTCCCAGCCCTGACCACGTCTGACTTTTGTCTGTCAGGGACCACTCAGCTCCATGAGGTAATTACAAGCTAATTTTGCAGTAACGTACCCAGTACTTCACTTGCTATTCTAAACAACAAACCCTGGCAAGAGCTACTAGAGCTCTCCCAACAGCATCATGAACTAGGGGGCAGGCAGAGATGCCCCCACACATGGAAGTGGAAAGGTGTCTCTGTTTTTGCCGAGTGCCTAGTTCAGAAGAATGAGTAACTGTCACAGCCTGCTTGCCCAGGCCATTTTCGGCACAGAAAACCCTTGTTGTATAACCTAAACAGATGTGTTCGAGTGGTACCCAGCTCTTTCAGAGACATTGGGAACAACCTGGCTTCTTGCACTCCCCACCCCTCTCCTACGCATCACAGTGTAAAGACACAGGATTATGTGGCCCTGTGTCCTACAATAGCCCTTTTGAAGAACACTGAAAGAAAAGTAGAAGTTAATAAGTGTCTCTCAATACCCCCTTGAAAAGCTAGAAAGATTTTTGTCCACCGTTAAGGAAATGTTTCTTCTGTTGACTAGTACTGTCACTAAATGCATATTTACATAAACATTTTGTATATTTACTGTCGGTTTTGAGAGACACGATACACATGTCACTGAGGTCAACGACATTTTAATTGCTAAAGAATTTCCTGTGTGTGTGCAAAGCCACCTGGGAACATTTCAAAGAGGATACGGGGCTTTTATTCCCACTTGCCTTCCCGAAGTGAGCTCTGTTCTCTGCTGTGCACTCGATAGTCGCTCTGCATACAGATAAAGCACTAACAATACTATTCTGACATTTAAGTATTTCACCCTCGGTGCAGGACAGCCTGTATTTCTAAGCTTGGTTCTTGGGCCAAATGCAAAGAGACCACTGTGTGACTCCGGGCTTATCTTCTGTGCTCCCGTCTCAAAAGTTAATGCTGGAGTGTGTCAGGTATCACCCGGGGATTTAAGCAAGAGGCTTTTTGCAGTTAACTCAACCCCGTGACCTGCTCCGAGTTACCTTTGATTTGGAGACGGTTTAGTTAACTACCAAACTGCCCCTTCCATTAATCGGAATCAAATTCTCCTGAAATGTGGGCGCACAATAATTCCTATCTTGCCTCTTTAATGCCTGTACACATACTCAGTTACACCTTAGAGCAAAGGTAGCAGAGAGACACAGGTGGAGAAGGTTGTTTTGTTGTGCTGACCTTATTAAACCCGGTTTTCTTTGCTGAACACTTTCCAAGTGTCAGCATCGAGTTATCCTATTGTCTGCACAGAGGTTAGGGCCTCCTTGTTTAAAATGCTTGCTTACCATTAAGAGAAACACTGTATTCATCACTGGTTTCTGCTTTACCTACACTACGACCAAACTCGCTTTTGTGCATCTTTCAACATCTGGCCAAGCAGAGCAACAGGCATGAGCTCTGCCCCATGTCTCCTCATTACTGGTGTTCAAGTTGGCATCCAGTTTGTGTTCAAAAAGCATCAGCCCGAATCACCAGGCAGGCGCTCTTCTTGTTTGTGGGCTAAATCAAACCTTGCGTATGCCCCAGTCAAGGGCTGAATAGGATTTTGTGTCGGTGCCACAAGGAAGCTGAGCAGGTAGTGGAGGAAAACCGTCTTTATAGCAAACGGTACCAAATGGCATAGGCAGTGGCTGAGTTGTCAGCTGGATTTTAGACCCAGAAAGGGGCACAGACACGAGTCCCACAGTTCCCCGCAGTCACCGTGGGGTTGGCTTTGCCACCACAGCCAGGACCGGCTTCTCTTGCGAGCCAGATTACACCCACCCCTCTGCAGCGACGCCTCTCCAGTTCCAGCCACAAACTGCTGCACTGTGCACAATAGGCAGCAAGGGGACATTTTAAGACGTTACGTTGCAGAAAAGAGGAATATTTGTTGCAACATCAGTGCTGCTTACTTTCAATGCTTTACCAAATTATATCTGTTTTATAAATCCTTACTTAGGGCAAGAATAAATAGGGACCGAAAAAGAAGCATCGACCAGAGCTGTGCCTGGAGCAAGTACGTTGATAGCATCTCCATCCTTCACTATTCCTGCGGGTTTTGTCGCTTCTGCAATTAGACCAACGGGAACACACGGCACGGATCCCATCTCCTCCTTCTACAGGCTGACTTGCCCACTTAGGGCATGGTGTATGTGATAGATATTCTATGTCTTGCTTCCACGACAGATACAAAGACAGAGGCTTCACGACAGAGTCGCTTATGTCGACCTACGGAACACACGGACACGGCAACTGTTCTCATTTTGTCACCCTAACCATTCCTTGAGGACTGGTGCCTTTTTTGACTGTCCTCTAAGCTTTTAGAAGCAGCAAGATTACCGGCTACATTTAAGATGTACATTAAATATAACTTTTGGTAAATGAACTACACCTCTTGAAAAATCCTGCTAGCAATTTTCCCCAGGGTATTTCCTTTGGGAAAACCTAACTCGATTTTGGTGATTTAAAGGTTCTGTCTAGTTCTTTTAAATATTCCTTTGACGTTGTATTGCTCTGCTTGTAATAGATTGTTATTGCCCTATATTGAGTTTGCAGAGTGAGGGTAAATCTTTTGTGATGTGATTGTGCTACCCCAAATTCAATCTTGTTCAGAGGTCCTTTATAACTCTCTGGTTTCACTGCAACAAGCAGGACAAATTTTCATTTTTACTCTTTTAGATTTTTATTTTCTGTTCTGAAACTCTCAGGGACTCTATTTACAGGCAACGTCTAGTGCACTTCTCATGAACTGAGCACTCAAATGCCATGGTGGGACCGCTGTTATTCCCTTGGCCCCAATCACTGCTTTGCAATATACAGGGAGAAAGAAAATGCACACACGTCCGGGCATCCTATCATAGTATTACTAATACTGCAGACAACCAAGAAGCTTCCAGATCTGATATCAAGTGTATCATGGCAATTCTTACTTTAGAAATACCCAATGTATACATTTTTGTATAATATTACCGGCCTAATCGCTTACATCGGTACTATAGGTATGGCAACTAGCTTCATACCGCAGAGAATGAGTGTGTTTTTGTATGAGGACATGTTCATTCTGCCAAGTTGCTTACTAGACAGAAAAATAAATCAAGGAAAACTATCAGCTTATGGAGGGATCTCTTTAAACATCAACTATCCCCAAATCTTTGTGTTTTCTTAAACGCTTCGGCTCTTCAATGTCCAGGTTTAGTTTGGAAAGCCACACAGGGTGCAGAGGCTGTGTGTCTTCTCAGGAAAAAAGGACCATTCTTCCTCCCTCATCTTTGTATGAGCAAAAAACAATGTCTGTACTGCCTAAGGCTATTTAGTAAAGAGACTCAATGCTTATGCAGGTTAATAAAGCAAAGAACGAAAATAGTTTGTCGCTATTGTGTGGTTCTTTTGGTTTCATTTTGGTTTTCATTTGGGACCTCTTTTTTGTGTGTGTGCGTGCACGCATACTTCTGGGGAGGTAGGATTTCATTAGAAATGCCTTAATTAGTCTGAAACACATCAGTAAACTCAAGCTTGCCGGCGCAGAATCATGGAGTGTGAAAGGCCGACACACTGGGGTCAGTCATGGCGAGTTAGTGGGTTAGTAAGGCTCCCACAAACCCACCTCCCAAAATTATAAGCGGTCAACAAGACAAAAATAGCCTTGATCAGCCTTCAAAGTCTTGCCTGTCCGGACAGGACACTTAGCTACTGTTTTCTGCCTACTAATGTTGCAATGATTCTTGGTGCCTTTTGTGTCCTGTCTCTCCTATTCTAAAATGTTTGGCTGGAACCCTTTTCCCAGGTGAGTGCACTTGGACTTTCTGTAAGTTAAAGGTCCTTTGTGAGATGTGGCTTTGACTCCGAGAACATGATCTACCAACATTTAAGATGTTTCGGGCTAAAATCTGCTCCAATGTTCAAGGCAGTCACCCCACGTAGTACAGACATACCTAGAGCGTACCAAAAACCTTGGGGTGAAATAGGTTGGAGATTGAGACCTTCAAAACATTTACAAAGATATAGGTGTGTGTATATATATCTATATATCTATATACATATAGATATATCTATATATATTTTAACTTGCCTAGCTGAAAAGCTGAGGGTATAATTTCTTATTTGCCATTTCAATGTTATTAGAGACAGAGCAGCACCGCAGAATATTTGGCAGCTATAACCTAAACAGACCCAGCTAAGCTAAGGATCCGCAAAACCCCAAATGTGTTGCAGTTCCTATTTCCTGAACATAAAGCAACAAACCCACCAAAAGACCCCAAAAACATCCTCAAGAGCTTCTGCTTCCCCTAAGGAAAGAAAAGGGCGTATTTTGGTGTTACGGCTGATGTCACTGGAGGGAGTTCAGGGATGAGTTTATTAGGTTTTCAGAAGCTGCCCAGGTTACTGCAGGGAACACACTCACAGTGCAGGATGCTATTGGAGACAACTCCAGCTCCTGGGGATGCAGGGAGAAAAAGGGGCCCCAAGGCCAGTTTTACCTGTTTTGTTGGTTTTTTTTTAAATTCCGTATCTACACAGAGATCTCTCTGGTTGATGTTTAGCTCTCTGTGTAGCGATTTTATCTCTGCTACATAACACATCCCAAGGCGTTAACAAAAAGAATAAAGCTACTGGGACCAGGCAGCTGATCTCCAGGCTCCGATACGCCGGGCTACCCTCATCCGCCTTTTCACCCAGCGCCTTGCCTGAAAAGAAGCTGGAAATCAGAGGCGAGGAGCCAGTGCCCAGTGACACCGCAGAGACCGCGGGAGGAAGATCACCTAACGCGGTTTGCTTTCTCATTGTTAGCTCGGTCTGATCCCGGGGTACAGGAGGCGGTAGGTGAGCTTTGCGAGGGTCATTCCCCCTCTTCACGCTCTGCGTTAACTCCTTCACCGCCCCGTGGCGACAGCCGTCACGCACCCCATGTACAGCGCTTCGAGAAGCTACGTGGAAAACAGACCAATACTGTACAAAACTCTTCCACTGGTGAAGGATTTGGGATGGCAGAAATACACTGAAGATGAAGATTGTAGTTCCAGTTTCCTGGAGCCTGCCTCCTTTTGGGTCACATATGCAAAATAAAGATGAACGCTTTTTTTTCCGCCTTAAGGAACATCTTAGCTTAATTTACACGAACTGGAATTTCTGAATTGTAAAATGATTCTTTCTGCAATAGGTAGCAGAGAAATAAAAGCCAAGCATCACCTTTCCCTCCTTTACGTGTCCTCTCCCCCTCTTCCCCAGCCTTTGTAGTGTCTGTTTTTCCAAAGAGTTAAACTGGGTAGTTCTCAGGGGTTTACAACAGGCATAACTACTCCTGAAAAACAATCTGATACATTCAACTTAGCAAGGCCTTGCTCTTTCTCTCTAATCTTTCAGCAGGACCCAGGGGAGTCTAAAGCAGAGATCAGCCTATTCTCCCCTCGAACTTTGATTCGCTATTAAATTCCTCCTAATGACGATGACTTTGCCATCTCACGTTCATCAGCGGGCTACACGCAGAACAATGCGGGCCCAGCGGTGGATAGAGGGACATTGTTCCTGCCTCCCGGGCGCTCTGTTTGAGCAGCATCACGTGAAAATCCCCATACACAAGAGCCATGTAAAACCAGCGAGCCCTATTGCTCTCCAGGGTGCGACGGTAACTCAAGTCATCGCTTGTGCGTGCGCGTTTGTATTTGTGTGATCTCCCGTTGAGCTCCGAAAAAAACAACAACGAAACCTCCAAAAGGATAATGTATAAGGAAACACCAAAGAGCTCGGTGGAAAGTGAAATGCAGGGCTGCGATGGAGGTGTCTCCTGAACATCCACTGCCCAAGTGCCCTAATGATCTGCGCTGAAATCCTGTACCTCCGTTTGTGCATCTGTGCACGGCAGAAAACAATTGTTATAGCTTTTCAAATCCCAGATTCCTTACCCAATTATAACTAACACAGCCCTTAGCAAATCAGCATGTGCCCCATCACAACCCACTTCCACACAGAAATTCACACACAGATTTCTATGCCGTTTTACAGAAGCGTCCCAGCCAGGAACAGCGCTCATTACGAAGAATAACTCAATTTTCTGGAGGTGCACACAGCCAGCAGCACCATCCCTGGCACTGCGGGACAGCCGGGTCACGCAGGTGGCCAAAATCCTTCTCCCCAGCCATGTTATTGCACCGGGTGCCAGCCCTACCACGCTGTAATAAGGACCACAGTTCTTGGTGTTTGTCCACCTGTTTTCTGCATCCCTGTTCTGCACTTCCCAAGGTACAAGCGGATCATTATGGGCGCGCATTGCAAGCAGCAAGAGCTGAATCTTACGTGTTACCATAGAGGACACAAGGCAAGAAAACAACAAAAGCCTTACATTTGCTACACTCGCTTTCCTCTTTGCACACTATGTGACTCTTTCCTTGCCCTGCTCCAATAAATAACTTGCTCAATACATTAAGTTCTGTAAAATCTCTGAGGAAAAACAAACTGGAAAGCAGTAGTCCAGGCATGAAACATTTTCAATTGCTTGGAAACTACAAGGATTCTGTGTCTCATTCATTCCTTCAGCTCCATCTCTCAAAAAACCCCAACCAAACCAACCAAAAAGACACCACCAACCACAAAATGCACCACCCACAAAACAAAAACCAAACACACAACTTGAACAACAAATTCAGTTTAACTGTTTCAACTATTTTTCTAAACTACCTCGGTAAATTAACTAGTTTCATTTTCTTCTCACTGAACGGTATTCACCTACTCAAAATAGGTGGTTTTTTGAGCTGGAGCCTCAACATGTTAGCTCAGCTTTTACCAATCCAGCTCAAAGAGAATCCACTGCAAACACTTCTCTTCTGCTTTTTTACATTAGCCAAGACATTTTTATACATTCTGTAAGATGCTCAACCCAAAGCAATAGCTCATGACCCAGAGGCGGCAGCAGAACCAAGTAGAAAGTAAAATAAAAACCTTAATGCGACATATTGAAAAAGTATTGGGTGTTTTTAAGGTTGAAGTTACCTGTCCATTTATGAAAGGACTTAACACAGGTTCACATTTCGTGAGGGCACTGAAATCTGTGCGCATTAGAACACAAAATACTGTAACAATATTACCCTTACAAGGGAAGAAAAACTGAACTTCCGAAGCTGGGGCTTTATTATTATTATTATTATTATTATTGGCTAAAAGGTCTTACAGTCCTTTTTTTTTATTATACCAACAGAAGAACAAAGAATGATCTAAGTACTGGCAAAGAATGCTTTAACCCATGTTCTTGTCAAAGGGAAGCAAATTACTCTGTCCTTATCTCTGAAAGGAGATCCAGCCTCACACAAGAGTGTGCCCAGTACCCAAAAGGGGAGCTCAGCGTGAAAAGCAAACCCTTTGGCTTTGTGATTATTTTTACTACCTGCTAAATCCTTTTCCATATCGGGCACTCATGCGTTAGGATTCATTTACTCAACCGGTCACCATTTCTCTCCCTTTAAGACAGTGACAAACCTCAGGTCACTTGCAAGATACGGCACAGCCCTCCCGTGGGGTTATCGCTCAGGTTCATTGCATGAACCAAACCCCAGAAGAGAGCGTGAGAAGCAGCACCAAGAGCGGTACCTTGTCCAAACCTGCCTTCAGAAGCCCCCACAAAACCCTTTTGCTTCTGCAGTTGCCATTTCATTCTTCTGCTTGGTTTATTTTGTCCAGTTTTCTCAGCTGCTTGTCCCACGAGCCTGTTTTGTACTTCGGAAGGTGACACCAAGCAATCTACCACACCCATGGTCTTCCAATTATAGCAGGTTAAGTTGGACACCAGGCAGCTCTGTTAAAGCAATAGATTTGCAAACCTCACAGACATGAGTCCTGCAGAGTGGGAAGTTTCTCCCCACCTTCCCTAATATAAGCAAATCCCGTTCTTATTCCTGAAACACCCGCGTTCAACCCCACACACGTTACTCCCAACACCTTTATTGGTGGCCTGTGATGGATTTCGCATCAAAAACTCAATTGCAGTTTATCTGACATCAAAACGGTGCCCCTGTCATCGCTTCTGCTCAGCTCAAACCACCTTGCATGGTAACACCTTGACTTGTCATTGCAATGGGGGCACAAAGTGGCTTTTCTTTACTGTGTACAAACATATAGGCAAGAGCTATTTATAATAAACAAACAGATAAATGATTTCCCAACATTTAAAGCAAAACCGCGCACTCAGCTACATTCATGCAATTACACTCAAGCCAGGTTAGGTAACAAATACAAAACCAGATTGCTGGCCTTTAGGAAACAATGTACCTTTCAAGTATAGGTCACTTTTAAAAATGATCTTCGAATAAAATATAACTGCTTTGATCAAGGGTGTTTTGGAGGTTTTTTCGGCAGAAGAGTTAGCAATCAATAGTTCTTTCATAAAGTGTTATTTCAGATAGGAGGAAAAAAATCAGATCTCCAGTTGGTCTGTTAATCATAAAAATCTCAAAATCCTAAACCTCGGGTCGATTGTTCACTGTGCAGGAGAAGCAAAAAGATTGCAGTAATATCATGTTTTCTTCCATCTTTCACTCATCTTTCAAAACTCGGATGTGAAGGGATTTTTCCCCTCTCAAAGCCTCTCCCCTTTAAACGCTTGTTGTCTCTACCACTGATCAAGTTTCTGAGAAATGACTTTATGTAAGAGATTGAGCAAGATAAAGTTGCCACATTTCGTTTTATCTTTTGGGTTGAATTATGAGGACTTAAAGTTGTGGTGACAAGGCTGCTACCTCCTAATAGGTCTTGTTGCCATGGGAGTGGGCTTTTTGAAAAGAAAAAGGCCCACAGCCACCAAGACCTTTTTGACTATTATTCCCATCCTCGACCAGCACAGAAATCCTTAGTCACAGACAAGAAAACGCAGTGTAGTATACACCGTAACACTTGCTGACAGTGAAAAACAAAAGGAGTGGAAACTAATACTGCAGAATGCTCAATTGCATCACAGCTTACAAGCACAAGCGGTTCTCCTCCGTAAAAGAAACGCTTTGTGCATCCAAACAATCCCCTCAGCTCTGGGTCTCTTCGAAGATAAAAGGGAAGAGGGATGCCATGGTTCAAAGCAAGTATTTTGGAACTGACAGGAATTTGTTTTCCTCTGGGAAAAGACAAAACTGCGTGGTAAAAACAGGCGAACGAGCAAAAAGCATCAGCCAGTGGTCCAGGTGGTGCCCGGCCACCACCTCCTTATGGAGCAGGAGATCTGGTGCCTTTCTGCAGGCAAATGTTTCACAGGCTCCACGTCTGCACCAGTTCAACCTTTTTAATTAAAGAGGCCTATCAGGTAAAATTCTGACCGCAATTTTTGCAATTTAGCGCATTCGATGTGGGTGAAGGCTGAGATGTGTCAGTGGTTCAGCAAAGCACGTTGAAGGCTTCTGGTAAGAGAGATGTAAATATAGCGTGCTGGTTGATGAAAACCATTAACACTTTACCTGCCTGACAGACATTCACTATTTTTTTCTATTCACAGCAGTTAAGAAACAAACAAAACAGCTTTATTAATACCTAAACATTATGCTTTTTGAGGAAGTTATTAATTTAGCTGAAGTCCAGTAAAAAAAGAAACAAACAAAGCTAGAACTCCATGGATCACACCAAGGACAGATATCCATGCATTCTATCCAGCTTTTAGAAATGTCCCATATCAAACATGGGCTTACAAAAGCCCAACAATATTTTTGAAGGAATGCATCAGTAGCAAATCTCAACACACATACTGATATAAACACGCACACACTTTGCTAAGAAGCTGTCTTTGTGGACAAAGTATGAGAACAGAAATGCTACCAAAAAATTGGCATTAAAGAGTACCTGAGATTGTGAAATGCATCTCATTTGGCAATGCTGGGTTGCTCTCAGAAGATATTCTACTTGCTTTATCCAGTCAGGTTTTAAATGGTGATACACTTGTTCTTTCTGTGTGTTCTCAGCACAGCTCTGAATATGACGATTGTTTGAAAGCAGGTGTCATAGCAAGAAAAGAGCTAACTTTTATTTCCTCAGAACTAGAAGTTAAAAGTGTTCCCCAAGGAAAGCGTAAGATGGCAATGAAGGTGGGGAAGATGCCAACAAGTATAAAACAATAAGAAAAACAATAAGAAGAAAATCTCAAACCAAAACATCATGACCAGCGTTGTGTTGCACACCAAGATGCAACAAGAACAAGAAAAAAAGAACCAACACCGTTGGTTTGTCTTCCTGATTGTGTTACCATCTAAACACACTCGTCTAAGTAAAGCTGCTGGATAGAAAATGCCTATAAGTGTCACCCCTGCTCCCTTGGGAAACAATATTCAAAACTGACCAAAATAGAAAGAATTTCCCCCCCCCCAACTCTGGTCCTTGGTCACCACAGCAGCATCAGAAAGAAAACTCAACCATGCAACTTTACTGTTGCTTTTTGGAGGGTGAAAACTCTTTCACCTGTCTGGCTTAAACCACCAGAAGTTTGAAAACACCTCAAGGAATTCGCTCAGGTAAAGGCAGGTTTATCTAAAAAAGGAAAGCTTGGTTAATATAACAAGATATTATTCATTGTATACCACCTGTTTATTGCGGTGTGGCTCCTGTGTGCTTAGCTCTTCCCTTTCTGTTGATTGTCAGAGCTACTACTATACGGATTGGAACTTGATTTTTCCTTCCCATGCCAGAAAATCTACTACCAAGTCGTCTGAAATTAAATGATATATGACGGTATTACTGCAGCTTGCACTGCAAGAGATCTCTTAGGATGTCACCAATGGGCATAGCCATGGAGAACAGTGCAATCAGGCAAAATTACTGCCTACCGGTATTTTGTTGTAAGAACTGCAAGAATGTGTAAATCTGTAGGTAAAAGAAGCTGTTCCCTTAATACATCTCCAGATCTAGACTAGTTCAGTTGCTCTGTCTATATCAACTGTTTAAATACTCTGCCCTGCGTACGCGACACCCATCTTCAGTCAATGCCTTTTGCTCAAAGCCGTACCTGTATTTGCATTTACACCCCTACAAAATGCTCTGCTGATTCTCAGTGTCCAGAGCATCCCCCAGTCACTTTCAGGCATCTGCCAATTTTTGGGGGAAAAGGGTTATAAAAGGGATTTGGGGTAGGAGGAAAGGACCAAATATACTTCTAAGAGAAGGGTGAGGACAACAGGACTTTTTACTGCTACGTCCATGAGAAAGAGCACATGATAGCTGTTGATGCTTGGGATCAAATGTGAAGTATTAGTACCAGCTATGACATGTGGCTAATTAATGCTTTGAGTGTAAATAGGTAGTTCATAATGAAACAATAAGCTGTCTCTCAACACTTGTTTGCTGTTTAATGAGTTTATGGTGGACTTGATGATCTTAAGGGTCTTTTCCAGCCTGAATCATCTGCAGTTCTACTCTATGACTATGAATATGTGGTCAAAAAAAGTGTAAACAAAAAGAATAAGTGTTAGAATGTGAAATAATTCTGATGGTTGTCATAATCTATCTTTGGAATATATTACAAATATTCAAGCAAAATAAAGTCTCTACGTAATGACACCGCAAATAAAATAAATGAAGTTTATGAAACCTAGATAAGTCAATCGAAACATACCAAAGGAGGATGCGTATTTTAAGGATTAAAAGATAGTCTAGGAAATTGAAGACTGGAAAGCGCAGGTAAAATATTCACTAGCTAAGGAACGTCATTGTTCTTTACTCTTCTTCTAACTGTGGAGAAAACCAAATTCATTTCTGGAAACATCTGTGCCTACAGTGTTATTCCTCAAATGCACAATGTTGTTCTTCCCACTAAAGGGCCTATTTTGTATTAGAAACATCAACTAACATCAGCAAAACGCCAGCAGTTTCCTTGAGAGGTGCTTCTGATTCTCTACTCCTAAATTACATAGACATCACTTCAGTTTAATTTATGTAGAAGAAATGTCAAGTGTCCATGAGAGTGGACCTCCTGGGAAGCATTCAGAAATGTAGATGTAAGGCCTATGTGTGTTCCTATTTAATCACATACATCGTTAGAAGCCGAGACTTGAAACTGAGGAGGGGTATTCTCTTGCTCCTCCCTTATTTCCAGGCGTTTATTTCGGAACTGACTTCATTTCTAGTGCGCAACTTACATCTAAGTATTGGTCTTCAAAGATAGTTTCATAAGGATCTGAATATGGCGCTTTGTAGAGAAAATTGTGGGGAGACTTCTATGTAAATGTCACCGTAAGCAGTTCCATTGGTATTTCCAGCTATAGGTGGCTGAACATTTATACCAGACTCTTCCTCATGGACCCCGAGTGCCCCCCGTGCAAGCAAACAGCCAAACAGCTCCACATTTCCATCTCACCTCCTGCCTCCACACCCCTACAAGCACATGTTTTTACACCAACTTTCTTTTTTCTCCGAGGGGATGGTGTACTGGGGGGAAGCACAAATAAAAAGCCATGGTCTTTAAATTTGATTTGAAGGTGGCAAGTTTTGTGGTGGTTTTGATCTCCTCCAGGCATTCCATAATCGTGGGCCAAGTTGCCTAGAGATCTTTGTCTCCCGCACTTCCAAGTGTCTCTGTTGCGGCTGACAGATCCATTGTTTGGGAAGCATGTAGCTGTCATGGGAGGTCATGATCCCCCAGGCGTGAGGCAGGCCCTGCCCTGCTTTGGGTTGGGCTTTGAAGAGAAAAATGGTAAATTTGAACTTGGGCGTGAGGCCGTTTGACAGAAAGCCTCCCCTTTTCTTCCCTGGAAAACTCGTGCCAGCAGGCAGCGGGCATGGTGACAGCAAACCACGTATTACTGTGGTTATTCTGTTTACACTATGGTTTAATAGCTGAAGTCGGCTGGGTCAGGGCCCATAGCTCCTGGGATAGCGCGAGCATATAGTAAATGACAATTGCTTGGTCAAAGCAGTTACATTTGACCTTTATATTCCTTATGTTGTATCCGTTCTCTCGTCACCAAAAATATCTTTGATGACGTTGTGTCAAGTCAATGTAATTTTGCCTTATACATTTAATCTGAGGATGAAAACTGGAAGGTCCTGGGAGCGAATCCCATGCAAACCATGTAGAAATACAGACAGGAGGCTCATTCCTGCTCCTGTATAGGAAAATTAAATTGAAAAACCCCACCAAATGTGTTTATATTACACCACTGGCTAGACCTCTGTCTTCCTAGATTGTATCTGTAACACAGGCCATTTCCCTCTGCAAAGGGAAGGTGACAAATGGAAATATGGGCTAAACTAACAGGTACATGCTCAGTTGGTTCTTGCGGATTTCTCAGGAACCAACTGTGCCACTTGTTGTGCGACTTCAATTACTATTTGTTTGGTTTTTTTAGCTTCCTAAGCTCCTGCTCTGTCATCTCTGGGTACCAGCAGAGTGGATTAGAGCTGCCTGTCAGCTTTCCCTGCCGGTGCGAGCTCACAGAAGAGCGCTGGCCCCGCTCCTGCTCCTCTTGGCACAGAAAGGGGCTCCAGTTCCCCTGGCACACGGCAGATGTGGGGCTGCCCTTGCCCCGGTGCAGCTGGGCAGCCTAACAACAACCCAGCTCTTTCTGCTGTTGTACTGGAAGAGGAATAAAGCACTTTTATAGCAGTATATCACAAAGGACCAAACCGATGCAACCACGGCGGAGTAAGCGCAAATGAATTCCGCAAGGTTTAAAACACCAAGCACACAAGGGCAAAACATTTAAAAGCAACAAAGCGAAGCTGGCTCAAAAACTGGTTAGTGCTGCTTGGAGCCAACGTCACGCACCTGCCTGCTCCCCAGTCTGCGTCAGCAGCTCGGTGTTCACTGACTACAGACCCTTGGTCAGATAACTGGAGAGCCAGCATCGCAACAAAGCAAACTGTGCTCCAGCCTGCTCTGAACCTCCTCAAGTTCAACAGTTCCTCTGCTGAACATCACTGCATCCCTGCTTCCAAAATAGGCTTGTCCAATACGCACCCTCTTGTATTGAGAGCCCCAACTATGCACTAAAACCCACTCTATGTCCTCAACTTGCACCCCAAACTGCAGCACATGAAGGTCAAAATCTCCTTCAGCCAGGTCGTGCTGCTCCATTAGGAAGCCACGTCATCCACTCCCACACCAGCCACACGCTAACATTTAATTATATATAGGTAAACGCAGTCATCTCGGGGGCCGGTTCGGGTGAATCAGGAATAAAGGAACCTCGCCGGCATTGTTCACCCAAAAAACGCTATATTTAGGCAAGCTGCACTTGCTCTGTTTTTCAGGATGCTTCTGGTTCTTAAGAAGGGGGCAAGTTTTGTGGTGCTTCTGCTTCCTCACACGTACTTCGGCATAGAGGGAATCTACTCTTAAAATCCAGAGCAGCGTTTGAAGGTCAATGTGCTTGGGATGAGGCAGCTGCACCACAACTGGGACTCGAAACAGGAACCCCAAATGAGGTACCCCAGTTACTGTGGTTGGGCAGAATGTATCCACCGGCAGACAAACATTTAGGCAAACAAACCTAAATCCGCAAGGTCCAAGATCACTACAGAAGGTATTAATGAAACCATGACATTTTTTGACAAACACCACAACAACAAAACATGGCTTTTCTCCTCAAGAGCAGGGGAATAACACAGCTCTGCTTCTCATAGTGTATATCAGGTGTGAATGGCACTTATCTGCTTTTTTCTTCTGCCTTTTTCCACTTGTTCAAAACAGGAGCGTTAGTACTTGCAAGTACAGCAAGAAATAAAGAAATGCTAGTCAAAAATTTATAGCTTACAACGCTGAATTATGTAGTGAAAAACATCATCCCTGCTAGTAATGTTATGATGTTTCAATTTCAACTAATTAATTTTTTTAGGTTAAAAAAGTGATTAGTGCTGAGTTGTAGATTTTAGAAATTGAAATTCATCCATTATTCAAGTAATTAATTACTTGATAAGTCGTGCTCCTTGGAATTTACTTCATTGCATTATCATTGTTTCTAAGGCAACCACGCCGCCTTCTGCTGTTTTATGGTACGAGATCCTCCGAAAACGAGGCAGTTTTGGGTATCCCAGAGGTTTCCAGATATGGGAGAAGACAGGGAATTATCACCCAGGGTGGAAAGGGACCCTGAAGAGCAGGGAAAGAGCCCACATAGTTGTGTCTGAAGGGCACAGGGTAACCGTGGTGGAGAAGTGGGAAACAGAAAGCTGCTGCGGAGGAGATGACACCTTTTGTGACACCCTCATGTGCGAACAAAGGGACCGGGCGGCGGGGAGAGGCTCAGCCACGGCTTCCAGTGACCCACTTGCTCTGGCAGGGCTTGAATTTGTTGACCTTCAGCATCTAATTCAAATGTTAACTAAACACTTGGGCTGCGTGAGAGGAGGATGCTTGGAGAGCTTTGTGCTTTGAGTTTTTACATTGCTGGTTTATTTGGTTTGTTCCCTTTGGGTTTCTAGCACAAGTAGTTTGAATCTCGACCGTGACAGCTCTATTTTGTTATAGCAATAAAAAAACAGTCTCTTGGTTTAACATACATTAAATGCAGAAATAATTTTCATAAGCAAAGTCAAGCACCACCAATTCTTTGAGAAGTGGCTGGGATGACAGGGAACGAGTTCACCTCACAAAGTACATCAGAAAAACTCAAAAAATAAATGAAAGATGGAAAACAACCAGCAGAGACAGGTTGTGAGAGGTCTGCCAGAAGAACCGATATTCTCAATGTCTGTTTTTCAGCTGTTGATATCTTACGTATCTTCCTTTTTTTAAAAATACCTATTTTATAGTCGCTTTTTCATCCCTAAAACTCAAGGCAGCCAAAACGCTTTCTCCCTTTGAAATGGAGGGGAAAGTGATGCACAGGTGCAGTCATTTGTCCCAGGTCCCCCAAGGAAGCCTCTGACAAAGTCAATTAACGTCCACTCAGCCACAGTGCCCTGCAGAGAACACACTGCTGCGTGTTGTGGGTCAAATCCATCGCACAAGCCATACCCACAGATATTTTAAGTCTATTCCTCACAAAAATGGATAAAGCACAGATGACTTTATTTCCAAGTGCTCCGAAAGTTCATCTGTGCTCAGAGCTTCATTCGCGCCAGTGTTTCACCATGGTATGTTACACTTATGTAGATGTATCTCTCCATAAAACATAGTGATGATGCAATATTTCCATTGTTAAGCTGTCAGTGAAACGTTGACCTTTGCTCCTTCTAAAACAAACTTCCCTGTCAATCAAAATCTCGTTATACATGGATATGACATTAGACCTATGGATAACAGTCTTGTTGATGGACAGCTCGTCTGCAATGACTCCCCTTCTAAATCGCCCAGAGTTTAAAGCCTTGAACAACCAACCAACCACACTCCTCTCTAACTTGAGCTCTATACTCAAAAAAATACAATTAGCAGTCATACAGATTGTAATTTTCCCAAAGCAAACAAGCAAGCTAGAGAGCTGTAGGCATCCAGGGCTACGCCTGAAAAGCAGGGGAAACAGAAAAAGTGCAAGAAAACAGCTGAAGGTTTGCTAGGGCTGCTTATTTATTCCCCCACTAACGGAGCTGAAATATAAAATTTTAGCCGCTACTGGTTTAGGGGGGAAAAGGGCGCAACAAATAATAAAATTTAGATTAAAACCAGCTAATTTCTAAACCAAAATAGTAACCATAATTACAGTCATCTTGGGACTACTACAACTTCCACCAGCTTGACGCAGTTGCTCTCTAGGAGACCTCACACCTTCTTGATCATAGAAGCAGTAGCAAGGAGCTGTTACCATTGGTTAACACACATTTACCACTCAACTTGATGCGTGCTTATAGACAAACCCCTTGACTTCACATCATGAGGTAATCTGGGTTGGAGGAGACAGCAAAAGGTGTCTAGTTCTGCTATGATCAGGGTCATCTAGGAGATCAGACCAGGTTACCTGGGGCTTTATCCAATTGGGTCTTGAAAACCTATTCGTTTTGGTTGAAAATTAGCATTCATTCATCAAGATAAATTAAAAAGGACACACTCGTTAGAGCTGATCATTAGAGCTGCCAAATAGGCACCTGACTGTGTTTTGTGCCATTTTGCTCTCTCTGCTGCCAGGAGGGCATCAAAAAGTTTGGTCTGATTCCTTCTGTACTCATTCATACACTCCTACCCCCCTCATCGCCAGGAAAAGCTCCAGTTGACTTGCCAACAGCTATTTGGTCTTACTTTATAAGCTCTAGTGAAGCAAAGCCCTTTAGGAGTGCAGAACCACAAGGGTTCCATCAGCAGAACGTGTTTGTGCCACAGTTCCCCAGCATCCAAAACTCACCCACGTCCTGAAACCCCTGCCCAGCCAAAAGCTCCTGCCCTCTCCCATGTGCGCAGCTCAAAGACAACCACAGCAGAAGAGAGAACGGTGCTGCTGTCGGTTTAGTGCACTGAAACAGCTTGGGAGAGAAACGCTGTGCTGCTTGGTATCTACACAAGCTTTTCAGCATCGCTCACTTTTAATCCTGCTCTGACCAGCGGGGCTCTGCCAAAGAGAATAATTCTCATGCACAACGTGGTGGGAAAGGCCCAGCTCCTGTGTGTGTCGGGTGCTGAACGATGCAGAAGAACCGCATTTCTCAAGCGCCCTATGAGACGCTCGCACCGATATCACTTACACGTGCCAAGAGCGTTTAACCTCACAGCTGCCTTCAGAGCACTGAAGGTTTCCTCAGGGGAAAGTGGATTCTTTCCTGAGAGTCCACCGTGTAGCTTTGTATTTTTTGCATATACCCTCTTAGCTCTAATCATGGAACCACAAAAGAGACCCTCAGGATCATTGAGTCCAACCATAACCTAACCCAACTCCAGCACTAAATCATGTCCCTAAGAACCTCGTCTAAACACCTTCTAAACCCCTCCAGGGACGGTGACTCCACCACTGCCCTGGGCAGCCTGTTCCAATGCCCAACAACCCTTTCCAGGAGTAATTTTTCCCTAATATCCAATCTAAACCTCCCCTGGATGATAGTCCATGCTTCAAACCTATAGGAAGGGAAAGCTTCAGAGTGGAAGACTATGAAGCTGAACCATTTTCTTGCATTGCCGGAATTTAGTGATCGCGGAGTACAGGGCTGTCACCACCCTTGACCAAAACCTGGAGTGCAATGACTCGCTCAAGTTTTCACTCAACACTGTGTGGAACGGATAAGAAACTGGATTTGGGGACAGTCATTGTTGTATTGGTACAAGTTATGTTGTAAAAAGTACAATGAGTTGAAAAGTGCTGGGTGCTCTTTGACCTTATCAGGTCCCCCTCTGTTTTTGTGCAAGGCAACAAAACGCATCACGTACAACACGAGCAGACCCTGGTACGGCCGGGTGGCTTCCAGGACAGATTGCCCCAAACTCAGATGCTTAGCCACAGGCTCTTCCATTCACATGCCTTCCTTTCTGCAAATTTCTCAAAAAAACCCACCCAAAACCAACAAAAAACCCCAAATTCCTCAAAGCAAACCGTCTACATCATTCATAAGGGCTGCACCACAGGTCTGTATTCCTTACAGATCCTGTGATTTAGGAGAAGGCAAGAGGGGGGCGATTGAACATGGAATTAAAAAAAGAACAAAGCATTATGTTGTTCTACATTTAATAAACATAACGCCATAGAAACACTAACGTAAGCAGCAGTGTTTCAGTATAACAGAGAAGATTTAGTTTTACTAAAAAAGGTTTGAATTAATGGAAGTTTCTGAGAACTACGAACTACACCCTACAAGGAATTCAAAATAAACAACGCTGAACCCACAAAATGCCGTACCTGAAATATTCAAGTGTTGTTGTTTTTATGGGTGTCACTTTCAGATTTGGGATATTACAGGCACTGTGATAAATATTTCAAGTAGCTGATTACAATGAAAAGTAATTAACCCAGCTCCAACAACAGGTGTTGTATGGGGAACTGCTGGCTTTTATCACCAAGTTGTGGGCGCATGTGCTAAGTGCGTTGGCCATTTTCTCCTTTTATTCAGAGAATGCCCTGGGGAAAGTATTTTGGTGCCAGCACTTATAGGATATAATGAAACTCCATTAAATATGTATCTGACTGCTAACGCCTGTGTAGAGGAAGAATAACCCCACTCTGGTTATGTAAGGCTGCCCATTCAGCCAGCTCTGGTAGCAGCAGTCATCCCATCTATCTCATGTACCCTGCACTTAACTGCTGGGTTTGGGTTGAGGGGAAAGCTACAATTATTTTGTGTCACTTAATTTCATTTTCTAATCAACAAACGCACACAGTGGGATTCAAAGCTCTGTTTGCTTGAAAAGAAGTACCCCAAAATACCCCTAAGAATTATAATCACATTTTCAGTTATCTTTTGGCACAGAAGTCATCCTTACAGAGAAAATGCCGATGAACATTTTGACCTTTTTTACCCAAAACACACGCAGAAGCTTCACTCCTCCCCTCCTATCTGCATTTGGAAGGGACAGAGGAGCCGTGGATCTGCTTCTCCTGGCTGCCTCTCACCTGATATAACCTTGAACAGCAGAAATACGGGTAAAAACCAGAGCTGAAAGCCAGCTGAGCTGCTCCTGCAGAGCGGCAGGAGGAAAACAACAGCACTTTTACCGACCCGAGCTGTCTTCTCTTCCGCGCAATGAAACCCCACATCCTTCGCTTTGTTGCGAGAGATGTTTTAGAGTGGTGTGTGATTGGAAAAGGCTGAGGAGCAGCAGTTTAGCACAGGACATTGCGTGTACAGACCCCTCACAGCCCATGGGGAAGAGACAAGCTCCCAGCTCTTGTATGGAGAGAGAAACCCATATAGCCAGCATTGGTCAACCCCAAATTCTCCGAAATCACAAACTTGGCATATTCTTTCTGCTTCACAGGTTATTTCTCATTAGGACTATGCGACAACATGGAAAAGAAAAACATCAGTATAGTTTGCTATGGATTTCCTCAGCAGTAATAAACTTAGCTGCATGCATTCCCTAAGGAAAAGGACAAAGAAAATCACATTTATGATGGCACTTGTTATTTTTCTCCAGCAGGGCTAGATAGGGGGGATGTGTTTGCAAGGCGGGTTTGTTTGTCTAAAGATAAACAGGATTGTCTCTCTTAAGCCAGTTATGTGATTTACAAGGGAAGACTTTCCAGCTTCTAAACAGCCTTAACAAACTCTAAACGTGCTCATAAAGTGTAAAGTTCCTCCCGGCCGAGGCTCCGTGAGTTCAAAAGTCATCTCCCGCTTGTGCAGAGATCACCGCTGCCTCATAAACCGGGAATTTACGGGGACCAGGTTACACCCACTGACCCCCGGAGACAAAAGCCGAACCTGACATTGATCATTTAACATCTTACTGACAAATGCAGCTCAGGAACAAAAAAGTTTGACTGCGGGCATTCGTAAGTCTGAACTCATGGGTTTGGGTCGGAGTTTAAATTTGCAGGGGTATTTTTGTGGTGCGAGCCACATCACTTCCCGTGATCAAATACAGACATGAGCATCTTACTAAAAAAATTAAAACCAAACAAAATAAAGGCATTTGACAGGTATTTGAGGGTATGAGGCCCATCCCCACCAGCAGGTCTGCGTTTCAACTTTAAGCGCCTATCTTAAACCTGCTGCCTAAACGGTGACAAGCAGCTCGCAATCCCAGCGCAAACACATTTATCTGTCAGAAAAGGCTTCTTGGGAACGCTGTGCCTTGACATCTTGAGATCCACTGATAATTCTAATAAAGGCTGTTATCTGGCAGGGGGTTGTTTACCCCCAACATTCAGTAACACCGCACGGGTGCGTACGTGGGAGGACGAAGGGTGCTCCATAGGAAGGTCCTGGTTGCCCAATGTCTCCCGTGACTGAGGTGACACCAAATCGGGTGTTTGGCACTTGCCTGTCAAAAGTCATCTGCACATCACCACACCACCCTGACAGCCGCAAGGGCTGGTCAATGTCCTCGCTATTCCTCTCTCAAGAATACATGCGCAGAAATTAAAGAGTCATCAAGAAAACTCATTTCACTAATGAGCTGTAACAGCAAGCAAATGCCAGGTAGCTGTTAAATGAATTGCATGGTCTGAAGCTAATAAAACACAAGTAACTTAATAGCGTTGGGGAGATTTTCTCCCTGTTTTATAAAAGAAAGAGTTACAACGATTTCATTGAGGGTCTGCTTTAGTATTATGCATTGCATCATTTCATTCGCTTTGGAAAAACTACCATCCCAAGGGGGATACCTGGCAACCGCTTGAGAAACAGCAAGACCGAGCATCTCCAGCACCTTCCTATGGAGCATCTCTTGCCATAAATGCAAAAGTCCACCTGACTTGACCAAATTATGAACCGCTGGAAAACTCCGCTCGCAAAGGTTTAAAGGGTTGACAGACACGTTGTCTGAGCTACTGACAGGACACTGCATCCTGCAGCTCTAGGGATTAAATAACCCTGAAGACGTTCCCCTGCAGCTCCAGCTTCTGTCTCAAGACCCAGTTACCTGTAACCTGTTCGGTGATGGAAGGGTCTGGTCCCGTGGGTGGCCAGCATATGTGTTAATATGAAGGCACACAACAAAAACCGTGCTGACAGCTTAAGAAAATTAATCACTGCAATCACAATAAAGGCATTTGAGAGTGCAACACCACCGACTAAAAATTCAGGAAATGCTAGAATTGAGGTTGCTGTTAAAAACATATTGCAATACCTCCTTTAGTTATGTTAGCATGGGCGACTTTCTTTTTTTTCTATAGGATAATTGCTTCATTTAATGCATTTGGAGAACAAATCGGGGTTGTGTAGCAAGACAAACTGTTGCACATCTTGAGGGCTGGAAAGCAGTCAAGGGCTGGCAGGGTGGCCTCGCTCTTCAGGGCAAGCACCAGAGACACATCCCCTGCTACAAACTTGCTTGACACCCGTGGGTAAGGAACATGGCCAAGTTCTTCGTAGGCTCAATGTCACTTCTGCCCCCCTTGGAAAACTTGGCTTCTGAAGAGCCGAGTGGTAGCAGCTGGAGCTGAAGTGATGGCTACGATGCCCACAGGACCACAAGCATCTTGGGCTGACCATCACAAGTAAGTCCAGACTTAAGGCATAGTCTCATTTTTCTTCCTGCCTTCATTCCCCCCCAAAAAAACCCCAGACACCTTATCCTACTACCTTATCCCAAAGAGCCCTGGAGCTACGCTGCTATCTCTGAAGCATTCAAGATACTGAAAAAACCCAAACAAAAGACACACAAACACTCACCTACTGAAAAACAACACCATGGGGGAATCACCAATAAAATAGTTGCTTAGTGTACAGAATAGGGTGCAAAGTATGTAAAAGTGAGTCATGTCAAGGGCCATATTCAGGAGCTCAGTACAAACTCTGACAACAGTAGTCGCCCTGCAAATTAACTCACGGTGGCACATTGTGCAGGAGAATAATATTCCACAATCATGTAATCCAAAAAACTATCTCATGAGCATTTAGATGCATTAAAATCTGCCTTATGAACTGGGCTTTTGTGATAAAAATTAGTCCGGCACCCCGTAACTTCTAAAGTCTGTGTCTTCCCAGTGGCTACATCATTTATAAAACACTTCATAGGCAGCTTTTGTACGGTGTGCAGAACACAGGGAGGTTACATTGCTTCTGGGAAGCAACTGCTGGAAGACTGCAAACACACCCTTTTGTTCTCAGTGTGTTCTAGGCAGCAGTTTAGTTAAACACAGAAAGGGATCCCTCTAGAAAGAAGTGAATAAAAAGCAAACGAACAAACAAAAACACGCGCACATCACATCACTTCTTTTGGTCCAGGATTTGCTTTCCGCAATTTACAAAAAATAATAATAGCAATAATAATAACAAGAATAAACGACAAGCAGTTCTTTTGTGATACGGACTCTAATTTAAGCCTCACTTGAAGCAGCCAGCAGGCAGAGAATTTGTGGTACGAGCTGCTGAGCGATGCTGAAAGCGCAGCCTTGGCAGAATCGAGGTTCGAGGGGGTCTATCTGCAGTATTATTTACAGACAGGACAGCTGTGCCGGTGGCTGAAGTGAAACACCCTGACTAAATATAATCTGAAGCCAGAGATAAGTGAGTGTTTCAAAGCTGCGTCCCTACAAGAGGCGCATGTTTAGCTTTTCATGCATCACAATGGATGTCCCACATGAACTTTTTTCTTCTTCAGGTTTCCTTCAGCCCCCGACTGTCCCTGTCACCCTGTGCCAGATGGGAAGTGGGAGCTAAGCCGATCCACCTCTTTGTGGTGGAAACCCCCCGAGCTTCGGCTACAGGTTACTGAAGCCTTCATGAAAAATTCAGAGCTGGTATAACAAGCTTGCTGAAAGTAAAATGCGTGTCACATTATCCACCCTCCCTTTTCACGAGCGCCGCGCTGCCAGCTCCAAGGTAGGAAACGTTCCCGTAACAAACTTGTACAGAAATATAGGTGCAAAAAAATCAGCGTCGTTGTGTTCAACTTTTTAATTTTAGCGGCGAAATTAATATAGTGTAAAAGCTAAGGAACAATAAAAACACAGGAAGATGACTTATAGTGATGCATAAGGGGACACTGAAGACTGCAAAGCTGCTGGAAAGATTTGGATGTGGAAGTAGTTTGTGCCTTTCTCAGTATCTAAGCCTTTATGGCTGCTATATATCAGATCTCATTTAAGAGAGGTAATATACCACTTAGTGTCAAAAATTCACTTCAGATGCTAAATTCAGAGCCTTTTAAGGGTGTGATTCGCTGTAACAAGGGGAGATTGAGCAAAACATTGGAAAGCAGAGTGGCCTGAGTAGGAAAGCAGCTTCGTAATTTGGCCCAACCATCCCTTTGTGCTTTTATCCTGCAAGTGCGAGGGGACACACGCTTACTGCAGGCAAGTGTGCGAGCTTGTCCAGCCATCCGAAACACTTGAGATGGGCTATGGAAGTGATGGAAACGCTGCACAGGGCTCTGCTCATTAGAGACCGCGGGCTCAGGGAGGTGGGTGCGGCATTCCCCTTTAGAATTAAAGCATAGAATCATAGAATCATTTTGGTTGGAAGAGACCCTCAGGATCACCGAGTTCAACCGTAACCTAACCCAGCTTCAGCACTAACCCATGTCCCTAAGAACCTCATCTAAACGCCTCTCAAGCCCCTCCAGGGATGGTGGCTCCACTGCTACCCTGGGCAGCCTGTTCCAATGCCTAACAGCCCTTTTAGTGAAAAATTTTCCTAATATCCAACCTAAACCTTCCCTGATGTTTCATCTGACTGCCACGTCACCCTGGGGAGTCTGCTTCTTGCCTACATACTCTATTTGTAGGGAAAAGACATAAATAAGAGGTGGATAAACCAGAGAGGCTGTGTACAGCCTGGTCGGTATAAACAAGAACTGTGCAGGGCATCACTTCTTTTCTTGGAGTTGCCCCAACTCCAGTCCTCTGAAGAAAACACAATTCCTTAAAGATGCAGTTTGCCCTTCACATGCGAAAATCCCATACAACAAAAACACAGAGATCTCTCCATGGTTTTCTTAACACCTGACTAAAGTCAGTGCTTCTTTCAGCCCCGGTGCCCACACGTGTGGTTCATTTTGGGTCACGCACACACATTCATGGGGCTCAAGCACATCTCAGACCCTTGGAGCGACCATGGAATCTGTTCAGCTGTTGAAGAATATTATCAAGCCACCAAGACCACAGGCAAAACAAAAACCTTACAGCAACTACGTGATTTGAAAACCAATCGTCATAAAGTAGCATTAGTAACAACCGGTCACTTAAACAGAAAAATCACGTTATGACAGTAGGAAGAATAATCTCAACGGAGCTTTAACCTTGGGCAGGGCTTGCGCCAAGCATGATGAGGATAGAGGGAAAATTTAGCATCAACACACAGACTCTACAACTTGCTACAGTACCAATACTCTTCCCAAATAAAGGAACACTCGTTCTGCACCCGCAACCTACACAACCCACTGCTACACACATGGCTAAGTGTCCTTTTCTTTTGGCATTTGAGCCTGTAAGGCTCCATTAAGTGTATCAGCACCTGCATCTCAATTTAGAAACGCTTCTGCCTCAACAGTTTCAACCCGGAGGAGTAAAGTCACCTTTTTTGCTAAAGACAGAATTTAACAATATAGTTATTGCTAGTTGTGCGTTTAAGTTGTATTTCTAAACATTCAGTAAGCATCAAAAAGTCTTTCCTATCCAGAGAAATAAATATGAGGATTCGGGATAAATATTCATGCAACAACTTTAATGATCTCAGAGGGCCTATTGATGGAAAGAATTGGGGTGGGGGAAAAGAGCAAGAGGGGGAAGAAAAAAAGAAAGATCTACAGAGGGATCTTGTTATTTGCCCCAGCAGGGCAGCTGTCTCTGAGGGGAAACAGCAATCGCCAGAGCTTTGCTGCAGCTGGATCATGATTTATGGATGTCGTATTGATCTGGAATGGCAGGAGTAACCAAACAGATTTAAAACGAGAAAAAAAAGAAGGGAAACATAACTGCAATATAGCAAGACCTTAGTGTTGTTAAAAATGTGTGACTACAAAATGCTTGACATAACCTCAGCTCCGAGTCTAAACATCTCCTTATAAATCAGTTCCCACAGAGTCCTCTGGGTGAAGAGGTACATGGTGAAGTTCAGGAGCACGATCAACTCTTAAAGCATTACAGAAATGATCTGCACTTCTCAAATCCTCCTCTACTACAACGTTTTATGCTTTGGATCTCATCTGTTCCAAGTACCATTACCTACAGTCGTAACGCAAGCCAATTTAATGGAGACAAGAACGTCACTGAGCCACCTAACATAGCTTTTACAGCTCTTACATGGTACTGCACACTACCTTAAACTCTGGGCTACCAGTAGATCCTGACCTAACCCTGTTTGTATTTCATTTGCTATTTAGAAAAGTAATAAACACACACACACCAAACCCTCTTGGAAGAGAAATCCATGGACAGCAGCAGCCCAGACACACCAAATAGCCTCCCTAATCATTAAAATTGTACATGAGAAAAAACCGAATTTCTGGAAAGCATCTCGCTTACATACGGGCAACAACACGTGTTGTTCTGTGTCTTTTATAGCAACCGCTTTCTCCTGGAAAAACAGACCTTTGTCTTCATTAAGCAGCATTTGGATTAAGGGGTAACTACATGGCTGCTTGGAGAGTTTAGGTAAGCATTTTCAGGCTAAAGAGTAGGCTGTGAAGATATAATGTTATTTCTACATACATTTCTTGTTTTTCCAGTTCTTCCTTGCTGAGAAAACGTCCATGTAATAATTTAGGCATGAATACTTACTGATAGGACGTGACTTAAGACTGGTATGTACATAAGCTACTGAGAACATGTAAGTAGTCCCAAACGCACTGAAGAGAAACCCACAAAGACTAGAAACTCATGTACCCACACCTGCCTTTCTGCTCACTGCTTCCTCCTCTTAGCAAACCCAGAATTAAAACAAACAAACAAAGCAGATGTAAAGGCCTAAGCATTCTTTGTCCCAACCAACTCAGACTTGTGACGTGGTTTTACTTCAATTTGAGGTGAAAGACGCATGCAACTGCTTTCTCAACTTCTATCTTTTCTACTGATGTTTTATAGAACTCTAGCTTTTGAAGTCATATTCGTCACATCCAACTCTGTCGTCAAACACTGGTGCAATTACCTTAATGAATATTATTTATAATCCACCGGTGTTTTCTTTTATGGTATAGAAAGGATTGTGACAGTTATTAATGACGTTCAGTTTTATTTGCTAAGGACTTTTTCCTCATTTTCCCCTATCTCTATTATCTTATAACCTAATCCTCTGCCTACCTACCCTGGCTGCTTTTACACTCCCTCATTGTTTACAAAATGAATAATTAATGGCTGATAACCTGCAGCCAAATCCCTCCCGCCCTATTTCTTTCTGCCTGGTCTATGCTATTTTCTAATTTATTCCAGCAGCTTGGTTTACAAGACTTGATATCACTTACATGTTTGAAAGAAAGAAATGGGAGAAAATAAGAGAGTAGCAAGGTGAAAGTTCACATGAACGGGAGCTATAATACTAATATATTTGTACGTCATTTTTGTAGTACTTGTCATAGAGCAAATTTAACGACAAAGAGCATCCAGAGCAGCAAGAAAATCACGGCAAATGCATTGACCGGTTTCTGAAACACTTCTACCATTTCCCAGCACCAGCCTGGGCCATCCCTGTACCTCAGGGCATCTTCCCAGCATCGGCAAATGCCACTTGAATTGTCCACCTCTCACGGCACAATCATTAAAATTATATAAATAAATAAAACAAGGTCTTTGCTCCAAGCAGCAAGTGACAACTTACAAGTCTATGAAGCAGAGCCCTCAATGCCGGGATGAGATTCCGCTTCCCTGCACAGCAACAAAAGCTGTGTCAGGGGATGCTCCTTTTGACTTTCCTCTGATGGCCCTGACTTCAAGACTAATTTTTAATTTAATTTTCCAGCTCAGCATCTGAACTAAGACCTGGAGCTCCTCTCAGCTCCATTAGTTTGCACTAACAACAGGTTTAAGTCACTTGTGGGCATGGGAGCCAGGCACCGGCTTCCAACTCGCCCTAGGTGTGTTCCACAATGCGTGCGCTAAGCTCAAGATGCCTAAACCTCAGGTGAACAATAAAAATAAAAGTACACATGATGCAGACTAAGCACGCCATGAAATTCAAATATTTGGCAGCCGTTTTTCTTCTTCAGGCTGAAGTTGCATACCTCTCTTTTGGTATCTATGAGGCACCAGGACTTTGGTCGGGACTTACAGCTGTAAACAGGAGCATTCAGATATTGCACTAGCTATGAACGCACATCAGCCTAGTTTAAACCAATTCTAGTGGGCTTTTTTGCACAGAGAAGTGCTGATGAACTTCACATGGCTCACACAATGCCCTTTCAGTTGGGATTTTATGAACCAAAACAGTAGAGCAAGTGTTCTTGGTGGTGTTGATGGTTCAAAAAGTTAAGACAACACACCTTTGCAGTTCCTCCACCGATACATGTAAGGTGAACCACAAATCCTGTCCAAATACTTTGTATGTGTATATATGTATCGCATACTGTAATCTTACTGACAAAGGGAACATAATGATAAAACAGATTAATGATGGTGCTGACAGCAAGGGTTTCCTCCAAACTTGGAAGGTCTGAGTCTCTCCTCATCACAATTGACTTCTGAAGGGCAGGAGACCTTCAAGGCTCAGCACATTTGACGGAGCTACAGGTTCCCAGCAGCCTGCAAAACCTGTCTACACCTCAAGAAATATTGCTGGAAAGCGGGGGATTTTCTGCAAAGCGGTTTGCAAAATATGCTAAAAAGCAACATTTCTTTTTACCACCATGAAGTTATTTAAGTAGAAAATCCTGACAGATCGTTGAAAGTTAGAAATTAAACAGAGATGCACTTGGAAGCGTTACCGGGGCAAGAGGGATGAAGACATGAGGAGTGGCCAGTGGGACATGAAGTGTAAAGAAAATAGGGAGGATGCTCTGTTGAGAGGAAAAGAACACAAAGAATGTAGAAAACAGCCTGCAGTCACAGGGGAAGGAAATGGGTCCATAAAAGGTGACATAGGTCTATGGCACATATAGAGAGTCTGACTGATTTTCAAGGAAGCTATCAGGAAACACACGAGAATTTAAGATGAGATGTGAGGACATAAACAGATAGTTGGAATAGGATAACTATGAAACTACCACATGAGATGGAGGGGCAAGAAAGGAAATATTTAGAGGGACTTCAGCATTATGTTTAGTCCAAATCCCAGATGCTGAATTAAAAATGCAGAATGGGAAGAGAGGTGCGCCGGGTAAAGAGCAGAGAGTAATAATACCATCGTGATGATATAATCAGTCAAAAAGTGATATCTATCTAAACCTTGCAAACAATCAGAGCATTTTCACAAGAAAACTTTATACTAAGAAGTAATGCGGTTAATTTCCGATGAAATCCAACAGCTAAACCTTTCTATTATTTGCATGAAAAAATTAAATACTGACAAAGCAACCTGTGAGAAATTTGATACTCTGATCCACGCAAGAGATTTCCTGGAAGGATTCTGAAAGACTCAGCAGTTAAACCATTTCCACCAACAAGCTGAGAAACATACAAAGACATTCTGAAAAATTTTATCTGTGTGTCACATGTTGTGTTGTTGGGTTGGTTTTTCTTTCTTTATTCACACTTTTGCCGTCATATCTGAGAAATAAAAGTAATAGATCAGAAGCTCACTTTTTCCTCTCCGTGACAACACGTTTTACACAAAGCTTTAAAAGGAAATTCTCCGTGTGTTTTCCTTCAGCCATAAAATACTTGTTATAGCAGCACTGAGGCGCTACAAGGCGCATTTCTGCCGTACCCGTATGGCCTTGTGCCACCTGGCCAAGAGACGTTGGTGAGGCGGCCGAGCACACACCCTGTCGTGTGCGCTCACCTTTTATTGCCCGTTCAGAAAACATCATGTTCGTAGGAACGGAACAAATGCCAAGAGAACCCCCAGCCTGGATGAAATCCGAGTCAACCCTCACAGGCGAATTTTCGGCACAGGCACAACCATGGGTCGGGCTCAACACCGCTCACCAGGCTCTGCCCACCCTCCCAAACCCCCATCTGCGGAATGAATAGGAATTCATTTGTCTAGGGGGCTTTTTAAGAGAACCCACTACAAACACATTTGGTTTGGAGCCCTCTGGTAGAAGGTTCACACGGAGTTGTAGTAGCGGCTCTTTCGATGGGCGGTCGCTGTGCCAGAAGAAATTGCTGTGCTGGCAAATTCACAGTTGCATCTGCTACAGAAATGGGAAGGAAGTAAATTTCTAAAAGGAGGAGATTAACTTTCCTATTTTGATTTTTTTTTTTTTTCCTTAGCAGGGACCTGTTCCATGTGACACAATCAATAGAAATGCTCCTAGAGATAAGTACTTTGATACTTAAATAAAAGTCTTGGTCCAGTAAGGGACCTATTTTTTCTTTTTGAAAGGGAAGAGACATGGTTTATGACTTAGAAGATCATCCATTTTTCAGATACCTAAAGATGAACTTGAACAAGGTCCTCTCAAAGCGCACCAGGAGGTGGCTTTTGAGACCCTCAAGGCACCGATCCCATCAGTTCACCTGCTCCAACTGCTTTCAGACACCTTCCTGGATAAAGTGCATAAATGATCACCAGATCAGGGCTTACCACCTTTATGTGAGTGATCACACTGGAGTCCTAAATGAAACACCCATGTAACTCCAGCTAAAACACACACAGGTTGGTTTGTGTGATCAGGGCTTTGCAGGCACTAAATCTGCCCACGTAAAGTCACCCGAGTTAGAAACAGTGAAGCTTCAAGTACCAACATCAACGCAAAACACGCTATGCTTATTTTAATAATATTTCATAATATCAACAACAGGGAATGTCTCCATTCATACATGGGGTCATTGTTTTAATTACATTGGAGAGCTTGTTTTAGTTTGGTTTATGGGCACATCCTGTGCCCTCGTGCGTGGTTGAGTAATCTCATCCAATTCCAAAGGCTTATTTATGAGCATAAAGATGACTTAGAGTAATAAAGAGCTACACCCTTGTCGTTCCAGCGTTCACCTGCTCACCGAGAATGTTATCATAATGCAAACAATGAGGGAAAAAAAATCAGTTTGTGTTTTCAGCCATGCCTGAGCAAAGCACAACTATGCAGCAAGGGGTAGACAAGGATCATCCTACAACTTCCAATGCCTGCCATGGTTGAAGGCAAGAGAAGGAAACTGGAACCACAGTTCTTAGAAGGATGGAAAGTTCTTGTTTCACCATGCATTCAAATCCAAGACACACGCGTCTGCCGTTGTTTCTTTCATAGGAATGAAACATCTGCTTTTGAATGTCTTGCCTCTGGTTTGTTTCGGTGGGGGTTGGTTTGGTTTAATGCTACAAGCATTTATTTCTTTCTGGTTTATATATCAGGACTAAATTATTATGCAAACAACCTAATCCAATCAAGCATGCCACTTTGTAATATAATTGCAAATTCTGATAGATTGTAGTTCTGCAGGACCTGGATTTTATTAATCCTTTTTTTCCTCCATCTTTTGTTTCACCTTTTATAGCTGCTTGTGTCAGTGTTTTTATCTCAACCAGTGATACATCTCCATGTTTCTGCCTCTATTTATTTTTTTCCCTACATAAAATACCCTTCTCTTAGCCAATTTTTCATCCTGTTTGCTTCTTGTTTCTCCAATGGAGAGTGGCCAGGTGAACATCCTGGGGTTGGAGCCAGCTCAGAAGCAAACACGTATTTCCCTGCCAGCCACAAACCACTGGGATTCTCCCTGCACAGAGGTGACTCAGGGAGAGGCTCTTGCCAATATAAATACACTTGCACTGTGTCAACAGGCAGAAGGACCAGAGACTACGAGCCCTGGAGAGCAATTGCTTCCTTGTGATAAACGACGCTGTGAAGTTTAAAAAACACCAAGACCTCAAATGTTGAGAGATTCAAAGAAGGATCAAGTTAGGCGAAAACATCACTTTGCATCAGCCAGTTGCTTCCTTTATTTAGGCTTCAGGGGCTGATTAGAATTTATTTCTACAGTTCCCCGTCCCGCCCAGCCCTTGTCTATTTCTCTCGTGTATATGTCAAAACTCACCCACTCAACTGGATCATTGAGTCCAACCATAACCTAACCCAACTCCAGCACTAAACCGTGTCCCTAAGAACCTCGTTTAAGCACCTTTTAAACCCCTCCAGGGATGGTGACTCCAGCACTGCCCTGGGCAGCCTGGTCCAATGCCCAACAGCCCTTTTAGTGAAGGATTTTTTCTTAATATCCAATCTAAACCTCTCCTTGTGTCCTTGTATATCATTCTGAGCCTTTCTTTTTCTTCAGTTTGTTTCATATTAAAGCTCACAAATCGAAATTCAGATTGGACCAATATTGTCTGTTTTCAATTAAATTGTAATGAGAATCATCCTTCGGAGTTTATACAAAAGATAACCTGCAGACCCCAGAAGAAATTACTGCAACGTCACCTGTGTAACGAGCTAAGTGCCTGTGTTTTACATATTACTTGGGGTCTTATAGGTAGAGGTACTATATAGATTAAAAATACACGCCGGGGTGGGGTGAAAAGCTTTACGTTGTGCAGTTTTTTAATGGGAGTCTGTGTTAGCAGGATGGGACCCAACTTAAGAACCAGAGTCAATCAGCAGGGATAAAAAAATAAGACAATAAAATAAACCAGAAAGCCCCAGAGAGCCCCCAGAGCTCTGCAGCCGGTGGGCAGAGCTGGTGGGACCGGGGTACCATGGACAGAGCCCGCGGTGGCCCCGGTGGGATGGGGGAAATCGGCCGTTTTATGGGCTTTGTGCTTTTTTTATGGCAATTTCAGGCTCGGGTCAGACTCCGCTCTGTTGATTCACCCCTCGGAACACCTGCCTCCGGGCAGTTGTCACGTTATTATTAGGCGAGCGCAAAAGCCACGAAGTTCAGTTGCAATAAAATGCTAATAAAAAGGTTTATTACAGGGCGTGTAAGCCTAAAATTTTAAATTAATCAGGAGAGCAGCTCAGAGGCAACTTCAAAGGTTATTTTGTTAAACATAGCTGTGTCCTCCTATTTACAATATAAAACCTTCGTTAAATACATTTTTGTTTGGGGAAAACTATTCTTCCTGCAGGCTGATCCTCCAATCGTGAGCCCTCGAGGATTTGCATTTCGGGTATACAACATATTCAACATGGGAATGCCCTATTCCCAGTTCTGCAGGCTGCTACTTCTGAGGGATAGTTGCCATTAACACCTCTTTTTTTCTACATAATGTCACACTAAAGGGAAATCTCAAACAGCAATAGAAAAGCTGAAATGAATCTGCTGATGCTGCACCCCTAACAACTTAGAGCTGATGTCTTTAATCAGCCCAGTAAGGACCAGACGCTAATGCTGTTACTCAAACCAATTAAGTAGCATGAAAACCAGAAATGGAACTCAAAGGTAGAAATGAAAATATGTAAAGTTGATTAAACTATTCAATGCTGCCTATTAGTAAAATTGTAAAGTAAAATATTTCTTGCCCCAGATGAGAGTATCTGAGAGTATCAATTTTCTCTCCAAAAGATTAGCACTCAAGTAACCTCACCAAAAAGCCACTGATCTTAAAAACTAATTAACTGAAATGTAAAAATGCATTTAATTACCAGACCCAGTTTGCTCCATCTTACCAATAAAATTTGTAAGAAATTAAACCCAAGACTGATGTGAGCCACGAATTTTATATCTGTTGGGTTTTTATTTGAATAAGCAAATTAAAGGCCTGCCAAAAGAAGACAACAAGCTATTTGTTCCCAAGACTTTGAAGAGTCTCATTCAGTCTTGCCTGCCAATTCTTTGCCTATACTTCAGGAACCCCTCCATCATCTCCACCAGCGTTGTCAAGGTGTGCAAGTATAATAAATACGACAGCAAAATGCACCCACGGATACAACTTTGGTATTTCAGAAGCTGAGGTTTCCTCCCCTGCTAAACACCCAACTGCCATAGAAACAACTGAAAACCTCTGAATACTCACAGCATCCTCTGAAAAACAAAAGCCTATCTTTACATGCTCATATATCATTTTCCTTATTTCTATTTCAGGGAATAACTTTTCTTACTTTTTCTTTTAAGAACATTTGAAACTATGACAGCAGAGTTTCAATAGTAAGTTTCAACCCCCTGATACCAGTTGGGCCAGAACAATGCTCTTCTACTTTTCTTGATTATCTGCAGTGGGGGAAGGAAACCAAAGACAAAACTATTTTCTCCAAATGTCCCTCCCCCCAGGGGCAGGAATACTAGCAAAAAAAACCTATGAATTACTTTGAAAACTCTTGTTTAAGCACGGGTACAAGACGCTTAAGATAAGCCTTGGAAAGCATTGGGGAGGTCACATCTGGGGCTGCCACCACAAGCTTCAGCTGCACAAGAGGTGCAGGTCTAGGGACACTTGTCATGGGGGTATCACCCAAGTATCAAAGCAGCCCCAGGCAAGTGCATGACCATTACTAGGAGCTTTCTAACACCCTGACAGTCTCTCATAGCTGCTTAAGTTACACTGGACCATGCCCCAGCCCCTGGAGCAGCACAAACCTGCAGGCCCAGATTGTGAAATTGCCATTAAAACCACAGCCTAGAGTCTCCACACACTTAAAGGAGGTGACACAATGGGTTCCTTGCAGTGACACTGAGTAGCCTCTACAGGATCATCAGCTAATAGAACCAACTAAAACTGCCTTTCCTTAAAACCTGCATCACTCCTGCAGCCTCAGCTTTACATGCTGCTCACTGCAGTTCCCCTGGGCAATCACAGGCAACAGCAGCATCCGAATGAAACAACCCCATTACCTGTTGGCCCCAAAGTTACAAGCAGTGATGTTTCTAAGCTTTTGCTTTCTCAACAAGCAAAGCCTCGAAACCTAATGGCAATTCAGAGCCCTCCTGTCTCACTGGACTTCAGTATTTCAAGCTTTTTTTTTAACAAAAGGCTTTCTCTCTGCAATGTAGAGAGAAAGTCACCAAACTAGAGGAAAAGGATTATTTGGATGCTAACTAAGCAATAGACTTCACCCAGAAATCTTTCCATGACCAGAGAAGTACCACATGAAAGTCTGCTATGAGAATACTTTTGCAAGACATTATGGCAAGTGATGCAACATACATAACAATACAAGTATGGCTGTATTCATCACAGCCTCACTACAAGCACTGCAGCATTGGTAAATTCAGAAAAATAACATATTTTTCTAACCTGAGAGGTGATCCAGGCCAGCATGCACTGCGTGTTCTGCACATCAGATCACGAGGGACCTTCTCACGTGCCCTGGAAAGCTACCCCAGGCTCACACTCTCACCCAAACCAAAAGGAAAGCTCCAACAGGAACAATTTATGCTGCCTCACCTGCAGGTACTCCTCATCACACTTAACGAGAGAACAACCTGTGGGTCAGGAGAATGATTTTGCTTGCTTCCAGCAATCATACTCCCCAAGGTGTTGATCAGCTTCACTCTGCAACAGAAAATACCACCTCTCCCTGCCCCAGATAACGGGCTACAGCTGTAGCAAAGCATCTGCTCTGCCTCCCTAGGCCCTGGGACCCTACCAGGTGGAAAGAATGTGCCCAGTTGTCCACAACAAATCACTTAGTTCAGTATTAGCACTCTCGTGAGAAAAATTAATAAAATAAATAAAAATAAAATAAAATAAAATAAAATAAAATAAAATAAAATAAAATAAAATAAAATAAAATAAATAAAATAAAATAAATGAATAAAATATTAAATAAAATAAAAATAATAAAACAAAATAAAATTAAATTAATAAAATGAAATTATCACAAAAGAGCATGTGGATGAATACAAAACAAATACTAAAGTGATACTTTCGCCCACAACAACTGAAGTCCAGACAAAACCAGCTGTACAGAAATACGTAGCTGCTATCTCATTGCTGTTTCACAATACTGTACACAAGAGCTCAGTGCCCGTTCTGAGAGGGGTCCCTGCCCCCCCTGGCCCCCAGCTTTGCTCCGACCCTCTGGACAGCCTGACCCGGCTTCAGCAGAAACCAACAGCAAACCTTGTCCCAGCACCACCTCCGGTAGCCAAACAGGCAAAAGGACTATGTTTAAGATAATAATAATGCACCACCAGCAACCCTTTTTAAAAAAGGGCAAAAAGACGTTGCAAGGGACATTATCATGCACGGTTCTTTGGATTTAATAAATAAAAAGATCGGCTTCCGAGCGCGGCCCCGGCCGGGGGTAGGGGGACTGGGGCCCACCCGGTGCCCACCCGGTACCCAGCGGCTGCCGGGGGAGCGGCGGGAGGCCGGGGCAGAGCTGCTGGGCGCCGATGCCGCCCCGGAGCCGAGCAGGATCCATCCTTGGGCACGATAAAAGTATTGACTGTAGATAAGCGAGGTGCAGGTGGGGATTGAGGGCGCGACGGCGCTGGCGGCTCCGGGAGGGCGTCAGCGACACTCGCCCCTGCCCGGATCCCCGAGGAACGGTTTTTGGGGTTTATGGGAAGCAGGTGATGTCGTTGAACAGTTTCAGGCTTGTTTCAAAGTGTACCCTGAACCAGAAAACTTTACATCTGGGGGGAGGGGGGGGACACGGAGTAGCCGAGCGCCTCGGCAGTACATCCATCCACCGGATCGGCACAGCCCTGGAGAAAGGAAGCAGAATAAATGAATACACGTTAGAAACTTGCAAAGTCAAACGCTTTCCGCTGCTCCAACAGCTCCGCTGGGTCGGTGTCGGGCCGCAGCCCCGGGTGTGCCCACGGGGTGGGTGCCACTCGGGACCAGCCCCAAGCGCACGGGCCCAGGACCGGGAAAAGGATCCGATCCCCCCGGTGCGTGCCCCCCCAAGCCCGCTGCCAGCACAGCGATCACGGGGGAGCAGTGCCGGGGTCCTGAGCTGCCTGCCCGCCCACGCACCCCCCCGCCGCGTGTCCAGGTTTCCCGCAGGAGCACGGCGAGGGGCGGCGTGTCCCCCGCATCTGCCGGGCAAGGGCTGGAGGGGTTGTGCTCTTAGCAAGAGGATTTTGTAGCGCGGTTTTTGCACCACAGATCGTACGCAATGTGCACACCCCATGCACCTCGTGCTTCTGCCGCTGGATAAAACTGTGTTGCTAAGCACTGAATGGGAAGAAAAACAAACAAATAAACAAGAAAACCAAACCAAAACAAAAGCAAACCAAAGATCCTGAAACATAAAAATATTAACGGGTGGCTGGGGGTGAAATGATACGCGCTGACCCGGTGGGACCGAGGGAATTGCTTTGTCCCAAACAGATCTTTAAACACCAATCTGACAAGAAGAAGAGCGGGTTGCCGTGCCGGTGGGCTGGGTGTCTGATTTCAGCGAGTCACGTACCATTAAAGAGGCACTTTTACAAGTTTACGGGGAGGCGACGAGGCATTAAAACCTGCTCGCTCGGGAGGAAAACCCGCAGCGGCAGCGCTTAGGGAAAGGGTTAACCCGCTGGCCGCCCTGCCTGCGAAATGATGGTAGATTACCCGGCCCGTTCTCCCGGGGAAGAAATTAGACTTCAAAAGGGTTGGAGCCCTCCTGAATATATATCAAGCAGATGGGCTGATGCGCTGTCTCGCTGATGTGCAGTTGATTAACCGCCCCATAAAAGTGCAGCAGTCCCGGGCACCCCCGACAGCAGCATCGCTCCTTTTCGGGGCTGATGCCTCGGCATAGAGCAAGGGAGGAGGAGGAAGGGGACATGGAAAGGGAGAGAAGGAGGAAGCAGGGAGGAAATAGCGAAAGGAGGGAGTTGGGGGAAAGGAAACAAACTGAGGTGAAACGCAAAAAGAAGTCTCTTCCTAAGCAGACGGGATTTGCTCTCCCACTCCCAGATCGTGCTTTCCCACTCCCAGATCTTGCTTTCCCACTCCCAAACCTTGCTCTCCCGCTCCCAAGTCTTGCTTTCCTCTACAGAGAGCTCATCCCCGCCTCGGCACAAGTTCCCACCGCCGAATCCCCGGCTACCCGCCGTGCTGGAGCAGGAGCGGGGGGGGTCGACATCCCCCCCACACTCCGACAATCCCCGGTTCAACCGAGCTGGGGGCGAAAAGCTCTTCCCGCTCCCGGCTGCAGGACGGGACAGGGCGGCCGCTCCCGCGGGGAAGCCCCCGGTTGTGACAGCGGGCTTCAGAGAGTTTTGACGGGGGAAAGCGCTAAAGGGATGTCGCACCCATCCCTGTAGCAGCTCCGTAAAAACGTTTTCTCCCTCCTCCCGGTCCTAAGCGGGGAGGGAGAAAAGCACACGCCAGAAAGCCACCCGTTGTAGCGTTTAAATGCCTCGGCGCTCAAACCGTCTTTGACACGCCTTGGCTGGGCTCCCGGAGGCATCCTGTGCCATTTGATCGCACTTCAGAAGAGGCCTGTCTGTCTGTCCTCGCTCCGGCCAAGGCCGACAGAGGCAGGGCGCCCACCGCACAAGGGCAGAGCAGCCACTTTTAACTCCCGGGGTGTGCAGCAGCTCTGCAAAAACGGCTTTGGGAGAGTCAACCCGAAGTTAAAGCGGCGGGACGGCAGCACTGGACCCCAGCTCCCAAGGGCTGGCTGCTGCGCGTCCTGCACCCCCCGGGCAGCTAATCCCGGGTAAAGCCCCTTGCAGCGCTGCAAGGATTTGGCCAAGGCCGAACAACTTGCCTCCTTGTCCCTGCGGTGCGCAGGAGGCTCCTCGCCCCAGCCTGAGCGCTGCGGGGCTGGGCAGCCCGCGGAGCGATGCTCCCCGCACCGGTCTAGCAGGGTGCCCACGTCATCCACGCACACGCCGTCCCCTCGCCCCTTTCCCCGCGTTTTTCTCTCCCCGTCCCGCGCAGATGTAAGGGTGGGTGGCCGGACCCAAGGACGGGATCGGTGCCCAGACGTGTCAGGGGTGCACAGAGGAGCCCAACCCGACAGGTGCCCCACACGGGGCCGGGGCTCTTCCCCTTGTTCCTGCACAACAGGAATCGGAGTGCGACCGCGTGTCTCCATCCCCGCAGCAGCGGCTCGGATCTCTGCAAGCGTGTGCGTGCGTCCACGCGTGTGCACGCCAGCTCGCCTGTCCCTCTGTGGGCGCCCGCCTCCCCGCACTGTCGGAGCAGACACGCTGGGCCGGTCCTGCGTATCTTTTTCTCCTCCTTTTGTCTCCCTTTCTTTGGCTTTGACTCTTTCAGGTGCCCCGGCGGTGCCCTCGCGTGCTGCCGGTTGCTGGGAGGTGGCGTGGCTGCCACTGCGCTGCTGTTGTGCGAGGGGAGGGAGGGAAGGGGGGCTTGAATACGGGCTGTTGTGTTGGGCTGGGGTGGGGGGCCGCCGAAGAGGAGGAGGCCGGTGATGATGATGATGGAGGGGAGGGGGTGACGATGGAGCTCACCGCGGGCGCGCAGCTCCCTGGGGAGCCGCCTGAAAGGCCGCTGCGCTCACCAGCTGACAACGCGTGCTCCGCTCCAGACACTGCGCACCGCGGCCGGGAGCGGGGCCAGACCCCCCCTCCCCGCTCCCCAGCCCCCTTATCCCCCCCATTGTCCTCCCCATCGCATTGTCCGCCCCGCTCTAATTAAGAAACACTGGCCCCACGGCCAGCTCCCCACCGCCCCCCCCCGTGGTCCGTGCGCTTTTCTGGTCTCCCTTCGCCGGGTTTAACCCTTTCCCCCCTTTTTTTTCCCTTCCTCCCACGTCCCCGAGTCCAGAGGCTGAGCAAACCGCAGCCGCGGATCCGCAAGGCAGCGATGCGCTCCGGCCGCCTCGCTGCAAACTCGCCCCCCACACCCACCGCCGCTCCTCGCCCCCCTCCAGAATCCCCGCACTAAACCCCGCCGCCCAAACGGGCGCGCGGACCCCGCACCGGAGCTCCTGGCTGCGGTTTATCCCGCGATCCGAAAGCAACGGAGCTCCCGTGCGCCTCGCACAAAGGCGACCACCTCCCCCCGTCCCCCGCTCCCCCCGGTTGTTCTGCAGACCCCGGAGGATATTTAGCGTTCAGCCAAAATTTAACGCTCGGATAGTGCGCTTCTGGCTCGCCGTTTTCAAATAAAAGCCCGTTTAAGATGATAAAACCACGCGAAGAAGCAAGCGGGGCGAAACTGCTTCGAGGGGCTGGTGCGCGTCCCTGCTCTTGTTAAAAAAACTTTGCGCTACTCTATACAAAACAAACACTGTCGCAAGCTCAATAAAGCGATTTATCCATCTTCATTACTTAAAGAAATGTTGTCTCTTTGTTTGTTTGGGAGATATTAAGCATGCTTAGCTTGCAACACATAGTTGATTCCTTTGCTAGTATCTTGGATACTTGGATCTGACTTTGGAAGGTAGGAGCTAATTGCTAATAATGGAGAGAAAGGAACCAGCCAGCATAGCGGGAGTGGCCTGGCATATGGGGAATGAGCAGTCTGAAATACTCAATATTCAAGTTTCCAAAATATTAATGAGATTATAGCAACCTGCAGCTATACGTTACAGCTTGTTAACGGAGTGTAAGAGAGGGGGGATGCCAAAGGGTTGTTATGCAAAGTCTATAGCTGAACCTTAACATGGAAATGTGGGTATCTCTTTCAAAGAAGTGTTTAAAAAAAAAAAGCCCCTCAGACAGCGAGTGCTGCGAGCACCAACTGCACTCATCTGTCGGGGGAAGGGAAGGGACCCCCGCCCCGCGGAGAATTTTGATCTGCGCTTTTCAACCCCTTCCTGCGTCCGCAGCCGCCGAGGGAGGCAGCGCCTGGACGGCGGGGCCGGGGGAACCCACAGCTGCCCCCTCGGGACCCTCCCACGGGGTGATGCCCCGAGTCACAGCGGCAGCCGCTTCACCTGCGCTGGGCATATACCCAAACGAAATCAACAAAACAACATCTGCACCTCCCCCAAAATTGGCGTCATTTTGCTCCGCCGCATCACTCCCGTACTGGGAGCCCTAAGAAGCGAGACCGGCTCCCGGAGCCCAGAAATAAATGCCATAAACCAAACGTGACCTACCACGAAAAAGCTGTCTTTATTTTAAAATTTGTTTTAGGAAGGGAAATGACCCTACCGATGAACTTTTCACCCTGCGGGACCGTAACCCGCCTCGGCAGGTACGGGGCTGCGGGTGTTGGGGGAGCGCAGCCCGGGGTTACCGAGGGGGCAGGTGCCCTGTTTCTTCAGGGGAAAGCGACACTCGCAAAGTCTCCGCTCCCGCCGGGGCTGCTGGCTCCCTGGTTAGCGTGTCCCCCGTTAGACCCCCCCGGTGTCACCTGCTGAACGCAGGGGGACCTCGGCTCCCGGCACCGGCTTAGCCCCGGGTCTGGTGTTAGAGGTAGGATGGGCAAAGCATCTTCCCGCCCCGGGGCTTAACCCGAGCTCAGGGGTCGCATCCTGCTCCCCTGTTGTCCCAACACCCCGCCGGCTTTCCCTGCCCGACCCCAGCCCCACCCGCACCGCTTACACCTCCACCCCCGACGCACACGAGGCTCCGTGGGGGTCCCGCTCGTGTCCACGACCGGAGGCGGGTTGGGGGAGAAGGGAACAACGGGAGTGGAGCGACAAGGCGGCCACCGAGCAACGCACAGCCTGCACTTGTTGCAATTACCCGGGTTTTCACATCACCTTGACTCAGGCCGTGCGGGGAGAAAAGCTAAACCTGGTCCCGCTTGCAGGCTGGTTTGGTATTTTTTCCTCACTTTTATTTGATCTCAAAAACATTAAAATACATAAAACAATGGCAGCTGGGTTCGCTAAAATTAAAATAAACGATTCTCGTCGTAGAAAAGCTTTTTTTTTTTAAAAAAAATCAGAAATAGTTGCAAACACTCCATAATAAATACGTTTCCTATTATCACAAAAGCAAAATAAAACGAACATAAAAGTTTGACACGACAAAACAGTTTTCGTTTTTAAGAAAGCGTTAGGATTAAGTGGCTTAATTAAATATTGGTCTCCAATTGGCAGTTAATTAGTAGCTTTCCTCTTGAAAACTCCATCTCCAGCCGCTGATAAAGTGCTTGCACCAAGTTCCCCCCACCCCCAAAAGACGCCGACATGGTGCGCTGCGGAAAATCCACCTTTTTCTCCCCCCCCCCCCCGCTATTTACAGGACAAGACGGTGCGCTATTTACACTTTGTGTGTTTCCACAGCAATACGACCCGGGACAGGATCGGGGTCCTGGAGGGCGCGGGTGTCAGAGCAGGTGCACATCGGGGTGGGGGGGGCGATGGCGACACCCCCGCCCGCCGGGCAGCAGCATCGGGGCCAAACTTTGTCCTTGTGCATCGTCTGCTCGCTCAGGCTCCGCGCTGCAAAGCGGCGTGTTGGCAGGGGGGAACGACAACGACTTCTAGGCAAAAGCAACTTTTGAAAGTGGTAACTAAAGATAAAATAAAGAAATACGACCAACCCTGACAGCGAGGGCGGTACAGTCACTCGCTAACAGTCATTCCCCCGGACAAACCGAGGAGCAGCCGGGGTGGGAGGAAGATGGGGCGCGTTACAAAGCTCCGAGGGGCGGCCCGGGGGTGCTGGGACGGCGCCCCCACCCTAGCTGGCCTCGTCCGAGTCGCTGTAATGGGAGCGGGGCGAGAACTCCCCGTCGCTCCTGTGGGACCGTGGCGACGTTTTGCTCCTCTCCTGCGGCGGCTGCCCGGGCTGCGGCATGAGGAGGGCGGGGGAAGGGGCTCTCTGTCCCATCAGGGCGCCCTCCGCAAAGGAGGGGAAGTGCAGCGGGTCGAGCTGCACCGAGTAACCCCCCGCGGCCGGCGGCGGGGGGAAGCGAGTCCTGCCGTGCCCGGGAGGGGAGGCTCTCGGCGGTCCCGGCTGCGGCGCGGGGGGCGGCCCGGCCCCGGGGGCGCAGGGCGCCTCGAATGGAGCCCCGCGGTGCTCGGCCTTGCCGGGGGTGTCGGGAGGGGCGTCGGGGCTGTGCAGCAGCTCGGCCAGGGCGCTGATGTAGATCTGCGCCATCTGCAGCGTCTCGTACTTGGAGAGCTTCTTGTCGTTGTTGAAGGAGGGGATGACATTGCGCAGCTGGTCGAAGGCGTGGTTCAGCCCGTGCATCCGCCGCCGCTCCCGCGCGTTGGCCGCCAGCCGCCGCTGCTTCTGCACGCCGCTCACCTGCGCCCGCAGCCCGGCTCCGCCGCCGCCCCGCGGCCGCCCCCCGCCCGCCGCGCCCCTCGCCCCGCCGGGGCTGCTCCCGCCGCCCCGCGCCGCGCTCCCCTCCGCCGCCTCCTCCTCCTCGTCCGCGGGCAGCAGGTAGCGGGGCGAGGCGGCGGGCAGGCGTGCGGCGCAGCACACGCCCAGCCAGCCCGGGCCGAGGCCGCAGCCGCCCGGGGCCTCCGGCACCAGCCCCGTCGCCCCCGATTCCCGCCCGCCCTCGGCCCACGGCGCGCTCATGGGGGGGGGCAGGGCAGGGCCAGCCCGGCTCTCCACGGTGCGTGCCCGCCCGACGGCTCCGGTGTCGCCGGGTGCTGCCGCGCCCCCCTTTAAGGAGCGGCACGCGCCGGGGTCCCCCCCGCCCGGTGCCCCCCCCTTCCCCTCCCTCGCGCCCCACCCCTCCCGCCCTCCACTCGCGCCGGTCGCGTGTCGGCGCGGCCAATGGCGCGCGCGCGCGGGGGCCGGCGCGTGCGGGGAGCCAATGGCGCGCGGGGCGCGGAGCGGGGGGAAGCGGAGGTTTTGGGGGGGGGTGGGGGGGGACCGGTGGCACGCGCGGTCCCGCCCTGCCAGGGGAGGCGCGCGCCTGGCGGCCGCCCCGCGCGCGGCGGTGCGGGGAGGGGGGTGGGGAGGCGGGGAGCGGCCACCGCTGGGAACGCGCCCCCCCGGGAGAAACATCTATAAACACCTATAGACATCTTTAAACGTCTATAAACATCTATAAAGGTCCAGTTTTGTTCTGGGCCCCTCGGTTCCAGAAGGACGGGGAACTGCTGCAGAGAGTCCAGCGCAGCCACCAAGATGCTGAAGGGAGTGGAGCATCTCCCGTGTGAGGAAAGGCTGAGGGAGCTGGGGCTCTGGAGCTGGAGGAGACTGAGGGGGGACTCATTCATGGGGATCAATATGGAAAGGGTGTCAGGAGGATGGAGCCAGGCTCTTCTCGACGACAACCAATGACAGGACAAGGGGCAATGGGTGCAAACTGGAACACAGGAGGTTCCATTCAAATACGAGAAGAAACTTGTTGGGGGTGAGGGTGGCAGATCCTGGCCCAGGCTGCCCAGGGAGGTTGTGGAGTCTCCTTCTCTGCAGACATTCAAACCCGCCTGGACACCTTCCTGTGGAACCTCAGCTCGGTGTTCCTGCTCCATGTTGGGGGGATTGCACTGGATGAGCTTTCCAGGTCCCTTCCGCCCCCTGACATTCGGCGATTCTGTGATTCCTTCCCCGCCGCCCAAAACTCCGAGGCTCCGGTAAACGCCCGGACTGGGGTCGCCGTCGGTCCGTCCGGCACTCGCTCCGGACGCGGCCCCGACGGTGCCCGGGCAGCCCGGACCCCGCGGGCGGCCGTGAAGCGCCGCGCGGATTTGCGGGGCTGCCGCTGCTGCGAAGCTGCCGAGTGCGTGCGCTTGTTTTCAAACCGTGAATCCCAGGGCAAGGTGAGGAGCGGCGGCGTTTGCAGCCGGGACAGCACATGTGTGTTGCACCCGGAGCTGCCGCGTTTTCGGCAGGGTCCCGATCCCCCGCGAGCTGGTTCTTTTGTTCGGCCGACAATAGCTCCCCAAAGGTGGCGGAGAGGGAAATAACTCCGTGCACGCATCTTAACTTTCCTTCCGAGCAGCCTCCCCTCCTGCCACCACCGCCCGCTTCAAGAGGAAAAGTGGAGGTTTACTCGTGAATAGGCGTGTTGAGAACAAAGTGATGGGCACAGTATGAGGTAGATATGTTTTTTCAAACGTGAATAACTCGCAAGCCAAGGAGGGAGCGAGGGAGCGCAGCAGCTCAAAGCCGTGCGGCGGTGACATAAAATGAGCAACCTTATTAGTTTATTAGGCTGGCTGAGCGCGTTGCAGGCGCCGGGGGCCCACCTTCCACAAACAACTGCATGTTTTTTGAGCAAATAGCACGTCGATGATTTGCCTTCTCAAACTTTCGCTATCCTTTTCTGCTTGCGATTATGTTTCAAAGGCAAAGCTTCTGTTTTTTTTTTTTTTTTTCCCTAAACAAGTTGTTTCCGATCAAGGTGGAAACATCCACTTGGTAATAAAGAAGAAAAGGAGCAGAAGTTTATGCCTTGTTTCTGTATATTATCCATAAAGTTGGCACGCCATCTATTTGTACCCAGCAGCAACTTTTATAAGTTCCTATGATATTACCCCCTACACAGAGATGCTTTTATTATTAAAAACAAAAAAACCCCACTTATCTCTCCACTATACTGTTCGCCAGCTAAATACCCAACCCTCCAGCTTTTCTTCCCATCCCCAGGCACCACCTGTTCCTTTATCCCTCACCTGGGTCCCGGTGACACACGCTTGCTTTGTGAGGAGCCCCCCCCGCACTCTGCTCTCCTTTTGGAGCACTGGGTGCCATGGCTGTGACCGCACGATGCAAGGATCTTGGGCCAAAGCTTTGAGATGAGCGGGATCGTTGCCAAGCAGGAGCTGCTGACACACGTTTCCAGAAGCCTTGCAAGCATGAGAAGAGCGATGACGGTGTGAAGACCTGAACACCTTCTTCCTGGCTGGTGGACCGCAGGGCTTGCCCATTGCTCCGTGATAGCAACCCCAATCCTCCAGCACATGGGCCACCCACTTTCGAAGGCGGCCAGGCCAGAACCCCAGGCATGGAGGGGAGCGGAGTCCCATTAGCATCCCATGCAGATGTGGGGTGATGGGCCTCTGGGTACCCCACACTCCCAGAAGGTGCTGGGGGGCTCCTCTTAGCAGGACTGCAGTGATTTTACAGAGCGCAGGGGGATCATCCTAACACCCCGTGTGCTTCTCAGGCGCTCAGCTCGGCTGACAAATACTGCTTGTTTTTCGAACGCATGTTTTGTGAGCGACCAGTTTGAAACTGGAGGCATTTGAGACTCGCTTGGTAGTTTGCCTCTGAAAGAATGGGCACAAAAAAAGCTGTTTTCACCACCACAGCTCAGAGGGGGGAAAAAAATCCCATTGAAACCCATTCCTCTGCGTATGCCCATGTCCGCTGTGCTGCACGCACATACACTCACAGTCAAAGTCAAAGGCAAAGGGTGGTTTATGTCAGTGCTGGGTTTAGCTCTGCTCTCCCAGAATAAGATAAATGTAAGTGATGAAGAACTCCTGGGGCTGGCTGAACTCATTTTGTATTCAACACTGCCCGGCCCTTTTCTCTTGCCTTTCTCCCTCTCTTTGTATGTTCAAGCCTACTTGAGTTTCTTTTTCTCTTTTGTAGAAGTTGGTTCTTTTGAAGCGGTTCGAGGCACGCCCTGCCGCAAAGGGAACTTCACGGGAGTCGGAAACACAGGCACACCGCTCTGAAACACTTACTGTACAATAGCAGGAATGTAGGAAGCCTTGAAAATGAATCTGCTCTCTTCAAGAAAGTGTCAAAGCCTTCAGAGGAAAACAGACTGAACTTATTCCCTTATCTTTATGCAGATTTCCCCCTCCCGCTCCTGCGTTTCCCCCCAGCCTGTTAAGGGCCGAGGCAGCAACTCGGGGTCAGGCACATATTAGTATTACAGAAAAACGGGTTACAAAAGGCAGGGGAGGGGGGGAAACAGGCTTGCAAAAAGCCTCCTCTATCATTACAGCCAGAGACATTTTCAAAGCACACAAAGCACATGGGTCAGCCCTCAGCTTAATTGTGCTCAGAACTCTATTTGCTCATTCCATCCCATTTCAAGATCAGCTGTCTGCTCTGCGGCCATCACCCCGGTTAGGAAGTATTTTATTCCTTCTCTTCCCTTGCCCCGCTTTCTCCACATGTTCTCCTGTTTCCTCCCTTCCTTTCGAAATGCAGGGGGGAACCCTCTCTGCATCTCTCCCCTGGCTCGTGATCTGGCCTTCAGGCAGTTGAACGCACGACTGGGTAGAGACAAAGTTGTGAGTGTCGCTTACCAAGGTCGGGCGATCCTCGCTGAATCCCAAGCACGACCTGCACAGGCCTCCAGCCAGGGGAGGGAAGGGGGATTCCTGCCCAGCCGGTGACCGACCTGCGCCCCAGAATGGCAAACCCCATCTAGAAACCACTGCAGTGAGCTACAACAAACACATAAAGACAACACAAAACAGAGGAAGGTCCAGCAGCAAGTCTGTCTTAGACTCCTGTAGTCAGTAGCTGACGCTTTACTGTCAAATGCACTTTAAACACACAGGAGAAGTGACAACGGCAAGGAATGCAAAAGCCCAGGTACTTGGGACATCGCTACGGACTCCAACGTTCTTGAAACCTGCCCCTTTCCACTCATTAGGACCGCATTGCAGCTGAAGCAGACGTGCCCTCATTTCTGCACAGCAACCTTCCTGGGCAGGTCATGATAACTGCCCCGTGCCATTTGCTTCAACTCTTTGAGAGTCTATAAACTTAATTCCCATCTCTTGGTGGCCTTTACCCCTGTAAGGCTCTGGTGCTGGGCCTAACTCTGCAGACACGTTCTGCTGTGCACCGTTAATCCCAGCGCAAGCGCTCCCACTGCCTCCAGGAGCAATGGGAGCGTCGCTATAACAATACTTGCCCACCTCTTGGGGTCATTGTAAGGCATAACGAATGCAGCTTTCTAATATATTTGGAAACGTCATCTGTAAAATTTATACCTACGTACACTTTGCCCCTTTATTTAAATGTCTGTAACTGTTACTGAGAACTTAATTTATGCCCATAGTTTAAAAATAAAAAGCTTTATGTTCAAGGAAGCATCGCTAATAACAGCAGGAGCAGTTTCACCAGGCCTGTGCGCACCCACACGTGCCACCCGCAGCTCCATCGTTCTAGTCACTCTGGAGATGAGCAACAACCATAGCGAAGAACACATTGCATGCTAGAAAGTGCTATAAAAGCAGGTGTTGTCTAGCATGCTTTCATTAGGCTGTTAATTAATATGTTTTACTGATATAAATCACTTAACCAAGAAAATGAGCGCTGCCATCAACAGTTCTACAGCATAAGCACAACACCTCATCTGGTTAAAGATGGAAGAATTAACATCCATCCATCCAGACAACATCTTCCCTTCAGATCTTATCTGTTCACCTCCACTTGCTCTCAGTGGCTCTTGCACAAGAGCCCAGGGAATGTAAAAGTGCTCCACATTTCTAGGCACATACAATTGCTGGTATTAGATACATGTATACATATATATTTAAACTGATAGCCACAGCATTCCCTCTTTCACTGTCACTTCAGCCATTGCACAGAACATAGTTACACAAGTTTCCTCTGGGAAAAGGTTCTAATCATAGGCTTGAAGTATAAACTAAAAAAAATCAGCTTGCAGACTCTCTGTGGCACAGCAGGAACGTATTTCAGTGGACAAGTGGCAAAAAAAAGCCCAACAGTTGATATGTAAGCATAAGGAAAGATTTGACATCTTAAATAGTCTGTGCTGCCTCTCAACAACAGCGTTACTAGAGCAGTAACCTGGGAGCATGGGGGGGGTGGTGCTTCAATCGTGCTGGGCTTCGATACGGGGTTCTCACACCCATCACCCACAACGCTCTGGGCAATCAGGGAGCCCTGAGCCTGAAGGAGGTTTCTTAGTAGTGGAAACGCCAGCCTGGAATTGGAACCTGCGCAGATCTCCCAAGGAGAGGAGGTCTCCAGAGTCCAAAGAGTGAAAATTTACAGTCACAGAAGCCAAAATAATGCAGAGAACAGGGGTCCCTCTAAGGGGACAGAAGCATGTGAGTGGACCCACGCTGGAGCTGATCAGCACCTGCATGGATCCCCCAGAGCAGAGAGTATTTCCCATCAAAGAAATACACACCACAGCACCAACATAAGCTCTCAGGAACTGCCCCTGTGAGAAGCTGTGAAAACAAACCCCTCTGAAGACAGCCTCATCTGGTCTCCTACCTCATACATTAGGGTGCCTCAAGAATTTTCAATTACCTGTTAAAACAAGAGTTTGTGACCACGAAACCCCACCTCTTGCTCCAGCTTGGCTGTTGCACCCATGCCGCTAGAAATGAGTTTTTGCTGCGGGCCTGCGCACATTTGGGTCTCGGTGACAGCACCAGGAGACAACACCTTGCCAGGAAGGCAGCACAGAAGCAACTTGCAGCAAGAGCTGCTTTGCTAACCAAAAGCCTGGTGTTTCCACCAGGGTGGGCGTGTGGGCTTTGCTCTCTTACCCCTCCCAGCAAAACAGGTCCCCCCAGCTTGGGGCACCCGCCTTGGTGGCACAGCTCTTTGGTGGACACCATTTCCCGGTGGGGCTCCCAGACCCCCAAGCACGCAATGTAAGAAGTTCCCCCCCAAAACCTCACTACGGTGAGAGCCACGAAGATGCTGAACGGAGTGGAGCATCTCCCGTATGAGGAAAGGCTGAGGGAGTGGGGGCTCTGGAGCTGGAGAAGACGAGACTGAGGGGTGACCTCATTCATGGGGATCAATATATAAAGGGTGTCGGGAGAATGGAGCCAGGCTCTTCTCGGTGACCACCAGTGATAGGACAAGGGGCAATGTGTGCAAACTGGAACACAGGAGGTTCCACTTAAATATGAGAAGAAACTTGTTCCCAGTGAAGGTGGCAGAGCCTGGCCCAGGCTGCCCAGGGAGGCTGTGGAGTCTCCTTCTCTGCAGACATTCAAACCCGCCTGGACACCTTCCTGTGGAACCTCAGCTGGGTGTTCCTGCTCCATGGGGGGATTGCACTGGATGAGCTTTCCAGGGCCCTTCAACCCCTGACATTCTGGGATTCCGTGTGATTCTATGAAACGGCTGCAAAACCCCCCGAGCCGTCCCCGTCCTCCCCCCCCGCGCCCCTCGGGTGGGGTGTGCGCCCCGGAGCTGCCCCTCTGCCGGCAACAGGTTGGATATTGTAGGTGTGGGCGATTAAAGTGTCGCCGGCACAATGGCGGTCTGTGTCCCATTCGCCACGCCCGGGCTCCTCTTTGCAAAGCGCACACAAGAGGTGACACGGCGCTGGCCCCCGGCGGCATAGCGGCGCGGCCCGCTCCGTCTCCCGGGCGATGCGGCTCCACCGGCAGCCGCGGGGCTGCGGCGGGACCACCGCGGCCGCGCACCGCTCCCCGCGACGGCGGCTCTTCCCCTTCCACCCCCGCGGGGGGACGGCGAGCGCCTGGCGGGGCGGGGGAGCCGAAAAACGGGGGTGTCCCCCCCATCCCGGTGGCCCCGTCGAGCCGGAGCGGGAGCCGGTGCCGGGGGAACCGCAGGCGGGGCGGCAGCGCCACCGTCCGGACAGCGCCGGGCACTGCAGCGCTGCTCGGCCCCGCCGCAGAAATCATCCCCGCGCCCCCAAATCTTCTTCCCAGCCCGCCCGGGTTTCCCCGCTTGCCTGAGGGTAAAGCCGGTCAAGCTCCCATTGAGGAGGAGCAGCAGCCTCCCCGGTGCAAGATTCGCTCCTACACAACGCACGAAGCTGGTGAAACGCAAACCGGGCTTAATTTTCAGCTTCCCCGAACAGCAGCGTCACCTCGGTATATTCATACGTATGTTAGGCCTGCTATATCTTCTACGAATTGTTTGAAAAGGGAAAACTTATTTCCGTAAATATTCCTAAACATTTATTCCATAAATGATGACACATACAAGCAGGTTTCCCTCTAAAACTTACAGCCGTCTATCTGTAGTATATAGTCACTTGCCGGAGCGTAAATAGAAGTTAACCTGGAGTACAGACATGAATTTCTATTTCATGTGTCGAAGCCATGTCAGGAAGCAGCAGGTACTCCCAAGCCTGCGACAGGTTCCTGCTCACCTGCAGCCCCATTCACCTGTGCGAGGCCATGAGCTGCAGGTGAGGAGGCAGGAAAAGCCACCCATGAGTAAATGCAATGGCTGATGCAGAGGACGGTAGGCAGAAGCTGGTAGGTGACAGTCAATTCAAGTCAGGCTAAGAAACTAATCGGTCTGTTTAACACAAGTGCTGAACCGAGCAATGTCACTTTTGTATGAGAATAAACCAGATTAAGGCCAAAAGTCTTCATAAGGGAAAATCCAGGTAGGTGTTGTGACAGTCTGCCGGGCTCAGGGGCTCCTCACTCCAGCAGCAGAGTAACCAGCGCTGTTTGGGGTTTTTTTTCCACCTTTTCCCCTTTTTTTGGGCCATGCTTTTGCAAGTGACCACCACCCACTCAGGAGGATGATGTGTGGGTCCATGAATGGAAACAGGTATGCAAAAGCAGTGTACCTGCTGCTTCCTGCCGTGGCTTCAACACATGAAATAGAAATTCATGTCTGTACTCCAGATTAACTTCTATTTACGCTCCAGCAAAGGACTATATACTACAGATAAATGGGTGTAAGTTTTAGGGGGAAACCTGCTTCTATGTGTCAGTATTTATGTAATAAATGTTTAGCAATATTCACGGAAATAAGTTTTCCCTTTTCAAACAGTTCATAGAAGATATAACAGGCCTAATATACATATGAATACGCCTACATTTGCCAGATGCTACAGCAAGCCTTTAAACCCGAAGATCGCGGTGATATTTATTGAAGACAACAAATACATCTTTCAAAAGTCAGACTTCCAGCTGTATCAGCTCCACTTCTACCCACCTTTCATCCCGATGTAGGAAAACCAAAGATCCCTGCTCGCCATACCAGCTACACCTTCTGTATTGTCTAAACAGTCCAACAGCGTTTTTAACTCATACAAAGCGTTTGAGGGAATCCCGGTTCGTTGGGGGGAGGAAGAGAGAGAAGAAAACACCATCTGCAGTCTCCTAAGCCTGCGGAGATACCAAAGTGATCCGAGCAACAGCAGACAGCGTTCAGAAAGGTCTGCGAGAGTCAGAGCAAGACAAACCCTTCTGGCGTGGCCTGAGCGCTATTTGGTAGAGCAACAGGCTTTGCTGTTACACTGCATCAGTTTCTGGCTGTGTTCGCTGCCGTGCCTCACAGACCATTCCTTTAAAGAGAAAAAAACAGGTGTCAGATTGTAGGAGTAGCAAGCAACCACATTATTAGCCTTGTTCGCAGTATTTGCTTTCTTCCTGCCATTCCCCCCGTGTGTAAGCAAAAGGATTGATTAGTAACAACACGGGTCAGCTGTGATTACTCTTACTGTGGTCCGCAGTGAATATTCATACACGGGGAATATTCAAAACCAAACAAGACCTCCCCACTGCGTGCTGGAAGAAGCACGTCCCTGGCTGCTGGGGGAGAAACACAAGGGCCACAATGCGCTCAAATAACAGCTCCCCGCTCCCCCCCTTTTGATTTTCCTGGCACTTGACACGGCCACGAGGCAAATGTACCGCAAACAGCCCATGGGATGCGTGGTTTTGTTTTTCCAACTGTGCTTTTTCGTTTCTAGCGCTCATATAATGTTTACTGCAAAGTGCTCGCCACGGCATCCTCTGGCCGCGCTGGTTGGGAAAGGAGGGTCCCTCTGCAGTCCAGGAAGGGGAATAAGCAACATCTCCGAGCCTTTCTTTGAGGGGTGACAAAAGTTTGGTTCAGGTGGGGTAAGTTCCCGTATGCAGGAGGAGGATCTGGTGTTTCCATTCACGAAGATGGTTCCTGCAAATGTTTGCATCCTGCGCACAGTCTAACAGGAAAGCCTGGGTAATCAGAAGGGGCTGCTGAGAAGGCAGGGGCTGCTTTCCATTTCTCTGGCTTGCTCCATTTTCCCAGTGATGTCCCGTCTGGACAGCGCTTTCCAAGAGGCCACCATTACTTGACAGATAAGGAATAGCCTAAGACTTCGCTCCTGGTCACGCAAGCATCTCCGTGGCTACAAGAAGCCCTACTAGACACACCGGAATGTGCATGAAGGCTTGTAGGGTCAGGGTTTGCCATAGCTCTGCCTCACGGAAAACAAGCAGAGCTTGTTTCTTGGCCCATTTTTACAACGCAGTAAAAGCAGCCATATTATTAAAGTTCTAGCATCCTGTCGCTAGGTCTCTGGTGCCCGCTGAGGTACGCGCCTGTTGGCATTGGTGCATAGGTACCTTTACATTTTAACCTCAATCACTTTAAATAACCTAACTTCCTTTAGATTTTTAAGCTATCCGGATTCAGGTTTTGTTTATGTAATGTAGCACGAATTGAGGACTCCTTCCAAAAGCATTTTTGAAACTGTAAAACGAAATCCCCCGAACGCCTGCTGAGCTTAACAGAAAATTGCAAGGGGTCAAAAACATTATTCAGTGAATGAAATACGCTGATTGTAAGAAGCCAGCAGACAGACTTAGGATTAGGTAAGATAAATCATCACGAGTGACGTTGTCGCAGTACATCCTGCGTGACTTACTAAAGATGAGGCCATTAAGCTTGACGTGCTAATGAAACTTAAGGATTGAGGCGGCCGCAATGAAATACGGGCTAAATTCTCTCCCACTCAAACTTCTGTCAAATCGAAAGGCAGCGTACGTCTGGTATCACAGCAACCTAACTTCTGCACACCTAAGGATGGCACAATGTGATTGTCTGAAAAGAACGACCGCGTTCCACAAAAACTCGTAATGACACTAAGAAGGACAGAGATAGGATGTTGCATTTCTACACATCGTGCCCACGAATCCAAAACGCTGCTGTTTCCTGAAGTCTGAGCCTGACACTGATAAATGTGGTCAATCTCGGTGATTTCCATGGGTGCTCCAGAGTGAGCTTTCCCCTGGCAGCCTCATCCCAACCCCACGGGCTAAACCCACCCGGTAACCGCGCGGCAAAACCACTCGCGAGCGGCAAAAACCCCACCGGAGGAAACGCGGGTTTAGAAAACAATTTTATTAGACAAATTATTTAGACAAATTATACACAGAAAGCTCTGCCACTTGTAACTGAGGCCTCCAAAAAGTGTTTTGTGTATCTGTAGAATAGGCAACACATCAAAATAGGCCTATTTTAAACATCATACATGGTTAACAGGTTGGTTTTGTTTTTAAGAGCTAAAATCACTGCGACATCAGGTATGTCCCTATGGAGCTTGTTGGAAAGGATTCTTTCTGTTCTTTATTTCACTCGGAAGTGTGGATGAGTTCATGGATGCTACAAGGGGGAAGCAAGTTGTGCATGCGTTTGGACACTTGCTACCCTGCAAACAAAATGGCCTTTTGCACGATCAGAATTGGTTCTGCCTTACACAGTAGACAATATTCGAAGATTTAGTACAAAAAACAGTGACAGTACAAGATGCTCCCCCAGAACAGAATTAGCATCAAAATAGAATAGATCTGAAGAATATACCTTTTAATTCATCCTAAAGCAAATCACGTAGGCTGATTCCTATTAATCCTAGCCAAAGAATGAGTTAGGTTAAAATAAGCGTATGGTTGCATTAAAACCAAACCAAAAGAACTCACAGGCTAAACTGCTTGCTCTCTACTTAACCGCATTTTTAGTTGTAAGGATTACAAATTGAAAGCTCTTCCTACATTTCTAACAGTGTTACTTGAAAAAGCTGGTGCCAACGCGGGCACTGGTTTTGCTCTCACTGCTGTTCCTTCTCTTGCTCTATAGAGTTGGCACTAATGTAAAAAATACATCGCTCCTCTAAATCTAACTTAACGTATAAAGGGCTAAAATAAGCGCCTGTTCGCATTTTTTTTCCCCTTCGAACAATCCGTGATTATAATTAAGGCCACATCTGTATTTCTTGAGGGCTTTATTCTTTTTCCTCCGCTAACACCATTATTGTATCGATCAGCTGCATCGATTTGGAAAATGATTTCTTAACCTTTGATCTATGTTTAAACTCCTCTAAAGCTATATTAGAACGTGGTGTACCTAAGAGAGAGTTCCGTTCGTCTAATTAATTACAATTATCAAGGTTAGCCTTATATTCTAGAGTGCTCAATAGCCAATGCAGAACCTAACCAAAGGAGTTACATCCAGGTACGAACCTTAAATTGCCCCAGATGCCCTCATAGAAAAGTATAAAATATGCTCTTGTTGGCAAACGATGCGAGTCAGGATAACATTAAAGCCACCTGTCTTTTCTAAACGAAAAGACCCCCTGCACTGTACATCTTCCCTGTATACAACACATTTGTACTAAAGCTTTATTAAATGAATTGCGATAGCAACAGCTGCCATTTTATAGCTATATATACATGTATATATATATACACATACCTGTGTGTATATATGTATATATATATGTATGAGATACTGATTTATTTAACACAACAGAGGCTTCTGCCATATGATACAGTTTACTGTACATAAGAAAATCTTTTCACACTGTACAATCACATAAAGGTCACATGCACTGTTGCAGTGCAAAAGTAGATTTAACTGTAGTCTTTACTGGCATAGTAATGGCTTTTTTTAATTCTACAAAATTGCATTCTCACATTATGGGGCCTGGACGGTCTTTTCGCTTCATTTGTTTTGATTTTTTTTTCTTTTTTAAAAATTATTTTTGCCTTTTTTTAAAATTTTTTTTAAAATTTTTCATTTGTTTCAAACTGCAGGGTTTGCCTTTGGTCCACAGTTAAAAGGACACACAGCAGTGGAGCGCTGACTGGAGGCAGCAGGATAGAAGAAAAGGATATAAGTTATTGCAATTATAGTAAAAAAGGCGGTGGGGGAGGAGGAGCGAATGCCCTTTTGTAAAGTAATCCTCAGGTTTTCCTATGCGTGAATCGCTGCACATTTGCTATATTTAAAGTATATGAAAAGCCTGAAGTAACCAAAACCTAACGTGGCGATAAATCAAAGTGATTCAAGTAGTAGAGAGAATAAGGAGAGAAAGAGGAGACCAGACCGAGGAAGAGAAGAGGAGGAAGAGTTGTTACTAATCATCTCGATTCTTAAATAAAATTTCAAAAAGAAAATAAAATGAACAGAAAATAACCCCCAAACAAATTAAAAACAAAAAACAAACAAAACCAACAACCCTCGAAAACAAAAAGATAAGGAAACGCAAAAAGGTTACATCCATTGTTAGTCCCACAACATCACAGCGGCTCCTTGCAAAGGGAGTCCTAGAAAAGGAACGGTGAAGGACGCTGGTCTGATGCTCAGATGGAGGTGCCTCGGTCGGGGTCGCTCCCGATATTCAGCCCCAGGGTCGGCGTCGGTTGGTAAGGGATGGATGACATGGTTTTGATGGGGCTTCTAAAAAAGCCGCCGTTGGGTGCCCGGTGCCTGAAGGGGCCAGTCCGGTGCTCGGGGACGCTGCCGAAGGAGAAACCCGAGGCGGCTTTAGCGGACAGCGTGCGGCTCAGAGTCTGGATCTGCTCGGGTATGAAGGTGGTTGTGGTGATGTGAGTGTTCCTGAAGTCACTGATTTGCTCCAGCGCCTGGCGCGTGGGCAAAGTGTCAATGTCCAGCGGGGTCAGGTCAATGGACGAGGTGGAGAACTGTTTATGGGGGCTCTCGTCGTCTGTGCAGAGGCTGTTGACGCGCCTGTGCAGATGCTCCAGGTCGATCTCCTTGTCGTCCTGGGGAAGGAGAAAAACAAGAGGCACCACTCACCATCGCCGTTTGGGCTGGGTGGAAGCTTCACGGTGCGATGAGGACGGCGCACAACGACTGTTGGCTGACGGCATCTCTGAACATCACCAGCAAACATCCCCACCGCCCGGGGCCGGGTGGGCTAAGCCAACCCTCACACCACAGCCACCTCCAAACCCCGGATCTGTACAACAACAATTCCAAGCGCTGCCCGTAGGTTCCCATCAGGAAAAGCCAGGCTCAGAGCTAGGCGGGCTGGACTAGCAACAGCTGAGTAACAGCGAACTTTGTGCCATGAAAGCAAAGCATCGTCTCAACGGCCTGGGATGATGCCAGTTCTTCAACTCTGCAACGAGGATTAAGTTTGAACGTCAACACGGGAGGCTCTGAGCAATCAGGTTGCCCATCCTGATCATCCTCTCGGGGCTTAAGGGAGGGCTAAAAACATCTCAGGCTACTTTTTGGCTTTATAACGTAAGTTGCAGCATAGAGAAGCTGAACTTCCAGGCAAAAACCTGAGCGCTGGTGACTCCCTGGCATCAGACAGACAGGAGTCCGCCAGGCAATTTTACACTACAATGCCAAAGGAGGAATTCATTCTCGCCTACAAAGCAGCAATTCCACAGATTCTGATGGAATTGCGCTCTCGTGGCTGAGAAGAGGAGGCGGCCTGGGGTATTTATCATAATATATCATCCCTCCTCTTACCTCTGTCCCTTCTTACATCTCTCCTCCTAGAGACCTCAGCTAAACAGGCTTGTTTGTTATAATTAAGAATTTAAGTGCACAGAAGTTAAAAAAAAGAGGAGAAAGCCCTGGGTGACACAAGAAATCTGTATTGTACGGGGGTATTTCTACCGAACTGCAAAGCTTAATTCAAAGCAGCACTAAGTACACACGTCCGGGGGTTTTCCCTCAGTCTGGGGAGCGCGGCTCATTCAGAACAAAAATCGATTTCAACTAACCTTAAAATTTACCTTAATCTCTGTGAAATCTACTGGCTCTTCCAGGCCACTAGAAATATCTCTCACTCTAGGACCTCACAGAGGATAATTAGGCGGCCGATAGATGACGACTTCCAGCCTCCATTACTGCAACTCAATGACTGGCTTGATCCAGAGCTCCCTGAATCAATGGCAAAACTCCTAGCAAAGCAAACGGCCTCGAGATCCCTCCTGTGTGTCTAGGAATGAAGTCAAGCAGTCCGAAAAAGTCCACACCTGGAACAAACTGCAGGAGTTCATCCGCTTAGCAAAACGGGTCACCAAAATACCTGCGCTGGTGCCGCGTGGGCACAGAGCAAAGGAGTTTTACCCTCTTTTAGGACAGGGAGAGAAACGGGGGGGAAAAGGGGCAGGGAATGGGGCATCGGGGACCGGCCACAGAGGCTTGGGTTTGAGCTCACGGCGGGAGGGGAAAGAACGCAGCGCTCGTTTCTAGGACTTGGCTTTCTGGTCTATAGTTTATTTGCACATGGACTTAGACACGGGTGCACGTAACAACCACAGGGTGACACCAAAACCAAACGCGTTCACCGAGCGCCCTCTCCTGAAAATTTAGGGGGGGGTGCGGCAGACCTGGGGCCACATCCGGAGGTAAAGAAGCGCACAGAGGCTCTGTTAGCGCCTGCGAGCCGTGACTGTGTCTCTGAGGGACAGATCTACACATTTTCCTTCCTTTGTTGAGCTTTGGGTTTTGTTTTACCTTTTTAAAATACCCGTTTTGTTTGGTTTTGTATTTAAACACACGCAAACGCTTTGTAACCTCAAACGCCAATCAGGAAACCATTGGAATTTCATCACTTTTGAGCCTCTATAAGCTGCTCGAAATATTCCCCTTTCTTCTCTTACAGAGATGCATCTGGGGCCGGGGTCAGCCCAGTGGAGATATCTAAGTGGTGATATTCTCCCATGCTTAGCCCACAACCCGATCTCCACCCAATCCACACAGCAAAACGAGACCCACTCACGGGAAGACTGTGCATCTCTCCATAACATGAGCTTTCCTCTTCTCTCTTGTGTGAGACCAGCAGTGAAATATTCAGCAGTTTTCACACTTAAATTATCATCAGGCTTCAGAGTCAACATCCCATTGAGATTACTGGGGCGGTTGGTACTTCCCTCAGAGAAGTTTAAGGCTGTCTGCAGCCTCACACAGCACTGAACGGGTCGCTTCTGGCACGTTACCGAAATGTTATCTTCGTAACCACAAGACAATTAGTTTTTCAGCATAAACGCCACAAACTGGCCCAATCTGACCCCCGCCTCTGGACTAGTGGCCTGGAAGAGCCAATAGGTTTCATGGAAGCTAAAATGAATTTTAAGAGAGTTAGTTCAGACGGATTTCTCTGCTGAATGGCTCCCAGGTCCAGCAGAGCGGGGACATTCAGCACACACGGCCACGGCAAACTCGCTTTTGAGCCAAGCTTTTCAAGTCAATTCCAAATGCTAAGCTAATGATCACGGAACAAAGATCAAGGAGGCCAAATGATACCATTTGTGGAAAGGATACACTCAAATTTCTCCGCATTTGAAAACTGAAATACAAAATTTATTTAGAGTGATATAAAATATCCGTGTTGTTGTTTTGTTTTTCCTTTGTTATTTATCTTTATGTTTAACAGAAGATATATATGAAGCATGAAGTTCTGAAAGTTTCGGTAAACAACAATTGAGTAAATTTTAGGTTTTCAAAATAATGTACCAATTAAATCTCTATGGTTTCGGTTCCTGAGAAACTCAATTTAAAGCCTAGATTATTTTTTTTCCATAATGGTCTGGTCCAGATCTTGAGCAAAAAGAAAAAGCTTGGGAATTAAAACAGGCAAGAAAAGATGAAACGTATTCTAGCATCAGTGCCAATGCTGTTTAATTAGGTAGTGTAATTAATCCTGCCTGATTACACAGCATTAGATTAGCAGGAATAAACACAATGGAGAAACTGCAGAGAAGGTGAACCCGCTGCACACAAATCAACAGCAACACCCCACAAGCTACAGAGATGTGGTCCAACTACACAGATAGAAAAGTTATAATTGATAGTGCTACATTCAAGTTCATCTTTAGGTCCAGCTTTGGGCATTGCTGCCAAGTACATTTTAATGACTTCCGTCTTCCTAATGTTCTTCTGGTATTTTCTGTCCTGAATCTGAAAGATCGAATAGACTATTGGTTCCCTGGACTTCAGATTAAGCACTGAGAGCTGAAGTTCATGGAAGTCTCAAGAGGTTAACATGTCTGAAAATGGGGACCAACTTCGTTGAGACGCTGACTGCTAATTAAAGGGCCAAACTTCACAAATCTATTTTGAAAGATTCAGCCACTGAGCTCAGGGGAAATATTTTTCAAGAAGAAGCCAAGAAACTTTGAACTTACTGGTGAGAATTAGCTCTTCCCAGTGGGAATAATGAACTAAATATTGATGTATTAATAATGTACTATTCTACAAGTAACAGTGGTGTTTTACTCAGAATAGTTGCATATTTATACATCATCCATATATTTTTTAATTCAAGCTTTTCTAGATAGAATAGCTAAAGAGATTTTGAGGAACAACCTTAAAAAAAAGTCAGGAAAGCTAAGGAAACGTCTCTGAATTTGCTTCCCCACCCTCTCTAATGCTCTAAATTCAAGGCAGCAATTTTTAGGGTGCATGAAAATTCCCCAGGAGAAACGGAGGGTCTAATACCTCTTTTGACGGAACCCGGGAGCCTTTCCTTTTATTCCACCACGTTTCCAACATTGCAATGAAACAGGACAGGACAATCCCAGCGGCGAGGATGCAGAAAACACCTGCAAAGCTTTTTATGTCCAGGGCGCCTCCTTTCTGCTTGGTGTCCACGGACGAGTAGAGATCGCACTGACCGTTCTTCGGCCACCACTTGTGCTTCAGGATGTCCATGTCACCGCTCTGCTGCAGCTCCAGGATCCTGGGGGAGAACACAGAGTCAGGGCTTACGGAGGTGGCACCCAAGGGCGTGAGGATGGAACCCAACTGCTTCCAGCCTTCCTGTGTATCCCAGAAATCCACAAAACCCTGATTTAACCAGAAATCTCGAATATGGGTTGTCTGTAAGGCTGAGCATATGGATATCCACGCTCCACTCTGTCTAGAAGGTGGCACACGCAAGTCTCTTTCTGTCTTTCAAGACCCTTAATGAAAATGCTTTACTTAATAGACCATATTTTCTTAAGTGGCTTTCGCTATGGACTACGTCAATTGACTTTTGCAGTGCATCAGATATTTGACAACACGCATTTTGCACTTTAATCACTGGAAAATGGAACCAGGCTCTTCTCGGTGACCACCACTAATCAGACAAGGGGCAATGGGTACAAACTGGAACACACGAGGTTCCATTTAAATTTGAGGAGAAACTTCCGTGAAAATAAACATTTCAATCAAAAAGAAAAAGGTAAATACACTTCAGTTGTACTGCAGGTTACCTTCTTGTAAGCTCACCTTTGCTAGGTTACCTGCTTGTTGCTTTATAGAGAGAGCAGAACCCAATTAGTTGCAGCCAGTGAGGACCTAAACTAATCTTGCTCAATCTTGTGGGACCTGCTGGCAAATGATTTCCATGGGTGGCTCTTTGCTGCGGAATTAAATTGTCCTTGCACCCACGTACCCAGCCCATTGCCCAAGACGGACTATTTTGCCAGACTTCCTGCGGGATGAGCAGTTTGGGAAATGAGAGTGGTGTTTGGGAGAAGATGTTCATGTTTGGTTCCTTGGTTCATCTCAATAAATTCCCGAGGAGAGCGTTTTCTTACCAACAGCCAGAAGTGACTCAGAGTCGCAGCTGGGCGCATCTGGCTACCCAAATAAAGAAATGCCATGATTACACTTAAAAAGGGTGAAACAGGGGGAATGTTTTCTTTCATGCAATAAATTTGTTTTTCATTTTGGCGGTGGAAGGAAAACAATTACTCGTGCAATCATTTGACACAGCATGCAAAAAGATCCAAGCGCACACAAACGAGCAGAGCTCTGGGATGTCGCTACCAGAGACCGCACTGCATTGACATGGGAAGAGTTGCCTGCGCTATACTTTGAATTGCCTGAAACCCAATGCCAGCTTGGGGAAGCCCCATCCCAAAGCTTCCTGAGCGTCAGCGTAAATAAATCACTTTCGTTTAAGTTCTTGTAGAGTAACAGATAAATTTTCAATGCCCAACCTCAAATATTTGGCATGTATGTTTGTATATTTAGGAATTGCTGTGCTATCTTCATGAGGCAGTAACAGAACGACATAGTGGGGCTTGTTTCTTCCAGCAGCCGCTCTAATCCCCATGCAGGGCTATTCTGTTTCTTTTATTCAGCTGGTAATAGAGCGAACCATCCAAATGATTGCTCTATTCTCATTAATTAAATGATTCTTCACTTGTCAGTATAATTCCTGATTACACAAGACATTTTTTCAACAATAGGCATTTGCATAAAGACAATGAACTTTAGCTTGTTCCTGAACAGAGATTTATTCCTAATTGTACTCCTGCTAATTATTGGCAATTTTCTTTATGGATGTAACATCTAAGTCCGATTATTTAAAGGAAAACATAACAAAGAAGCAGAAACCAGGGATAGTAATTGTATCATTACACAGAAAATCTTGAGAAAGGGAAGGCTTATAATTAAGCCTTGTACAACCGCAGCTGAAAACAGATGTTGAGAGATAAAATACATATCAAAAGAAATTATTAAGAGCATGAATACCTAACTATATTAACTTCATACAGAGAGAAAGGGAGAACCCACTTCTGTTAGACTTATAAACACTTTGTTTCCGAATTCACCTGTTTGCGGAACTGAAAGAACAGTTAATACGTCAAGAAGATTTAACATCATCAACCTGCTCCTAGTTGTGCAACTTCCTATTTTTGCCCACACGATGGCACCCGTTCCGTAGAAATAGGGGCTTGTTCCTGCTGGGGGCCCCTACACAACCTCATCAGGCACCCCTCGGGTGGCAGACACTACAATCACTTTGATATTTGATTTTTCAAATTTAATAAGCGACTAAAATAATTACGTGCTAACTAAATGCTCTGAATTACAACAATGCGCTAAATGCTCTAATTCCAGCAAGTTCTTTGCCTCACAAGTCCCGTATTATTACAACAGAACTTTTCCTCGACAGAGGCTGCGGTATTGGCAAGGAGTAGTACAGCAACGCGTAAACCAGGAGTAAGAGCGGTGGAAAGCAGTAAGTAGGGCGCATGGGGTTCCTGCTCTTTTCAAATACAACACAAAAGAATCTTGAAATAATCTGATCTGTCTGGAAAAAACCCGACTGTTCAAACCTGCTTATGGATAGAGTGTGGGTCTTATTATTTTTCTCTAGCAGGCAAACTGTTATAATAACATTTTTCAAGGCAATGACATACAGTTATTAAGCCGTGCAAAAGAAAACGTCTGCATGCACTCTAATTTGGCCCTGGATTCAGGGTGCCAAGTGACATCTAGTGGACAGAAGCACAGAAAACCAACCTGCCTGCGCTTTCCAAATCTGACAGTGATGCGGACAAATCCTATCAAATCCACAAGAACAGGGCTGGACTCAAGTCGGTAACCACACACTTTGCTGCTCGCAGTGAAATGGAACGACTCCAGCAAAATAACCCCAGATAAAAAACCCCCAACTTGCTATGACAGCAAGGTCTCACAACTGTTACAAAATTGAGACATCTGTGACATCTGTGACAAGACAGGTTTTTTGGCCGGCTCAAGGCTTAGATGCCAGAGAGGATGGGGGAAGAGGCATTTCCAGCCACGGGGAGGGAAATGGGGAATAAGGATGGAGAGGGCAAGTAGGACACTCTTGGGGGTCCTTTCCATCTCCTCCACCGGCACCTCCCTGTCTTGCTGAGACCTGTTGAGCTTTCATTATTTTGACCTTACCCTTGGTGCATTGTGGTAGATGCATATTGATGCTCATATCTTTGATGCCAACAAATATCGTCCTTCCCCAGCTGCCCAACAAATCATGTTTGGCATCACACTACAGCCATGGACCTTTATGAAGAGTGAAGGATGTATCTGTATTCACCCCCGCAATGTCTTGCCCAAAAAGCACAGGATAAAGAGGGAAGGAATGGTCAGAAATAAAACTTAGAAGTGTTTAAAGAGCTGATGGGAATGTGTTTATCCAGAACTGGCTGCTTGCCCGGCACCAGATGTACTACCCAGTTAGCCATCCCTAGGCTTAAGCTTAGAATTAAAAGGGGCACCAGACCGTTGGAAAACACAGCCCAGGAGGTGTGGGAAGGTGTAGGGCAGAAGTAGCTGTCCCAGGGTGAAATAGGGGAACAGTGCAGGGTCCGCTCCTGAGTACCGAGGCCATGGTAGAACTTGCAAGATGAGCGGAGACACAGAGATCATCGCTATTCCAGCCCTTCCTTCTACTATAGGGCTTCATATCTGTAAACAAATATGTTGGTTTCAAAGAGACTGTTTTCTGTTGTGGGGTTGTTTTTTAGCTTTTTGGCCAGTGTTTTAATGAGCTGCCAATCACAAGCTCTGCGAGAGGGGATTTTTCACACCAGCCAAACGCGGCTCGGGCTGCCAGACGAGAAGAATCCGCGCTCCCCATCCACCCATTCCCACCACTTAGCCCTGAAAAAGAGCACCCCTGGGTCCAGCCGCAAAGCCTGTTTGCAGATTTAAACCCGTGCAGATTTAAACCCGACTAACTTGCGGCTCGCAATGTCGCCTTCTGATCTGCCCTTCGGCATCGCGCTGCTATGGCCAGGGAGTCCACGCACAGGAACAAGGACAAGCACCTCACCTTCCAGACACGATGGAAGATGCCGTAGTAAAACCAGACCTGATGTTCAGCATCAAGGATTTGCACACCAAACAATATTAAAAGAGAGAAAGCAGCCGACCGCCCGTTTTGCTCAGCAACGAAGCATTGGTTTCAGAAGACGCAGCTCTCGTGACTGGGAATCCAGAAATTTGTATCGCTACGCTCAACGTAGTGAACGTCTTTTTACACCAGTCTGTTAAACTTACACGGCCACTCTCAAATACAAAAGGTTAAACTTCAATGAAACAGCATCTACAGTGAGAAATGAGGTATTAACTATATTTAACATATAACTGTGGTAGAATTGTATAAGGTAGGCTCTGTAATAGTTTTCTTCAAGCCACATAGTTTTGCTGAACGCTACCAATTCGGAAACCCAGATAAAGACAAAAATCAAGTTATCCAAGATTTCTGCTTACTGCTAATACAGAAAAAGTCGAGGTGAACTTAACTGGCCCTTAACCATGCAGATCTTTCCTGCTCAGGAAAACGCAGCGAAGAAAGTATTAGTACCTCTTTATAAATCCTAAATGACAAGAGAGCATCTCCAGACAGTGGTATAAACATCATGAGTTCATTAAACTCGGTGCTGGTATGGTAAACCAATTAATTCATTATGGCAAGTCACGGTACGCTGCCAACCTTATTAAAACAAATAAATGTCCTTTCAAGGTATATTGGTTCCTGTGCGCTACCTGTACTCCAGTCCCCTTTTAAAAATTGCCTGAAAAATGCCAGTTACTAAGCTTTACATAAAATTCAATACTTATGGCCACATGAATGCCTGAGGCGTAATTCTTCTCTTGCTTTCCTTACCATAAACCCAAAGCAAGCCCCAGCAGATGCAGTCATAAAGGACGTTTTGCCTATACCAGGAGGCAGGATGGCGATATACATACATACAACTTGAGACTTGAAAAAAGTACTTTAGTTTGAGTTTGTTTGTGGTTTTATTTCTCTCTTGAGTGAGGTGCAAATGGGCACTTATTGGAGTCAACTGCTATTTCACCTACTCCATTCGCAGAGTTTTTGAGTGCAAAGTGATAAACTAAACCCCAAAGTTTGCATTAAGAAAACACCACAATGAAATAGTTGAATGTTTCTTTTAAGGAAAAATATTAAAAAAGAAATCAGATCATAAGGAATAACTTTAATCTGTTTAGACCATCCTGCTGATATCCTGTAAGAGGGATAAACGAACAAGGACTTCAGCGACCCTGACCTAGCGTTGAATGAATGCGAAAGCCTCAGCTAAGAAGCAATGACATGAGAAATCAAATTACCAACATGATTAATCTTAAGAGTTGTGGTGACCAGCAAACTTTAATTTTTATATATATTGAATATGTTTATGCTACCATTGAAGTCAAGCAGTCATTACAGCTTTGACAATATGGTCTCTGCTAATACCAAAGTTGGGCTCCAATGAATTGACAACAGGCAGAATTCTTGTACAAAATACCTACACCCACATTTGAGAGCCAGAAGACACATCAGTTCCATTAAGTCCTGTCAACCGATAGTCTAGAACAACTCATTTTTAAAGTAAGACAGACATCTAGGTGGCACTTGCATATTTGACATTTATTTGCTATTTACGCAAGCAAAGATGAGAAAATATAGAGCTGATGATTCTCTCAGATTTTTAAACTGTTTGTCCAGTGTTTTTTTAAAGCCCTTAAAAACGAAAATCAAAACCTTCAAAGTGTTCTTAGATAGTGTTTAAATGAATTATTTACATAGGCTGATAGAAATATCATCATTTGGATTATAAAGAACCCAGATCAATAGTTTAAAGCTGTTTCCAGGGTGAACAGGGTTGTTGATAGAAGCTAGACAGATAAATACAGAGTCTGAAGATCAAATCACAGTAAGATACTTTGTGTCTGAAATATGACATTTAAAAATATCTCCAAGGCTTTTATCTCCTGGGTACTTGGTTATGGTACTAAAAGCTTCCCAGATCCATTCCCATCCAGGGTTCTAAACACATTGGGGCTTGAAACAAGTACTTCCAGACATGAACACCGCACTAACCAACCTTATAGATTAATATTAAACCGAGGAGAGAGAGCTCCAAACAGTCCTTTGGACACTGGAAGTGAAAACATTGAAGGCACCCTACACGATATATTAGTGCTTCAAACTTTAAGTAGCTACTTTGATTTGTTCTCCTAAGGAAAAACGTTTCATAGAAGAACCATTTCTAGAGATGCCCCCCAAATAGTTTTTCTTCTTTAAAGCCTTTCTCAAGTCATCCTAATGAACACTCTTGGAAGACACATGGCAGTACAGCAGGGAACTGCCATGGTTCTGCCTAGGAAATTATGACAGTCCCTGCCAAATCTACAGAAAGCAATGAAGAGAGAATTCAACCATCCTTAAAAAAACCTATATATATATATATTACATGAAATCTTGCAGCTTACCGACAGATTTTGAAGACGAACTGGGTGCCGTTCAATGCGGGTAAGGATCTGCGGGAGGACTGAGTGTTTATTCTGTTAATAACGGCGCCTCACCGGTAACGCTGTTGTTTTTCAAGAGCTGCGGCCAGGGGGTTTGGCTGGCTCCTCATCTCCCAAACGTCCCCTAACCACCTCCTCCGGTCCCTTCTGCATCGCGATACACAAAGGCTCAACCTGTTCACGTGCATAATGGTCTCTACTTCAGCGCTTTGGAACTAAGCAGCACAATCCAGACCTACCGTGACTTTCAGGAGAATCTGAAGCTTTCAATTTCACCCTGTATCTTGTTTTTTTTTCCTCAAATCTAGGCCCATATTATTCACACGAACTTGAGGGGTGCCTGTTCCACGCAAAAACAAGTTTGTTAGGCAAAATATACGCGTGGCAAAGCCACCAGAATCCCGGAGTCTTGTGGCATAAATCTCAGCCCAGGCAGAAGCAGGAGGACATAACTACTTCTCTTTGCAGCTCATCCAACCAGGTCAGAACTGAGACTTTTCCATGGAGTAGGAAGAGTAAATAAAAAAGTAAAGCTAAGTAGAATAAGTTCTTGCCATCTAGCTAGAACACACCCTTCTTACGCCCTATATGTCTCATATTTCATGCTGGAGTGTCCAATGATTACATTCAACACCAAACGTCCATAAGCATAAGTTAGAAATAATGCAAACAGGAGAAGTTTCAAGGAGTAACTTAAATCTTAATTTTTAAATGGAATGTTTAAATAATTAAATGCAGAGAAATAGCACAGGTTGATTTGTTTTTTACACTTCTGAATTATTTTAAAGCAGGTGACATTTTCTAAGAAAATTCAGTGATTTTCATGAGGAATTCTACCTTCTTTCACTGTGTATCTCGCTTAGCAAAGTCCACACGGCTAAACAAAGCCATTTTTTTACATTCTGTTCTTAAAAGTAAGCAACACAATTTCTGTATTTAGTTCTTCAGTCTTAGAGTCCTTCATTATTTCTGTGGTTTTAGAAAGGCGTGGGGTTTTCTTCCCCTCCATTCTCCCCAGTCTGTTCGTTACTGACCTGAAGATTATGTCCCATTTTGCTCCAGGGAATAGAAAACATGAAACATAAGCTTGCATAGCAATACCAGCATGCATGATTTCTATCCTAAAAGTGTTTTACAGCTTGACCAACCGAATCTGCAATTACGGGGGTGCCTTGAAGCAAAACTCTTTCACAATCATAGGGGACAACAGGCACGCTTACCCTCTGTTACTGTACCCACTGCCACTTCTTTTACAAAATGATTAATCCCTCTTGCAGTTATGCAATTTCTCAAGATCAAGGGCACGAGGTCAAATCCTGTGGCTTCTTTTTGACAGCGCAAAGACACAAGGTCCTTCTCCTGAGCTGGACAAGGGATCCCGTTTGGCGACAACCAGATCCCATCGGAGAGTCCCCCCAGCAAGATCTGCTGCAGGAAAATGCAGGTTTTGGAGGGAAGATGTAAGACAAAGGAAGAAAGATAAAGCCTCCCAGGTTTAGAGGAAGAATCAAGACTATCCTGACTTCTCCTGAAAAGTTGACTGGTGGGAGAGATGGGAACATGGATATTCCCAGCCCTAATTTCCCATTGCCAGAAAGTGAAAGTTTATTTGTGGGAGGGCAAAGGAGGATATGGACAGATTCTTATTTTCCCCCAGCCAGTTCACCTGTCTCTATCCCCGTGTCAGGCTGAAAATCAGGATTCCACCGAACGGCCCCGTCGCCGCGCTGCAAATTCACAGCTGCAGAAGATGACGCGCAGTAAATCACTGTCGTCTCACTGCGATCTGCCATAAATAATGCCACAGGAGTTCTCCCCCAGCTGCCTGCAGCTGCTGGGAGCAGAGCTGGAACACGGCCCCCAGGTAGGCAACGGAAAGAAGGCAAAACAGAGCAGTCTGAAAAATAAGATCCTGGCATTTATCATCACATTAACTTGTAAGCCTTTCAAAATATTTGTCTCTTCTTTCCCACAGGAGAATTTCTATAAGCAAGTTGTCATAATTTCAGACACATTTCAGGAACGTGCTGTGTTAATTCCCTAAAAGTACCTAATCTTCAAAGCATTTTCATTAACAGCGAGTATTATCACTCTGCTTTTTCGGAGGATAAAGCTGAGGCAGAGACTGCGAGGCAGGCAGGGCAAGATCAGACCTCAGGTGAGCAGTGGCTGAACCTGGTCCCTGCTCTCTCTGTTAGATTAGAGTGGATTGGTGGCCAGGGATAAAAGAGGGCGACAGAAGACCCTTCTTGACATTCCCAGCAAAGCCATAACATTTACCAGCCCGACCTGTCACCACCTCTCCCATGAAACCCCGCACCATTCACAGCTTGCATCACATCCTTAAACACAGGGTTTTTTTCACCTAATTTGGGACAGACCTTGCAAATATATGCAGACACTTCTCTCCCAGGGAGCACTTGACTGAAGAGAGAGACCAAGGCTATGTATTGCGGTGCATGCCAGGGGAGGCTGAGGCTGGATTTAGGAACAATTTCTTCCCCAAAGGGCTGTGGGGCATTGGAACAGGCTGCCCAGGGCAGTGCTGGAGTCACCATCCCTGCAGGGGTTTAAAAGGCGTTTAGACGAGGTTCTTAGGGACACGGTTTAGCGCTAGAGTTGGGTTATGGTTGGACTCGATGGTCCTGAGGGTCTCTTCCAACTGAGATGATTCCACGGTTCTATGATCTCCTGGACGCTGCCTGCGGCTGGGGGTAAACAGCAAAACACCCCAGGTCATCCCAAATTCATCCCTCTCACGTTCAGCAAAAAGTGGGAGCAGAGGCTTTTTGCAGTGCACTCATGCTGCCCTAAGATTCATGTAACTACGATCAACTACATAAACCCCTTTTAGTTAGGATTTTGCTAATCACCAAGCATCGGGGTAAAGTTTCCCTTGAATATTGTTCTAGCCAGCATGGAATTAAAGTGGATTTGCCAGAGTTCTGTAAATACCATTTTTTAAATAAAGATGTGCCTAACTTCTGAGAATTGGTAAAAAAAAATGCCAAACTAACGAAAAACCAACACCGCTTCAGAAACAGATACGGCTGTGATTGACTGTGGAGATAGCGATGCTACAGGGAGCCTTCCATGGAGATTGCAATGGAAATATTTAGGGCTAAGCAGATTCCGGGGAGGTTTTTGTTAGTTTCTAATTCTGATTTCAATTATAAACTAAGAAGATCTTTATTTTCTTTTCTCTTTCAGTCCTCCCTTTTTGGTCGGGCTTCAGGTCAAACCGGCTATTATGGCCAAACTTCTCAGAGAGAAAGATATACATGCAGAATGTAGGCAAACCGGGCTCATACCCTGTTTGCCCAATTCACAGCAAGGACTGTGAGCCAGAACTCCTTTGTAACAGGGATTATCAGGTAGAGAAGCTACGCCAGAGACAGCGATAAGAGACTTATCCCTGTAAGCAAATCTCTAGTTTAGGAAGCTACTGCAGGGTGCAGGAAAATCAGATATAGGAACCCGCCTGCACAAAGGAGAGCTGCAAGCCTCTGGAAAAAACAGATACTGAAGCTTAAGTTTCTCCTTATTCCCCTCACCTCCGCAAAACAGGATTTTTGCTTTCCAGCCAGCTCTTCCAAAAACCGGAATTAAATACCCAGCACAGCGCTTCTCTGTTGGAAAGAGCCACCTTCACTGGACCAGAGCTGGCACCAGCCACTTGTCACCTTCCCTGGCACAAGGAGGACACGGATGGAAAAAGGCAAAGCTCAGCCATGCTGCCCGCTCAAGGAAAGCCCTTTACACCGCTCACAAAGGTTAGGGAGGGACGACAGAAGTCAGAGCAAACACTCGGCACGTACCTTCTCACCATTCCCATCTCCCAGGATGAGCAGAGCAGCCAGAAACACCCCAACTAGCAACGCATAGAGCACGAGGCCACCAACCTGTTGCCTGAGGAGCCTGTAATCACGGGCTGTGTCTCTCTTTATTGTGTAATTCCAATTACAGGTGATGGGTATCAAAGAAAACGGAACCAGCTGCAAAACAACACAGCAACTGGTGTATTTTGTTTTAACACCAGTGCTAACAGAGGGGAAACCCAGGTCAGGCAGTCCAGCTTTTCTAGGCAAAAAGATATTACACTGCCTAATTCTTTTCTTACACCCATTTTACTTTAAAGCAATAACACTGACTAAACAGTGGGTTCTTGTTCGCATCTACAAGAGGAATCAGATTTTACTTATTTTCCTGACAGACGAGCTCCTCAAGACTGTGCGCATATTTGCAAATTGAATTAATATTTAATATTTAAAACTTATTTTTAATGCAAGCTCTGTGTTTAACCAGGTTTCAAGCGAAGCCCTGTAGAGCTAAGAACTGAGTTCAGAATTACTGCTTGCTTTTTGCTTCTTAAATAAATAAAGCAAGGAATCAATCCCAGGTGAAGACTCAGCAGCAGACGTGGGGTTTCAGTAGAAAAAGAGATTCACGTTCCATTTTAAAATAATTTTTGGGATGCATTACATTTTCAGGTTTCTCTTTTGTAATTCTTTGTTGAGAGGACATGAATCTGTTCTGCATTTGGCATTGTTACCTGTCTTCCCGGTCCCGTGCACAACCCTGGGGTTAGGAGGAGACTTCACTGGATTACAGTGATTTCTGGGATGTTTCAGCCTGGTTCACCTGCTCAGACTTTGAAGTCAGGGGAAGGAGGGCTCTGCTTGCAAAGGAGAGATTTAAGATCAGAGTGTTGCTTGAAGCCTTATGGCCAGAAAACACATTGAGAAACCTCCACGCTCCTCGGACAGGCTGATCCTCTGCATCGGCAGCATTTTCAGTCCTCGTAACGGAGCCTTTTCGCTGAGAAAGGGCAGGGAAAATTTCAGGTTTGCATTTCACAAGCTGTCCATAGCTCGCGGTCTGCCTCGCCATGAGGGAGAGCTGCCACGGTGTCGCTCTAAGCAGCTTAAAAACAGAGAGCAAAACGAAAAACACGTTCTCTTTTCTCTAAATGTAACCCTTCTGAAAAGCTAATACGTGTTATTCACATTTTTGGGATATGCAGTGCTTTAGACCTTCACCACTTCAGCCTGCAAACGAGCGGATGAAACACGCTCCTCCTTTACCTCATCATGTTATTCGACTTCTGCATGATAGGTCGCAGGTTAAAAAGGAGGCAAAATAGCGCCTGATTCTTTGTCAAGGAGATTTTGACCTTCCGAGCCTTTCTGGAGCTGCTCTCTGCAACTAAATATTCGGGGTCGTCAAGCTGCTGGACCTCATCTGGCTGGAGGAGGACCGGTGACAACATGGGTAAGTAGCCAAGGAAAGCAAATTGATTTTATAGTCTCCCAGCTCGGTAAATCATGTGTGAAGTCTTTTATGACACAGAGTTACCTGGGAAGTGGCACCGGAGAGACAGGTGCTCGTGTGCTCCATGCAGGCGTGAAAATGGCACAAAGCTTGTGAGTCACGGGCCTTAAAATGTAATGAAGTTAATTTCCTTTCATACTGACACACAGTTTATAACATCAGTACCTTCTCTTCCAGGCTGAGAATTTCAGACAGTGTTTTCCAAAGCAGCTAAATAACATCAGCATCTCAGGATTTTGCAAAAATAGACCCTAATTTTGGCTAATTACACTTTTCTCGCTACATTATATATAGCAGCCGTAAAAGTCAACCCCAGTCCTGCTTTAGACACCAGGACAAGCCTTGCCCATCACTGAATCACTACTGAACTCTCCCTTATGCGACTGCATCTAAGACACGACTATATTAATGACATATCTATCTTGCGTGTCGTTATATTGCAGCGGTGGAGCAGCAGCAGCTTTGGGGAACGCCAGCACCTCAAAAGGGGCTCAACCAGACTGCAAGGAGCACACGTTGCTGTATTTTCTTCCGTGCAGATGCTGGTACGATCCGAAATCTCAGTGCGGGCATTGAGACCACCAGATGTGCACATGGCCGTGTTAGAGCAGGGAGGCAAATTCCATCATCTTTATGGAGCAGGCGATCCTGCACGGGGCAGCCAAGCGGCAATGCTATTGTTCCTCTTGTAATGACTTACAACAACGCTTCTTAACCTGAGCAGCCCCGGCCTCCTCCCCATCCCATGAACAGCAAATGGGGTGTGAAGCCCCCACCTCACCTCAGGAGCCATCAAGTACAATAAGGTACAAAGAGCTCTGAATTAGGCTACCGTGGTTTAGAGGAGCAATTTAAATGGAAGAAGCTTTTGAGAGGTGCTGAGAGAGGTCCCTGTCTCGCAGTGCTTGTACAACATGAACGCTGGGTCATTACTGACCTTGATAGAAAATACAAGATGAATCCTCAGCTCCCTCTTGGTTCCAAGAGGCAGATGGGAAGAACAACCTATATGAAGCTGTAGTTACAGTGTCAGATTTTCCTCCAACATACAGCACTGGGCAGAGATGAAAGCGATGCAGCCGTGGCTATGTGGCTTAGCTCAATGCCTTTATGGTTTGCATCTGATAAGACGCTTCTTCTGAAAAGGTCTCCTCATCAAGCACGGAGAGCACAGCCTTGCAAACCTGGTGTCTTTCTTATTCAATAGATTATTATCTGTATCCAGCAAAAACATCTCCCAGCTGACTCATTCTGGCAGCCAGCAGTTGCTCCGTTTTTCTTATTAGCACTGTGTAAAAGACTTCCCAACATCTATCATTTCAAAAACTTGATAGTTGAAAAGAAAAAAAACAGCTAGAAAAATAAAAGACAAGCACAGAAAAAAAATATCATTATCTTAATTACAGAGCAGCTTTGTCCTCTAATGGGCACGTAATTTTTTCATAAGATACCGCTACTCTAATGGAAAACGTGCTTTAAATAGGAGCGCAGTTTGGACACCGCACCGAACTTCTAACCCTTCACAGCTTCTATCTACTGCATTTCGAAATAGCAGAAACAACAAGAAGAGTTCAGCCCCAAAGTCTTTTTCCACTGAATTTTCATGAATTAGGTTTTGCTCCCATGGGTCCACTTCAAGTTCAGAAGATGAGGCATGACAAGGACATCTCCTTTTCTGTTAAGAACGTGTGACCCGCCATAGACTCACTCTTCATACGGACAAACCATAACGTTTTATTTCTGAGCCTAAGCACTGTTTGGGAAAGTCGTTGTGATGCTATATATAGTGCAACATAAATAGGAAATCTAAATATTCCATGCAAATGTCAAGACACATACTAAATATTATGATCCTTCACAATGCACAAAGGCGACAATGAAGGCAGGATTTACCATTCACAGCCCAAATACATAAGCCACCGCTAATTCAAGTGTTGCCAGTAGCTGATCTGCTTTGTGCAGAAAAAAGACGCTCAAATGTGAATCAAAATTGGAGCAACGCAAGCAGAGCTTTCAAAAAAATACTTGAAAATATAGTGCTGCAATGGGAAAGCAAAACATCCAAATTGTATTTCCAGCACCCAGCTTGGCATATATCATTACTCATTGTCAAGAAGGCAGTTTGGCTCAGTTTTTCCTAATTTTAATTCAATATTTCTTACTCATCACGGTGGCCTGTTGAAGGCCAGTTAAAATCGGAATGGTCATATTTGCAGTTCTTGTTGTTCAAATAGAACTGCTCGTCCTCGCGATCCCCACACTTGCAATCACAGCCTTCTCGCAACGTTTTTTCCTGTGGATGGGTGTTATTACTATTACAGTTATTACTATTGTTGTGAACGTTCCCACCCACAGGAGACGAGCTGGCTCCGTGTTAAAGGTTCAGAAGTGATAGCTGAGCCATACAGATTGAGTTCTCCATCAGGGAACAGCCGCCCTGTGCTCTCACATAGGAAACTCTGATTTGCAACTTGGTTGAAGAGGAGGCAAAATAAGGCGAAATACAAATCTATCTTTTATTCTGAGCTGCCAGGGAAAAATACATTTCCTCTACAAAAATGTAATTCCTTTCAGAGTTTCTACATCCTCATTCAAATACAATGAATAACCAACAGGCGCTATATATACTCTCCTGTCTTGATTCATAAATATGGTTATGGAAAGCGTTCCTGCAAAAGAGCTTTGTCTAAGGGATACTGCAAAGCTTGACTCTCAGTTCTAGAAATCTGGATTCAAACTTTGGGAATTAAAATTAGGTCTGTAGAATGTTGACATAAATTACTTCTTTCTATACCAGAATAACTTTACAACATACATCTCCAAACCCGAGAAGACAGTCTCTTAAATCATGAATCAAGCCTGGACGTTCTTCCTTTAGGCAAAAATCTAAGTTTTGACAATAAGTAACGCTGATTTTAGAAATTAAAATATGCCATCAAACTTGAAGGCTATTGAGGCCGGAAAGGCTCAGCATCACAGCCTGGTTCTCTGCAGAAGAGAGAGGGAGGCAAAGACAATTCCGCCCACAGCTCCCCATGCAAGCCCAGCTGGTGCGAGAGCAAAGGCACATCCTTCTGAAATAGAAGGTTTTAAATCTCTAACTAATAGAAAATCTTTCACAACCCCCACTTCCCTGCCCATGGAATTGTTCCAAAACTTAATGGTCATCGGTCGAAAGCAAAACACAAACCAAAAAAAAACCTGTCGAGCTAATTCGTAACTGACTTCATCCGGCTTCAGTTTTCAGCCTTCAGACTTGGCTGCGCCATTTCTGTTCTAGATTCCGGTATCGGGATTGTCTTCCCACATAATCACACCACAATTCATCACCTTTTCTTTCTCATTTTGAGAAGCTGGATAGCTTCTAGCATCTTCCATGCTAAGTCATGTTTCTCAGGTCCCTGACTGCTTGCATAGCCGGGAATTTTTACGGTGCCTCCGTACCAGAAATTAACTTAGTATTAACGACCAATAAAAACCTCCCCAGTGTTGCATACAGAAACAAATCCCTTCTGCCTGCTCAGTAGCATCCAACTTGCATATTCAATTCCCATCATTTCTCCTTAGGACTCTCCAAATAATTTTAGGGGCTGTTTGTAATAGAAAAAGATTATTTAATCTGGCCTAGAGTGAAATGCTTTGTTCCAGACTTCAGCATCTAAGAACTTTGATTTTTTTTTTAAAAAGTGAAATTAAACGCAATTAAATCTAAAATTAATTCTGAATAGAAAAAAGTGTCGTTCACATTTTTATGCCAACATTTAACATTATTTTTTGGGCCCACAATTTCTGAAAGAGAAAGAAATTTATGTCACCACCTCAGCACACTTTGCCTGCTCCTTTCGCTCCTGAAATCATCCCAACAATTCCACGACTTCTAGGAGGGCTGATTTGGGTTAAGGCGAAGTGCAAAACCAGGACACGACGATGACAAAGGTCTCGTTTTCCATGCAGTTTATTCCACTTTGGAGCGAACTAAGTTAAGTCAGATCAGTGGATTCATTTTTTCTGAGAAATACCGTTTACACGCCCCATCATTTGGATGAAGCTGGATTGAACGCAGGCACCAGCACACGTCAAAAGGAAAGGAGAGTGCACCGAGCCACTGCAGGCAAAATGCAGCTTGGGGAAACTTTATTAACTGCAATGCTAAGTTAGGACTGAGCAACAGCGCTGATTCCAAAATTCTTGAAATTATAAACGCCAGACCCAGCGATGTCATTTTCAAGTCAATTTTCAGAGGGCTAATACAAGAGCAGGCAATGCCAGAATAAACCAACACAGCTCACTGAACTGTTTATTGTCAGAACAATAGCTGTGATACACTCCGCCACTATTCTGGAAAATTACCTTTTTAAAAGGGAAACGGATGCAATAAAAGGTTCTCAGCCCCTGCAAGAGCCATAACAATATTAATGTCATTTGAAAAGATGGTCAAGGCGCTTTGCTAATGCTCATGAATCATCAGCTGCTTTCGCAACGTAACCGCTGTGTTTGGAAATTGCATTTCCCCGCTCGCTCGTATTATTGGGACCATTCCTTTAGTCTGCCTGGTTTGTAAAGAGTCACCACATATCCAGGAGAAAGTGAAGAGGAGCCTTGGATGTGCTTCTCTCCTCCTTTCATTACAGAAAGGGAAAGTATGGCTGTAAGTGCTTGCTCTGAGCAGAAGAAGCCGTCCTGCCCGGCTCTGCAACGCGACCACGAGCTGATGGAGTTGCTGTTGTTATAAAGAGCGGGTAGGAGAGCTACATCTGCTATAAGAGACATCCCCCTTGTAAAAGGGAAGGATGAACCAAAATCTTTACTTCAAAAGAACAGCAGAGTTGAAATACCAACAAGCAAAAATCCTTCCAAATGAAGTTTTAGCGAAATAAAGAAGGCTGACAATGTTTCAGAGCGTGAAAAATTGGGAATAATAAGCAACATGAGGTCTGTTTTACTGGCAAATCTCATCACTTAAAAAAGAAATCAGTCCTCTGAATCACCCTTGATGCTGGGTAGCAGACTCTCTGTTCAGAGCACAGTATCTGCCCTATCTATAAATATTACTCAAGGCAATGGCAACGGGCCTGTAAAACTATTGAGGGTAACATACACCGCAGTGGTCGTAAAAAATGCCGTAAAAGAAAAACGCTCTTCTATTAAATATTTTTGTTTGGGAGGAACTTTGCATTTCAGCGGGGCATTTAGCAACCAGGATAGCTCTGCAAAAGCAGCAATCACTCTGCTCACAGTTGAGATTTGGAGCCTCGTCAAGTCCTAAAGTGACTTCAGCCAAGAGGTGACGGCCCATCCCCATCTCAAGGAGCGGGATGTTCAGCGCTAACACAAAGCTCAACTTGCCCTGTTCCCCGGTCTGTTATCTTTTCTTCTAAAAGCTCGATACACAGCTGCAAAAGCTCAGTATGGAACTGCAAAGATTAATGTCTCAAAAGCTAGATACAAGCCAGCTAGAACAAAACGCCATCCATTTTATTTACGCCGCGTAGCTAAAGACAGTGGCAAGGTAAAAAAGTTGCGTGGAGCCTGACAAGCCAACTGTTGTGCTGTGGCTTAGCAGCACAGCTGATAACCAGGCTTTTATTGATGTTTTCCTGCAATGGGATGCAGTTGAAAACGCTCTGGGGTACCCGTATAAATCAGAACGGTGGGGGTTTCTGAAGCGCGTCTGTCTTAGAAGATGAGAGAGGAATTCCATCTTGATCTCTGGACTCTTTCCTGGTCTTAAGGCAAAGACTAAAGGACCTTCAACGCCCTGGCCAGGGTGGACACAGCTCACATGAAGCCACCGATATTATAAAACTCAGCCAAACTGCCTTCAATTCAAGTGTCAGGATGGGCAGGATTATGACCAAATAGAGAGAACGCTAATATTAGAAAGCCAGACACAGCATACTTGTGACAAGATAGATAGATGTTGATTATTTCAATGGAATAAAAATAAACATACTGCTTACAAAATAAATGAATAGTTTAGAGGTTTGATAGCATTTGTCAGCCTGTGCAATCATAACAAAATATGATACGCTCTAAAGATTAAGTACGACTCTCACGTAAATGCCAAATGAGTGCTTTGGGAGTTGTTTTTACGTATCCGAGGTTTAGAGCTTGGCCCTAAGAGCATTACTATTTCCTTTAGGAATAGCGCATGAACAGCAAATCCAGCAGAACTCTTCCTGGTGCACTATAAACCACATCTCAAACAAACTCCACCTCACCCACGGAGAGCTTCCATCTTCGCATAACTCAACACTTCTCGTTCCTCCCAGAAAGAATCCTTCCGACCCACATAAACTCAATCTGTGTCATCGTTTCTATCACAACGCAGTCTCTCTACGCCAGAGCCTAATCAAACACAAATGTTTACTTAAACTAGTCACGATCTGTTACTTCATACTAAAGCCAGCATTTGTATCTAATTAATCTTCCTGCTTTTCTAGCCGTGTTGCTTGGATTGCATCTGAGCACTAAAGCCGTGACAATGGAATTGAAGTAAAGAGCTCACGAGGGAAAACTCGCACTCCGTCTCAGCCTTTGGTCGCATCACCTAGGAATGGTTTTAACGTGGCCTGTATTCCACCAAAAGCCCCCACAAATACTTCTCCAGCAGCACCGCTTCCATCCAAACGACACTTCCAGAGTCGCGCTATAGGAGAGAAGAGCAGCGTTTGCTCCGGCAGGCACCGCAACTGAATTTCCAGCCTGTAATTGGATGATGTGGTTTGCAGCATCTCCAGAACCCTCTTATGGAATTACCTCTGCCTGACAGATCGTACGGTTTTGCAGAACTGTATTTTACACAATGCGTGGAGCCCTGTGTCCTAAAGTCCCGACGGGTACCACCTGCCTTCTGCTCCTGACATCCCAAGAGAGGCTTAAAGCACAACGAGCCACCCTTTGCTCTGACACAGAGCAGAAAGGAATGCCCAGGAATCAATGTGAATTCAACAGGATTAAATTCTCGTTTCCTCTGCTGCCTTAAGTAGTGGACAGCACATACCAAGTGGATTTCAATCTGAGATTGTAAGAGGAATTGAAAAATAACTCATATATCACTGTAGTACTCCTAATGGCAGCCTCAGTCCCTGAGAACTGATGAAAGAAGCAGCTTTTCCTTCCTCTACCTATCCCCTTATTAAAAGAGAATAAGCAATGAGGTTGGACGCAGAATAAATGAATGAGAAAACAGCCATTTAGTATACTTATTTAATTAGTTCTTTCTGCTTCTAATGGCAACGTGGCAGAATAGGAGGCTGAGCAGAGCAAGGTAGCTGCCTATGGTATAATTAGGCCTTTTAAGGAGGGAGAGAAAGGCATCGGTGTGCACAGGCTGGCAGAGAATGGAACTTCAGCGAGCATCCAATTTCCATAGCTGGAAACATGCAGCTCCTTTCATCAATACATCTGGTAAAGCACTTAGTGGGTTTTTAAAAAAATATATATATATTTTAAATAAAACGCAATCATAATCTGCCCCTTGAACAGTACTTATCAGGTGTTTTTTACATTAGATGGCAATGGAGTTCCCAGCCCAAACGTGTGAAGGACGATGCTAAGTTTTAACACTTGAACGCTTTTAAAACAAGAGAATGAGGAGGAACGGGGTTGGAGGAATGGAAGTCACCAGAAGGGAGGACTTCCCCACACCTCCCCTTTAAAGCCACAATTAACCACTCTGGATTTCGATCGAGTGCCCAGGAGCAAAGACGCTGTCAAAATTTCTAGTTACAATAAAGGAATAGCCTTAACTAAAAAATATTTAATTAAAAGCACTATTTCGGGCATAACATCAGCGTTTTCACTGGGCCAAAATGCGTATGCATACTTACATATACACTCATCGCGAAGTGAAGTGTATTACAACCTACGTTTGTAGTATCCGAATCCAGAGACTCATATAAACTCATTTTTAATGGATGCTTGATCTCTTCAAAGAATTCTGCCTCAAATCTCTTTGCGGAGACTTCTCCTAACGTGACCCAAGTCCAAAAGCTTCAATGTCCACGTGCAGCAGAAATCACGTCTCGGCACAACTCTTTCCCTCAAACTAATCAAAGTTGGGCTCTAACCTACATTCCTGCGAGATGTAGGACAAACATTATCTTAAGTGCACCTCTGTTCACTTAACAGCGCAATTTAGGGTACAATAAATACACGCAAGCACAGATCAGGATCATATCTGGTAAGAAGCTGCTCTGATTGAAGTTGATAAATACTTAGCAACTGATTTGAGTTGGAATCGGACTACCCAGTAGGTCAGTAAAATCAGTATCTATCTGAAAATTGCTATAACTACTCCAAATTGCCTCACCAAATTGTAACAAAATAACACACGGGATCAAATGAGGAATTCATGCCAGGACACTGAAAACAGCCTAGAAAGTAGCGTTAAAGAAACATGGTCTGATATGGAAGACAATATTTTATTCCTAATCCAATGGCATTACTGTTTATGTCTTTCTTGGTATTAATAAACCTGCAATACACACAGAGATGCTTTACAGTCTTATTTATCAGGTAGATAAGCATTTAATCAATTTTTCTTTGCTTTGCACAGCGCTGCCCTTTCATCTCCTGCAACAGCCTATTTATGCAATTAAGAGGCTTTTTCCCCATTTTAAAATTCAGCTCGTCCTCGTATCTCAACACATGATCTGGGGAGACGAGTAGCACCTCTACTTAACTTTTATGGATAAATTTTCCAAGTCCAGGCCGTGCAGAAGCCCAAACTGCTGCCACCAACCTACGCTCCCGGAAGGGAATAACCAACTTGGGTGTGTTTTCCATCTATTACTTTATCTCACGTATGCATTGCTTGCTATAAGCTGCAGCACCACTTCTGCAAATACCCTGCAACACCCGATTTGGGAAAACCAGAGCACAGTACAGCATCTTTGGAGATGAGAGAGAGAGCGAGCTGATAACGATGCTACAAACCAAGCCGGATATCTTGCAAAAGAAAACATCAGTATCTGAAGTCCCTGCCGTTCCTTTAATCACACTAGTTAAGCTGGAACAGAGACTTTGCAATTTTCTGAGTCAGATTTTCTCCCTGCTAGGAGGAAAAAGCGAGCACAGGTAACCTGAGACTGAGCAGAGCACCTTCTGGACACGTTTGTAAGCTTCTTACTGGAAGAAAATAGTCATAAGCTTTTCCAACCGTGCCCCTTGGACAAGGGGCAGCTCTTTCCCCTTTCAGATGGGTTTTACTTACAACGACATGATTTATTTGGTACTTTTCCATGTAGCAAAGGGAACAAACAGTAAGTAGGGTTGTGGTTTTATTTTGTCAGCCTCAAAGCATCCAAAATTGCTGTGCCTTGTGTAACTTCAGAAAACAGAACAGATTAACATAGCATTATTGTTTCCAGACCCATATATACTTATGTCAGAAATCACAATTCTGGTTGTTTGGGTGTTTTTTTTGTTTGCGTTTAATCAGCAGAACTTTAGCATCTCGCTCTTCTCTTAGAACTGGGATTTGCTGGAGGAATTAATGGATTTTGTTTACAGCTGGTATTCACTTGATTATTTCTAAATAAATACTTAGGTGAGAACGACACAATACCAGCAAATTGAAGTGATAAATTTCACTTTTTTACTATTAACTTATTAAAATGATAATATGTACTATATAAAATTGATATATCACATGTAAATATTTTTTTAATTACACAACAATTATTATTTGTTACCAGCAGAAATAGATGCTTCCAAGGTTGGGTCCATGGGAGTCAGTGCAGAGCTCTGATCTAACCTAACTCAATAAGCCCAGATAATTGGCAGTAGCTTTCTGAATATGAGGCATTGATATCAACCCAGTATGATGGGACAGGAACCCTAATAATCTTATTCTTAGAAAGGAGTTTGGCCCATCGGTTTCCCATAGAGTGCCTCCATTCCTTCTGTCTTTCCTTCCATCCCCTGCTAGAGCCTGGCAGGGCTCGTGATGGGGCTGTTCAACAGAGCAAAGTAGCAAAAATACTTCATAATGACTTTTTCTCAGCACGGTTAGCATGCATGAAATGAACGAGGCTTCCCGCACAAGGGATAAATCTATAACTAAGTGTCAAAAACTATAACTCTCTCTGAAGGTAGCTTATTAAGAATTTGCTATGGTTCATTTTGCAGTGACACTTCCATATTCAGGAGTGTCAGAGTACGGAGGAGCAGCCTGGGATCAATTCATTCTGACATTAAAAAAAAGAGATTAAAAAAATAAAAAGGGGGAAAGGAGGGAGAACAGAGCTGGTATCTAACAAAGCATCTGGACTCAAAGACAAAGCAGATTCATGATTCATTACTGAGCCCCCGTCCCAACGGACAGGCTCGGTGACACAGGGTGACTATGGCTCAGCAGAGGAACGCCGGGCACTCCCAAAGCACCATTTGCTCAAACAGCGTGATGGAGTTCTCCCCAAATCACCTACTAAAGCTCTATAGAAAACCAGTGCAGGAGTGAAACACGCAGCATGCATATGCCAGAAAAGATGAACACCAAGGCTGTTGGGAGGAAAGTATATTAATGACCGCACTAAACTCAGGTTGCTGACACTATTCGCTTTTAAAAGCAGTACTGGAAGCAATGCAACATTTTGCTTAAAAGCAATAGCAAAACGCAGCCCTAACTATGCAACTCTCCACCATAAACAGATACACAGAGATCGAATGAAAACAAAAGATCAGAAGAAAAATAGTTGTGTTTTTTTTTTTTTTAAAGGGTATTTAAATATGTTGCTAAGGAATCTCCGGACTCCCAGGGCAACTACACATGCTCTCATGGAGGATGCTGGCTGCTCGGGTACCCTGATAAACCAAGTGCTTGGAGAGGGACCACCATGGTTTAAACCGACGGCGTGAGCACTTCTAACGCCCTAATGCAGAATAAGAGGCTGCTTTAGTAGTTCCATTGGGGATAAAGGACAACGCGCATCAGCAAAGTTAATTACATGAGCACATGTTTCACGACAGAGCTGAAAAAGATCAGATAAATACTCCATTTCAAAACCTTTTCCACTCGTATTTTTTAAACGGTTCTTGTCTTTTGTGCATTTTTAATCGCACAATTTTTGAGCGCAGGGAAACAGGATATATGAGTAATGTATATATTACTCATATATGATGGTTTATAGTAAAAATCACTAAGAAGACTCGTCTGATGCAGGTAATGCAACAGGGTGTCTGCGGGCTCTCCGAGAGGCGAGGCAGGAGAGACAATCAGACAATCACATTCGCAATGGATCGAACGGAGATGCTCCCTTCTCTCACCCGACATTTCCTACCTGCCGCCTTCTGTTTCGGAAGAGCTGCTTTCTCACTCACGTAGAGATGCTACCTCATATCCAAAACAGCTCCCATCTTAATCACACCATTTTCAGCAGCAAAAAGAATTACATTCTAATGATGCCACTGATGGCTCGCAGAGATCTCGACACCTTCAAAGCATTGCATAAGAATAAGCGGAGTAACGCATAACTGTGCACGCCTTTTATCAACTCCAGTACTTTTTACTGTTCATTAAATGTTTCCTGGGATTCAAATGCACAGTACTTTATGACCGAAAGCCTCATTGTTTAGAAGAAGAACAGAATCCATGGAAGCAGTTTTCTCTGACGGAAGGAAGTTTACATTTCTCATCAGAAGCACAAAGCACGTCTAGCTTAGCACGTTTTATCTTGTTATTCCAGGGAGCGCTGTACATTGCAGCCACGTGTCTGTTTTTCTGAGGGACTGGGGATAAGTACAGTTTATTAAACCCTGCTGAGACAATCTGTTGTGTCTGTCTGTTTTAATGTTGTTATAAGTCAGTTAAGCATGTACCATACTTGTTAGCTGCATATATACTAATTTAATGTATTGATGGGCTGTCAGGACGAATACCTAATGAATATTAAAATACAAACTCGGATACAGAAATGCAAAGCAGAACCAGCATGTGGTCAACATTTTGAGGGACAGGCAGAGAAAGGAAAAGAGCGGAGTTCAGAGTAAATGACAGTAAACACTCCTGAAATGAACCTGGAAACAAATCACCAGCAGCTTCTCAGCAAAGACGGAGGAAAATAATAATTAACAGCCTCGAAAACACAGGCTCTAAATCTATGCTGTGAACTTTGTCTTCTGCCAACTGATTTCAATATAAATGAAACAAGGGCCGGCTGGAAGACCAGTATGCCAGTAAGACAAAGAGAACCGGAGAAAACAGAATAAAGACACTGTACCAGGGGAGGAGAGAAGGAGAAATCTCCCACTGTCTCTACCGCGATGCTAATTTTCTGGGTAACAATGGCTCTAAAAATGGCCAGCAGTCGATACTTTGCATGCTCTGCATAATTTCGCCTTTCAGCAACACCGTGTACGTACAAATCTCTCCTGCTTCAAGCGGATGCGGCAGGAGCTTGGTGGGCACGTTTCCCCCTGTTAGATGATATTCAGAGCTGCAGCCAGCTGCTTGATAGAGAGTGAAAAGTGAATTACAGAGAGAAAGCCCTTGGGCCAGAGGAGAAAATATCAAACCGCTGTGAGTGGGGAGGCAGGGGGGTAGGGACACGCGGGCTCACGAAACCAGGAGGAACAGCCCAAGTTGTGCGGGATCTGCCTGGAGTTCGCTCACTTCTTCCTTCCCCCCTCTCCGAAATCATAAAGATATCTTGAGGGTGATGTGGAACTGGTACATCCACCAGCCACGGAAAAGAAAAGAGCAGTTCAACATCAAGGAACTCATGGTCGGACCCCCACGCCAGCCCACAAGGGACCCCAAAAAAGGGCCCGATCTGCAAAGTTACCCCTGGAGCTGGTGGCTCCTTCATGGCGCCGGACCTCTTGCTCCCACCTTTTGGGGTGGTGACCCCTCCATCGCCCACCCGGCAGGGACCACAGGGATGCAGGGCACGAAGCGACCGCAATGCAGATGCTGTTTGCTCATCAGCGTGCGGGGACACGCGGAGCCGTCGCGAAATCTCTGCAGGCGACAGGGGAGATGTGAAGCCAAAACGGGCTCCGGCCGCGGTTGGTGGGGAGAGTGGTCAGTTCTGATTTAGAGGCGAGTGATGTTTCTCAGCAGAGACCTTCGCATGGGGGGGAACGTGCAGATTTATCCACGGCAAATCCATCCTAGTTTGTAGCCAACAGCTGCGTCTGTTGATGGGAAAGGGAATGTGTCCTCGTGGAACAAACGCGCAAGGGCTCGTCAAAATTTCAGGCACTACATAAACAGCCGCTGGAAAGGCAGACAGCGAGCCTTTGAAATATTAATAAAAGGGAAAATCAGCGAAATTGTAAAATTATGTTAAGAATCAGGATCTTGTTAAAGATACACTTCCCTGGTGGCTTCAGTCGTAAAAAGATTTAGCAATAATCTGATTGAAACACAACCTAATACGATCAAATACCTCGCCTTACTTTTTGAGCTAGAAGGGTAAACATACAGGTTTCTTTACCATCTCTCTGCGCCCTTCACGGCTCCTGGTTTCTCTTCAAATGACTTCAAACAGGCCCTTGTAGCACCGGGAGGTGTGAAAAGTTCTCGTCCTCCCCAATCATTTGGGCTCTGGCCATCAGAAACCTGCTGGAGGAACTGCGGGGATAGTAAAGCAGGGAAGGGAAGACTAATCATAGCTTGGCATGAGGTACTTCATCACCTTGACTTTACAGGTGAGAAATCTCCCCGGGTGAAGTGGTACAAGCAGGGACATTCGCGGTAGTAGAGAAGAAAAACCCGCTGGGAAAACTGCAAGAAGAAAGGGCTTTTTGGTCTACTGGCAGATGTTGGGTAGATGATGGAAAACCCAGCTACAGAGAGCAGATGAATCCAAGGGCACCTACAGTTTGGGGAAGGCGAAGAGCTGAAGTTTGCACTCATTAGAGCTTTCTTATCCAACCCAAAGTGTCCTTTGTGGAGAGCTCAGTGCAAAGCCACCACCAGGCCAGATCAGGACAAGCACTACCGCGTAGGTCCAAGCACTTTGTTAGTCAGTATTCTCCTCATTTCCAGGGTTTTATTTGCCTTCTGCCAGCAGAATAAGGCCTCATATACAAAGGTAGATGTCAAGCAAATATTCAGTTCAGTTTGATATGACAGAGTGTAAATAACACAGACTCTACACTCGACGCTCACTAAATAAGACTGCATTATTCCTGTCTCCTGTGGCTTCTCTCATTGTTTCTGGCAAGAAAATATAGAAAGGCAAGAAATCACTTACTCTGAAGTAGAGCCTTTGCTTCTGTAATAACTCACTAAAGGCCTAATCCTGTTTGGTTTGAAAAACTTTGGAGAGACAAAGGATGTTTAATTTAATCAAGTATTAAGGTCATGCGCGAAACAAAATAAACAAGGAAAACAAAGAGGAAATCAAACGGAACCCTTCCACCAAGAGGCTGAAGGCGAGAAAAAGGAGGAAGAGTCTGATGGCTTTGTGCACAAACAGCTAGAAATATTTGCTAGAAATAACTGAAACAGCTGAAATCACCGTTTAAACCAGCAAACAGCTCCGGGTGCTGGTCCGTGCCCTGTTGGTGGCCGCGGGCAGGGGGACACGGCCGGGGCACCGCTGGGATGTGCTGAACGAGGCAGAATAAATCCCCGCTCAGCCAAAGCTGAGCCGGTGAGCAGGGGCAGGTCTGAGTGTGCCCACCGGGGCGAAACGTTTCCACATTCAAGCAGCCACCTGCACATCCATCATCCGGGCACCAGGGCGAGGAAAGCGACCTCCTATTGACTCACCTATTTCCCTTGCTCAATCATCTTAACAACAGAAGAAACCGCCTCAAAAGCTCGGCTTAGCTAATCCCACCAGTGTCCCTCTTGCCTGCTGCCACACTCCGGTCCCACCTGCTTTGCCATCACCTGGACGCCAGGTTTCAAAACACCTCTTTTTTGGCATTCTTGCACTTTCCTTGCTGTGAAAGGTCCAGAAAATAAACCAGTGTCTGGCACTTTGGAGGAACTGAGGGAACGGCAACGCATCGCAGCTACATTTCACATCTGAAGCTATGTAAAGTTAGTTCCAATCAAGCCGTTACTTGTCAAAAATTAAGAGAAGGCCATCATTAGGCCTTAATTCAGCTGGTTCGAAATCAGTAATTAACTTTTCAGAGAAAACAGATATTTTGCAGGGAATCAGAGGTGACATTTTAATGCATGATGTACTTTTTGAGCCAAAGGAGGCTGCGTGTTGACTATAAACATGATGCCACCAAACCCCACTGGGCTGGGAGACAGCAGCCAGCAGAGCACCAGCAATGTGAGGTGTTCCCGATAAACACCAGCAGAAACCACCGAGCAATAAATTCAGCAGCGACTCGGCTGAGGAGCCTCCATCCGGGAAGGAAAAGCAGAGAGGGAGGCAAAAAGTGACGTTAGCCCATCACAAATCCTAAATTACGGCGTCTTCAGCACAGGAAACGCTTTCGCATCGGTTTAGAAACTCGCAACGCTTGGTTCGTTGTTCCTCATTCACTTTCCTTCTAAAAAAGCTGAGAATTTGGGAAATGATAGAAAGGCCTGTCTTGGCTCGCGCTGGAAAATGCTGATACAGGCTAAAATCAGCAAGTTCTGCAAAGTGCTGCGACTCATTTAAACAAACGCATCCGCACGCACAAGCATAAGTATTAAGGATGCAGCTGACAGCCATAAATCACGGCAACGCACTGCGCAGGCAGGAGGGGAGGAGAAAACTCGCTTCGGTGCTCAGACACCACGGGGATGGGCACCATACACATCCATAGCATTCACATAATACAAATTAGATAGCTGTTGCCTAAAAGATGACCGTTAGGGAGTACAAAGCACTGACACTTGGGGAAAGCGGTAATATAATATTTCTGGTAGCGAGAAAGACAGGAACGCCCCAGGAGAGTGAGGTTTTTCTTATCGATGACTACATAAAACACTCAGTTCATTGCACTTCGATAAAAACCTTTGAAAAGCACCCCAAGCTGTTAACCTGCCCCTCTGCCCACGTACCAGCGCAGTCAGGAATCAAACTGGTAGCTTTCCTGTTGTAAAATGAACTTCATACAACCGGGAAAACACATTTTATTTTGTTTTGTTCTAAACTGAGATCTACTTGCTGACATGGATCATTAAGTAAAGTAGAACGAAAAGGATGGGGAATGAATGAAAAGCTATTTAAGAGAGCAGCAGCAGCGCTACCTGGATGGAATAACAACCAAGAGACAATGCGGAGTATCCAAGGGGGTGGGTGACATTTGGTGTTCACCTCATCACGCCAGCACATCCCAGCTACTCCGAAATCTTTGTTATGTAAATCAAAAAGACAGGCACAACGCACTGTGACAATATGCAATATGATGAGAGAACATTAAATTCCGTAAAACAGCAACACCCAGCACGGTTGT